>NC_092722.1:145298285-145614535 GCF_047496885.1 Scyliorhinus torazame | reverse complement strand
TCAATTAATAAAATTCCAATAAAAGTGAAATTATATTAATGCCACCTGACCAACCAAATTAACACGTTTAAATACACCATCCTGGTTTAGCAATAATTCAGAAGCAGACTTCCCAATAAATGTTATATACCAAGTTGTGCAAACTAAAATACTAAAGACAGATGCGCAAGACTTAAAATCAATGGATCAGAAAGAAGGTAAATGTATGTGCCATTTGTGAGTCATTGAGATTTGTACCCATTTCAGGGAATGTCAGTTTCATATATATTAAGATAACAATGAGTTAAAAGTAGCAAGAAAAGCAAAAATAAAATCTACAGTTGAAGAAATAGCTAATCAAGGAGCAGAATGCCCCCGATTTTTACAATCCCAGGATGAATGAAGGGTGGATGAAATGATGCTGTATAGTTGCTCAATTTCTGCCCCATTATTCTTTTACTGTGCATGAAACTGTGATACGAACACAGCTTGCAGACCACTGATTCACCTCTAGTTATGATGCCAGAAATCAGTAAATCTCTGCAGAGTAGGGGTTTCTGCTGCCGGCAGTGTTTTGGTTGATGCTAAGTAAAATATATCAGACTGTGCCAAAATGAAATCTCATCAGTTACTTCATAGGTCAGTTCTCATCATGTATTGACTCTGCTCAAAATATTTACATCACTGCCAATGCTTTACAGACCGATAGATTGTGTTGTTTTTGATTTCTAGAACCCTGGCACATTTTTCATTGCGGGTCTTTTGGAAACAGTAAAGACAGCAGTAAAAACAGTGCACAAATAATATAAAACAAAACTTCAGTTTATAGTAAGGGCTGGTACAGGGTGATACTGGAAACCTTCACAAGTTAATAAGCTGATGATGAGCTTTTGATTGATGCATGTTTATTTGCTGAGTCTGCTTTTAATCAAAAATTACCAGTGTGGGCTACTGTACATTGTGGCTTTGAGGGTTTCCACAAATGCTTTACTTGTGCGGTTATAGTGTGCCTGTGTAAAGATTTGCAGTAGGAAAGCCAGCCTAAAATGTTGTCTTAGGACATTTGTTTTGGATTTTGTGGTTACCACAAGCAAAATAAAATCATGCTTTGAACAATTCATGCTCCTGTTTCACAAACACTCGTGCTTACCTACTCTAAGTGCTTAGTTTATTTTCCAAATGCATTTGCTCAGAGATGGAACAGACCTTGCCATATATTGGCAGGGTTATAGAGTTAGATTCCTGGTAGAATTCTCCAGAGATAAAATTGATCGCACATTCTCATGGTAGAAGAACTAAAAGTACCTCATATACAGTAGATAAGTTCCCAGACTGCCATCATGATTTATTCAGCGAATAATGATAGAGAGATGTACCAAAGACATCCAGTTAAAGAATATGATGCTTTTAGTAGAAATAGCATTTTCAAATAGGTTCAAATAATCAGTTCATATGCGAAAAGATTTCCAAATTTATTGCCTGGATTATTCTTCCCTGTTATTTAAACCAATGTTGCAGTGGAACTTTTTTTTATACTGCAGAATGTTCATACATCTTTTAAAATAGTTTTGTACAACAGATGTTATGAACATTTTCGTAAATTAAGGTTATTTTTTTCAAATCATTCTAATGAAAAATATTGAAGTTTTTCTCTATTTACAATTGCAATGAAATGACAGTTATCAAAACTGATATTTTCCCTAACGAATTGGAATTATGTGACAATCATGTGACAGTAATTATCTCCACAATTTCCTCAGCTCTGTAGCTGACCAATGGGATGTGTAACTTTATTTGTGCATGATATTAGTTATATGAAACCTTTTGACAGATTCAAGCCTTAAAGTCCACTTCTTTCATAATTCCTTAATTTTCTCACTTTATTATCATTCCTCATTTCTATTACTGTTGCAATTAATCTGGTTTTTATACTTAATATTTTTGACAACAGAATTTATTGCCTGAAATACTGCAAGTTTTATCTGTCAAATGTTAATTGAGGTATGATTTTAAAATCCCTGGCCAATATAAATAACATAGCCCATTTACACTGCTCCCAGAAGTTTAGAAATAAACCCCAATCTGGTGGTTAGTATGCATGTTTTTATCAAACGTCAGCATTTTTTCCTCCATGTAATTTTGCTTACTTGTGGGGAACTAGACTTCTCATCAAAGATCATTTCAATGCTGAAGAAAACCCCAAGGTTCTGACGTAACAGCCTGCAGTTAATGCTGGCTTTATACTGCAACTTTTGCCTTGGTGGCATACTGGCATTTTCAACACACTGGTGCCAAAAGGACAATAGAACTCTGCCGGTAGAGACCAGTATCAAAGAAAGGAAGAGCGCGCCGAAAGGTGCTCCCTTTTCACTTCACTTCACACTGGCTTTTACTGCTGCTGATATAAAGTCTGTTTAATGTAAGTTTTTTTTTCCTCAAAAAAGCTCTCGTGCTGCACAGTACCACTTTTCAATTTCTATCAATTGCGAGGAGCCGACAGGACAGTCAGCTATTTTCAATTTCCCCAAAAAAGAGCTGAGACGGAGACAAAACTATCAGTTTATATAAACATTTAAGTGCACATGCTCAGAGCTCTGCTATACCACTCGACAATGATGTGAGGGGGCAGTATAACCACAGCTCCCAGTTCACACTGCTTCTAAAAAGCTGTTGACTCTTTGCCAATAGGTGCAGTTATAAAGTGCCATAAATTATACCCTTTGACCTCAAGCCATTATTATGCATTTATCTATACTGTTGTTGAGATATGTATGGTTTATTTTTCTTCCTATGCTGTATATGATCATTTTATAACACCATTAACTTGTGACAAGAACACTGCTGGAATTTGGAAAGCATTCAAGCACTTAGCTTCCTCTAGACTGGAAAAGCCTGCTTTACATCAGATGACTTAATTTAGTAAGAAATGTTGAAAATGTATCATTAACTCTCAAATGCGGCAGTCACAGCATTTGTCGCACTATTGTTTTTGATCCCTGGTGCATACCCCCGAAGAAGGGTCAATTGTTTGGTTTTCCTAATGATAAATTGCAGTTTTTCACTTTCCTTTTTCATTTGCATGTAACTGTTACCTAGTGCTGAAACAAGTATACAGTTGTTGTAACACCGTTTGCTAGCCAAAAAAAATAACAGTAACAGGGTGTCAATCTAATTTGACCTAATTTTCCACCAAGAAAATTATTCAAGATGAATCAGATTTTGCAGCAGTATCACCGTGAGCTATGTCTGTCACTTGCAGTGAATAGTATTGTAGTTTTAGAGAGGTTCCAATGGCATTCTCCATAAAGCAGAAACTGTGACCACTCAAATGACATCAGTATGCTACGTAAGCACTGAGAGGCTTTTATACATGAAAATGTGATGTGCAAAGTGGCATTTTGTGTGGATGACTACAAATCCCAGATTTGCCAGTTGGCATTGTTTTAACACTGGCAGTAACCCACTTAAAATAAACAAGTTGTCAAAATAATACCCTTTGTAAAATTTAGACTTTCAGGTGCTATTATCCAATCACACATGAATGGGAATTTCTTTGGGGGTGGGAGACGGTACGGAATTCCAATTTTATAGAAAACAAAAGTCATAACATGTGGAATGCTCTAAAATTCTGCAAGTACATTATCAAGTTCCATTGCACATTGCATATTTTGAATAAATATTTTAGTTCAAGTTGATGCGTCAAGGGAAAAATATTTTTACCGAGAGCCATAAGATTCCTTTGAGAGGGAAAATAAGCACAGTGGGTGACTGTTGATCTGTGTGGAATACTGGTTCCACAAACAACAGCTGATACAGTTTGCAGTTGGTAAAAAAAAAATCTTTAACTTACAGTTGGAGATAAATTCCTTGTGTATTTTGAACCATCTGCTTATTATGGAGTATTTGGCTTGTCGCTGCTGTATTCGTAATCAGCTGAGAAAAGTTCTTTCAATTTAAAATATGTTGGTATTAACCTGAAAGCCAACACATGATATAGTTAAAAGACATTTAAACATAAAACAATCAGTGCTTTGCCTCAATAAATAAGGGATTCATTAACTAATAGGAATGTGCAGATCTTAGAAAATCATCTGTTTTTTTATATTCTGTTGCTGTAACATATCTCTTATTCAGTGTTGCCATGAAGAAAGATTTTGGACTCGATAATTGGCTCCAATATTTGCATCATAGCAACCTTGTAACCAATGACTACCGTTTTTATTACTTGATGATGGATGATGGACAGGGCTGCAAAGCATTTGGCTGTTTTGTGAATGTTGGCGAGGTTTTGCACCTGCATTTTTTTCCAGCCATGCCTTTTGAGAGAGAACCTGCAGAAGCAGGAGTTACATTAATCTCTGAGGTGGAAAGTAAGGCATAACCAGGAGTTGCACAAGAGAATTAAATGCAAAGCATGGAAATGTGAGCTGCAGGGAAGAAAGAGAAATTAAGATGCACAAACTACCTCTGGAAACATTATCAGTGGAAATATGATCCATGACTCCGATGCATTGGAAAATAGGATAGAGAAAAGGAATAATAGGCAGCAAATTAGACCCGATAGAGACGACTATACCTTATCGTTAAAAAGAGATTTTATTTGTGAAAGTATAGTTTTACCTTCAGTATTGTATATATTACTTATTTGCATTCAGTTAAAAGTGCCGATGCAATAGTTGTATTTATTGGACTTGGCTCAACCAAGTAAATATATTGAGTTGTTAAATATCCACAGTCCAAAGATGTGCAGACTAGGTGGTTTTACGGGGTTAGGGCAGGAGAGTGGGCTTTTGTAGAGTGCTCATTTGGAGGGTTGGTGCAGACTCAATGGTCCGAATGACCTGCACTGTAGGGATTCTATAGAAAGTAATGAGGACAAGAATTCCTCACAATCTGGAACATTGACTGCTATGCTGGTCTTTATTCAAAATATATTAGCCAAGAATGTAAACTCCCTTGAATTCTAAAAGGTAAACAAAGTTTTGATTGAACAGACATCTTTCTCTTTAGTATTACATATGGTCTCTCCTGTATCCTTTGAGTAGGATTATTTGTATGTGAAATACAGTTGGGTTTTAAAATTACAGTATGAATCGGTATGTAAATAGTTTAAACACGCATGTAATTGTTTTGTTCCCATGTTAATGACAGTCATTTTATTTAAAAGATTAATACCCGCATAAAATAGTGGACAAAATAATTGCATAGAAACACCTTAAGATCCATTCCCTGATTTTTAAAGTGTATAATTTCAATACCTCAATTTCCTTTTGTAATAATTTGAGAAAAGGAAGTATCATCATACTGTAGAAAGCCTTCAGGTTTGGCTTTCCTTTTCCTATCCATGCATCATGTCCCACTGCCCTTGCTGATCAGTGAATGCACTGTAATCGTAATAAGACCCTGATTAGTTTGCGTAAAGCTACTGTGTAACAGGTGATGTGTTGGGTGTTCTGGATCACGTACAGGTCACCAACACTTGAAATAGTGCAACACTATTTTATTGAATCATTAACTGTTTAAACATACTTAGATTGTGGGTTAATACGATACTAGCTTTAACTAAAGACCTTTGCCTTGTCCTAACCAGTCGATGCACTCAACACATGGTGAATGGCTGTGTTGCAGGCTGTGAGGTCTGTCCTCCTAGCTGGCTGCTACTCAAATGAGCGGGAACTCTGATGCACCCTGTCTTTATAGTGCGTGTGCTCTCACTGGTGATTGGCTGTGGTGTTGTGTATGTTGATTGGTCCCACTGTGTGTCCATCAGTGTGTGTCTTCTGCACCATGATATACTGGCGTATATTATGACAACAGGCAGGACCATCATACGACCATAGGAAATAGGTGCAAGAGTAGGCTATTTTGCCTCAGGAACTTGCTTCTCTATTCAGTAAGTCCATGGCAAATCTGATTGTGGTCTTAAGACTACTTTCCTGCTGACCCTCACCACTGCCCCCCTCCAATAACCCTCGACTCCCCTGTAGATCAAAAATCTGTCTTTCTTGGCCTTGAATATATTCAGTGACACAGCCTTCGCTTCTCTGTGAAAGGGAATGTCAAAGACTAAGAATCCTCTGAGGCAATAAATTCCTTCTCAAATCTGTTAGAAATGGGAGAACCCCCCCCCCCCTTATTTTTAAACTTTGTCCTTTAGTCCAGATTCACCCACGAGGGGATATATCATCTGTTCCATCAAGCCCCCTCAAGAGGCCCTGTGTACTCATCACCCGTCTTCATTTTTTGAAGGTCCTCTTAGTGGAGTTTTCAATTTTTACAAAAATGGCTTCAAAACAAAGAGGAAAGCAAGCCATAGGTATCAATGTACAAACAGGTACAGCGTAAAACAATAGTCATTGCAAGAATGCGAACAGATAAGACCAGATGAATCAAAGACAAAATCCTCAACACATTCCCTGCACGATATAAGACTCGTCTGTACCAAAACAGGCAACATCACAGACCTACATCATACCCACAGCTTTCAAACAAGATAACAGTAGGGTAAACAAAATAACATCCCGAGAACCCCAGAACCAAAGGGGAAATTAAATTAAACTCTTCTCCAGGCCCTGGCCAGATCAGATAGCCATAATATAATGACAGAATGACGAGGAGAGGACTGGAGAAATACTAAACATACATTTCAGACAAACAAATCCCAGTCCTCAACAGGATATAACACAGTCTGCCTGGGCTTGAGAAAGGAAAGGGTGCTAAACCAAAAAAAGAGAGATTAGCTCTCACTGTGTGGGACCTTCCTTGAATTTAGCGAGGACAGAACTAATCCTACCAACTCAAATTCTCCACCCGCTCTGGCTCCGTTCGTCTACCCCAGGATACATCAGGATATATATACTTTGCACAAATCATGAATTAAGCATTCAGCTTAACATGATGCACCCAAATTATTCACTTCTCTGCAAGCAAATAAATTGACATCAACAGGCAACCAACATAATTATCTAGGAATGAAGTCCAGGATAACAATTGAGATGAAGGCCAGTTATCAGGTGAAAGACTTCTCCACTGGCACACGAAGAAGGCAGAAACCACGGATAAAGCAGAATTAAAGATGGTGAGCACTCTTCAGGATTTTCCAAGAATTCCAGTGATTGAAACATGTACCCAGGCGCCAGCAGGAGAGGATGGCCCAGGGGGTTCAGCCATCCTCAACCCCTCCCGAACAACATCAGGAATAGGATAACATAGAAGCAGGGGTCGGGAGGCCAACCCAACCTCAGGCGTGGGAGAAGAGATTAAATGTCCTCCCTCGGCCCACCAAGGACAGTGCCCTCTCTATTGCAAGTACCTTCTCGTGCGCCTCCAACGCCTTCATAAAAACGTCTCTCAACACCGGGAATTGATGACCTGCACTGCAGAGCCAAGACATTCGGGTCAACATCATTGTTAGCAGCCATCATCAGTCTGAACACACTGCATCATCAGGGTGTGAAGTCTCCCAAAAGTAGCTGTGCAACTGATGAAAAGGCCCCACGCCAACTCCTTCCAGAATCAACGAGGATTTTAGCATTTTGTTTCGACTCAATAGTGCTGAGTATTGACCAACAAATCTTGGCACAGTGAAAGCTACATACGCCAAGAAAAGGCACAAAAGAAATGTGAAAATGGATTTTAAAAACTGGTTAAAAGACCAGCAGAGCCGTGGTCATGAAAACGCAGCCCCTCCCGTGCTCACATCGCGTGCCCCTACACTAGTCTCCTTTTGAACAATTTGCTATTCAGCTATGCCGGAACACTAAGATTGGATCGTGTTTGTGCGGTAAGGTTCAGGAGGTGGAAATGAAATGCAAAACGTATCCGACACCTCATCAGAAATAAAGATGGACAAATATTAAAAGGATTTGAAAGCAGGAATTGCAGAAATGCTCATCAGGTCGGGCCGTATCTGTGAAGAGTTTAGTGTTTCAGGTCGATGACATTTTGTAGAGAAATAGTTAAAATCTAAGTTCCAGAAAGTGCAGGTAAAAAGCTCTGGATGCACATTGCTCTCTCTCTTTGTTATCTTTTCAGTTGTTTGCTTCCTTATGCCCTGCTGGGCTTTTGCTTCTTTTATTTTGTACTTGTTTATTTTTAAAGTGTACTGACTTGATTTTTGCAATAAAACTCAATCTCGCACCACCAACGGACCTCGTCTCTTATTATACTATTCATCAGAACTGGGAAAGAAGAAATTTGAAATGCAATGGATTTTAAGCAAGTGAAATGGGGGGTGGAGGGAGCGGTTGCAACAAAACAAAAGAGATGGTCTCCAATAGAATGCAAAACAGAAGAGAATGAATGACAAAAGAGCTGCTGTGACATAGCCAAATGGAATGCTAATGAAACAAATAAAGAAACGGAAGATGTGTTTCGAGGAGGCGCAAATAGCAGAAGCATGGAAAGCAAAGAAAGAGAAAACTAACACAAACAAAAGCCAGTAAAGGAAAAGGAAATACAATGGGGGCAGAGTTTATAATCTGAAATTGCTGAACTCAATAAAGGTTCGCCAGCAATCCCTGCCCGCTCATAAGGGCCCCCAAACCCAAGTGGCCCTTAATCTTTTCCCTGAGAGTCGGTCGCCTCCTTGTGAAGTGTCCAATCAAAAGACGAGGTGCTGTTCCTCATGCTTCTGTTAAACCTTGTTGGAACATTGCGGAATTCCGAGGATGGAGAGCAAGGTGGAGAACTAAAACGACAGATGATTCGAAGCTCGAGGTCATTTTACAGACTGACTGGAGGTGTTGCACAAAGTGGTCACCCAATCTATGTTTGGACTCCCCATTGTCGAGGAAACTGCATTGTAAGCAGTGAATATAGTATACTAAGTTGAAAGAAGTACACGTAAATTGCTGTTTCATCTGGAAGAAGCACCTTGAATGGTGAGGCGACGGGGTTTATTTCAGATTTTTAGCATCCATAATATTTTGCATTTGTATTAAAAGAATTTGTTTGATTATAAAATAAAAATCTTTTCAAATAATTGTGAGGGATGTTTTAGAACATGTACTCCACTTTTATTTATGTGGTGGTTCCCATAATAAAAAGAAAGTGGACTTTGCTTGTACGTTTATAGATATTTTGAGGTTTTGCGAGGGTTGAAATTGGAGTGACTGATAAAGATTGTATTTTATAATTTAATCTGCAAAGTAATGATGGGTCCGGCAGCAGAGATGAAAGGTACAGGTGTAGGCAAATAATGTTCCAAAATTGGGAGAGTGCAGACTTGCCAGCTGATTGGGTGTAGATAAAAGGTTTGGCTCAAAGTTCAGAAGGACACGGAGGTCAGGCACTACCTGATTTAGTTTGGGATCGCAGCCAAGGAGGTTGATGGACTAGGTGCTGTCAGGATCTGAAAAAAATGTCTTGGGTTTTATCAATGTTGAGTTGAAAGAAATTTTAAGCATCCAGTACTTCATACCAGAGTCGCCAAAATGTTGCTCGTTTTAGCCTTAGTTTAATTGCTCTAATTCTGTCACCTTTGCTCTTGAGTCGCCAGGTATCTTTCTGATAGTGCCACGTGGTTCAAGTCCGAGTAATGATTAATAATCCAACACACCGCTTAGTAAGAGTTAAATCAACGCTCATTTATTATATACAGCAATCAATACTTATACATTAATTCTACTTCTAAGCTACTTCCTACAACTAACAGGCCAATACTTAACTTTGGAAATGGCCCACCAGGTCAGGGAAACGAATGGCCTTTTGAATGGGTTCTGAGCCTGCGGGATTCAAAAGCTGGTACAAGTCGATAGTCAGAAGTGCCTATCTGGTAGCGATCGTTGGAGTAAATCTTGCGTTCTCTTGCAGAAGGGTCTCGAAGGGTGCGGAGCGGAGAAGAAGGGTCAATTTGAACTTGGCCCCTATTCTTATAGTCCCCAGGGGCTTCGCGCCTCTCGGGGCGGACCTTGTACCTGGTTCCAAGTGATTGGACTTGGTCCCAATCACTTGGTTCGATATTCTCCAATGCTGGAGCGATTCCTTGATCGAGGGGTGGTCGTTTACCTCTCTTTGTGTCAGCTCCTGCTGGCGCCGAAAGGTCTGGGTTGGCTTTGTGTGTCTATTTTGTATCAATTGTTCCCGGGGATTGCTGATTATTGTTATGTTGATGGTTGCAGGTATCGATTCGGTCTGGCTTCCCCAGAGGCGAATACACTGTTTTACCTGCAGCTGTCTGTTTGAGTTCTGTTGGCTGATTTTCCCATCAGCCTCCTTCGTTCGACATTTTAAATCGGGGTTTGGCCATTCTAATCGGGAGTCAGCCATTTTACATGACTACACCAGACTGTTCGAAAATGTAGCAACGTTAAAATAAATGACGACACGGTGTGCATATGCTGGCTGATGAGTCTAATTTGTATGAGAAGGGAAAGTTAGAGAAGAAGGTGGAGAAAGAGAGACAGCCACTGAGTGGAGCTAAGAATATTAGCTGACGTTTGCTGTAAGGTGCTGCGTGTAAATTTGTAGATCTTAGTGAGGGATTCATAACCCTGGATAGTTCAACAGTAAGTGTTCATTAACTACTGAAACATATATGCTTAGGTACAGTAAAGGTCCAAGCTAGGGGCTGTCTCCATGCTTGCTTCGTCACACAGCTCTGTCCGACATTACACTGACCCCTACGCCCAATTCACCACTGTATGGGTGGGAATGTACTCAATTCCATGTTAACCTTTGTGCCAGATCCTTATACTACAGAGATAATCATTTTACGTTTTAGACCTTTAGGTGATTGTGTCACAAATGACATCATCCAGCAGTCTCTACATGGTTTAGCTGGCTATCTATAATAGCTGTGCTCAGGGCTGGTGGGAACCTTTGAGCTCTGGTCCATCTATATAATATTGTTTTGGAAAATAAAAGAGCAATGCCAATCAGACAAATTTCTCGTCAACTGATTTTGTAACTCTCCTCCAATTGTCACTCCCTCACCCATCTTCAAAATTATGAGGTTAATATTCAGCTCAGTGGTGCTGGAGGGGGGGCATAAAATTGACAGTGCCCGATCAGTTGCCCGTTTCAACTGCCTAGCTAGATTTCTTTTCCTTATACACATAGCGGAAATTTGGACCAGTTTAGTTCATGGAGGATGCGAAGTCTGCAAGGGGATCACATCATTTATTTGTGCAGCTGGGGTGGCATTACTTTTTCTTTTCTTAGGAATTTGGTGACAGTAGTGAGGCTTCATACTTAAGTGTACCGTGGTTGCTCTTGGAAAATGCAACCTTGGGTGGGTGGTGCGCGGGGACAGAAGGTGTAGCGCCATCTCCTTCAAATTCAGTAGTTTTATTTGGCTGATTGTGCTTCCAGTGGTGAGGAATTTCCAGTATTTTGTCCCCATACATGAATAGTGATATATGTACACGTTTGGATAGTGTTTGCCTTGGAAGTGAGGATGTTTCCCTGCACCTTTTCCTCTTGTCCTTTGTGGTAGAGTTTGCAGGGCTGAGGAAGCAAACTTGCTCAGTTGCTGCACTGCATCCCGTAGATGATACCTGCTGCAGCAAGTTCTGGTGCTGGGTGACTGCAACAACAGTGGCACTGATGAAAGGGGTTTATTCATCAGTTGCCACAAAGTCCTTGCCCTGCTGTTGCAGCTATGCTTAGAGTCATATAAAGCACAAAATGAGGCCTTTCAGCCCAGTGTGTCTATGTTAGCTATCAAGCACCTATCTATTCTAATCCTATTTTCCAACGTTTGGTCCGTATCCTTGTATGCTATTGTGCTTCAAGTTCTCATAAAATGCTTCTCAGCTGTGAGGGTTCCTGCTCTGCCACCCTTTCAAGCAGGGAGTTCCATATTCTACCAAACTCTGGGTGAAGAAGTTTTTCCTCAAATCCCCTAAAAGCCTACTGCCCATTACCTTAACTCTATGCCCCCCTGGGTATCGACCTCTTTACTAAGAGGAAAGATTTCTTCCAGTCTACCCTATCTATGTCCCTCAATTTTGTACACCTCTATCAGGTCCTCCCCAAGCCTTCTCTGCTCTAAGGAAAAGAACCCCAGCCTAACCCCAGTCTCCTCTCTAGCTGAAATGCTCCAGCCCAGACAACACCCAAGTGAACTTCCTCTGCACCCTTTCTAGTGCAGTCAAATCCTCCACATAAGTGTGGCAACCAGAACTCCACACAGTACTCTCGCTATGGCCTAACGAGCGTTTTATACAGCTACATCTTAACCTCCCTGCTCTTAGGCAAGTATCCCATGTGCCTTTTTAACCACTTTATCTACTGCCTTCAGGGTCCTATGGACATGCACTCAAGGTCCCTCTGGTCCTCAGTACATCCTTGCATCCTACTGTTCAATGTGCATTCCCTTGCCTTGTAAGTCATCCCAAACTTTCCAAGGTTAAATTGCCCCTGTTCTGCCCATCTGACCAGGCCGTCTATATCGCCTGTAATCTATGGCTTTCATCCTCGCCACTTACCATACTCTCAACTTTTGTGTCATCTGCGAACTTACTTATCATGTCCGTCCAGTCCCCATTCCCGTCTAGATTTCGTTATGGGCCAGGGTTTAGAAACTCCCAAGTATATTATGGAGTTCACCTGACCTATAATATTTTGTTGAATATGTCGAGGATGAGCACAAGAGCCTTCACTTGAGGTGTGATTCAACAGTCTTCCCAGACACTTTTCTCAAACAAACTTTATTCTAAGAACTTTGTTGACATTTACACAAACATACAGCAAGATTTTGCAACATAAAGGCACCCCACAGCTACAGTAATCCACGTATAACACTTAATGAATTCTCCCTTAATTACTCCAATTCAAAAACAAAATCCCATAAACCAAAAACCCTTTCAAGGCCGTGACCCAGCACTCTACATTCTCACTTGAATAAGACTGGCTTTTCCTGAGATTCTGACCCCATCTCACCAGCAGGTTTAAACCCTTCCGGAAAGCAAACTATATCTTTTAAGTTACCAAGCAGGTGATTTTTACTGAAACAGATATTTAAAATGAAACTAGAGCGAGACCGGCCGAAACACTTCTGTTCTCTGTCTGAGTCCACAGCAGCCAAATGTGAAAATGAAACTAAAACAGCTGACAGAGCCACAGCCCAGCTCCACCCACAAAATGACATCACTGAAGCCATGTGATGAGACAAAAACATTTCTTAATGGCCAATATTAATGTACACTTCAAACAGCAAGGGACCCAGACGAATCCATGTGGTACACAGCCTTCTAGTCACAAAAATAATCTTCGACCAACACCACCTGCCTCCTGCCGCTAAGCCAATTTTGGATCCAATTTGCCAAATTGCCCTGGATTCCATAGACTCTGAACTTCTTGATCAGTCTGCCATGCAGAACCTTTTCAAAAGTCTTACTCAAGTCCATGTAGACTAGATTAACTGCATTGCCCTCGTCTATACACCTGAGTCACCTCCTCAAAACGTTCAATCACATTTGTTAGACATGATCTCCCTTGACAAAGCCATGCTGACTATTCTTGATTAATCCTTGCCTCCCCAAGTGGAGATTAATTCTATCCCTCAGAATTTTTTCCCAATAATTTCCCTGCTCATTAGCCTGTAAGTATTTGCTTTTTCTCTACTTTCTTTCTGATATGGCTGGTCCAATCAAGTGGTGAGCAACTACTATGGGACATTGATGATGGAGGATTCAATGATGGTAATGCCATTGAAAATTGATCGAGATGTTTTTTTCTTGTTGGAGGTTGCCAGCGCCTGATACTTGTCAGCAGGAGTTTGGATTTTGTTTAAAGCCTGCCGGAGTCCGTCATGGGCTGTGTAAAACTGCACACTTTTAAATCAACTTTTGGTCTTCTGATGGATGGAAGGTTGTTGATCAAGTTAGGTTGACCTAGGATGCTACCCTGAGGGACTGTAAGACCCCTGACAATCATGTACATCTGCCTTCATTTTGAGCATGATATTGGCCTTTCCATTAGTCCTCATTAACCTCAGTTTTGAAAGGGGTTCCTTGGTGCTTGCTAGAAATTGACTATTCTAGTCAGATATAAAAGGTTTAAATGAGAACTTATTCAGTGGAACCAAAGCTGGGAATCCGCTGAGGGTTAATCCAGATAACACTTTCTAAATTCTTTCTCAGCATTTACAATTTGCAAACAGCTAGAGACTGAAGGTCAATGACGCCAACTAGCAAAAAGACCCTATTGTATGTTACTGCCTTCCCAGCCTGGACAGTTCCGTTTCCATGATAATACACGGTCTTAAGGTCATAATGCCCTGAAGGCTGTGTTGTTTTCTAATTAATGTTGAAATGCAGGTGTTGATTATTTGGAAAATTGGCAAGCGATGGAATGGAAAATTCACACCAACTTATTATTTTTTTTAAATAATTTTTATTAAAGGTTTTCATAAAATATCAATAACAAAGTGAGAAAGAAAAAAGAACCCAACAGGGTTAAATACAAAACACAATCTAAAAAAGCAACCCCCCAAACCCCTCCCCCCCCCCCCCCTGTACCTAAATAATAAATTAACATTAACACCCCGACTTAAGACAACAGGTGTATACACCCCCTCAGACCCTCCAGTGTAAATAACATAAACAAAAATAAAGTAAACCCCCCCCCCCCCCCAACCCCCCGAGCTGCTGCTGCCATTGACCAATGTCTATCGTTCTGCCGGAAAGTCTAAGAACGGTTGCCACCGCCTGAAGAACCGTTGTACCGACCCTCTCAAGGCGAATTTCACCCTCTCCAATTTAATGAACCCTGCCATATCGCTGATCCAGGATTCCACGCTTGGGCGCCTCGTATCTTTCCACTGAAGGAGAATCCTTCACCGGGCTACCAGGGACGCAAAGGCCAGAATTCTGGCCTCTTTCGCCTCCTGCACTCCCGGCTCCTCTGCCACCCCAAATATTGCGAGCCCCCAGCCCAGTTTGACCCTGGATCCTACCACCCTCGACACCGTCCTCGCTACGCCCTTCCAAAATTCCTCCAGCGCTGGGCATGCCCAGAACATATGAGTGTGATTTGCTGGGCTCCCTGAGCACCTAACAACTTATTTAAATACATATCTCTCTCAAAACCGGTCGAATTGAGTGAATTATAAATCAGTTAAAGCCAATCACAGCTGTAAAGAAGGCGAGGATTTACGATAATAATCTCTTTAAAAAATCACTTGTCGAGATGGAAAAATCCATTCCGGAATCAATTTATCTACTTCTGAAACTTATTTTCTTTGCTTGTTTTTGCTAAATCGCCATCTTTCTTTTGTTTAAATCAATCAGTAGTTTTGTACTGTGTATCATGATTTGAAGTAATTACCATGATCTGTAATTGTATTTTAAACTCAACCACTGTATTCGCTAAAGACAATCAATCCGTCTGCCTCGATGCCGCCATTGCTTCTCTTGCTTTCATACTTGCATCTAAACTGTGACAGGGTCTGGGAGCCAGGAAGTGCTGGTAGAGCCTGAATTGAGGGTTAGCAATGGTTATTTGCTGAGTAGGTGCTGCTTGATGACACCATTGATGACTCTTTCCATCATTGACTGGGAGGAGACTGATTAAGTGACAGTTGGCCGTGTTAGGTTTCTCCTGCTTTTGTGGATAGAATTGGAAAGGACCTGGCATGGGGGAATTGGAAAGATTGGCAGGCAAAACAGCAAGTAAGCATCAGGGCATCTTTAAAGAGGGAGTAGTTATGCTACAGATTAGATGCACACAAGGGGCAAAGGAAGGGCATTCAGAGCTGAAGCTCCCTGGATGACTAAAATCATAAAACCGTAGAATGAAACAGCAAAGAAGCATACCATTCAGCCCATCATACCTGTACAAACTCTCCTTATTTACTTCATCAAATCACTTCAGGATTTTGAACACTTTGATTGAATCTGTCTTTTACCTTCTCTGGTCTAAAAAAAACAACACAGCTTTTCTAGTCTGACCATGTAACTGGAAAGCTCTCATCCTTGGTCCCATTCTAGTAAATCTCTCCTACAACCTCTTCAGGGTCTTGACACCCTGCCTGGAATGTGGTGGTCATAATTGGCCAAAATGCTCCAGCTGGGGGCTGACTAGTGTTTTATAAAGTTTTAGCTCAACTCCCTTGTTTTTATACTCTATGCCACTATTTATAAAGCCAAGGATCCAGTTTTCTTTAGCGCATCTTCACACAAACACTGTTTTTCCATTTGGGGAATAGCAGGGAAGTGGTGGAAGGATTCCTGAGGTGATTATCAGCCTGTTGAACCATGTTATGAATGCTCCTTCCATGGCCAGCAAGTCCAACCATTGGACCTGTACCCAGAGTTTGTGGTCCAGAGGTAAGAAACCAGTGTAACTTTGGACCAGTCTTCCCGATTTGTCCTGTCACTTCCAAGATTGATTAGGCAGATACCCAGCCTCTCTGTTCCTAAAGCATTTTTAAAATTGTAGCATTTTGTTTGTTCTGTTTCTGCTCATTCTTGGCACCAATATGAATCCTGTGTTAAACTTCACCTGGCTGCTCCCTCATGGTGCTGAGGTCCCAGGTTCTGTCCGTGTGGAGTTTGCACATTCTCCCCGTGTCTGTGTGGGTCTCACCCCCACAACCCAAAGATGTGCAGAGTAGGTGGATTGGTCACGCTAAATTTCCCCTAATTGGGGAAAAAAATTGGGTACTTTAAATTTATTTTTTTTAAAACTTCATCTGGCTAGTGTTTGCCCATTTCACCATTCTGTCTATACCCTCCTGAAGTCTATAACAATTGTTTTCACTGTCTCCTATATTTGCTGAGTTTACTATCATCTGCAAACTTTGAAATCAACGGGGCAGAGGTGGATATGGTTAGCAGTTTCAAATTCCAAGGGGTGCACATCTCCAAAAATCTGTCCTGGTCCACCCACGTCGACGCTACCACCAAGAAAGCACAACAGCGCCTATACTTCCTCAGGAAACTAAGGAAATTCTGCATGTCCACATTGACTCTTACCAACCTTTACAGATGCACCACAGACAGCATCCCAGGACCGCAAGAAACTTCAGAGAGTCGTGAACACCGCCCAGTCCATCACACGAACCTGTCTCCCATCCATTGACTCCATCTACACCTCCCGCTGCCTGGGGAAAGCGGGCAGTATAATCAAAGATCCCTCCCACCCGGCTTACTCACTCTTCCAACTTCTTCCGTCGGGCAGGAGCTACAGAAGTCTGAGAACACGCACGAACAGACTCAAAAACAGCTTCTTCCCCACTGTCACCAGACTCCTAAATGACCCTCTTATGGACTGACTTCATTAACACTACACCCTGTATGCTTCATCCGATGCCAGTGCTTATGGAGTTACATTGTATATGTTGTGTTGCCCTATTATGTATTTTCTTTTATTCCCTTTTCTTCTCATGTACTTAATGATCTGTTGAGCTGCTCGCAGAAAAATACTTTTCACTGTACCTCGGAATACGTGACAATAATCTAATCCAATCCAATCCAAATTATGACTTGTACACCCAAGTCTAGTTTTTTCACATGCATCAAAAAGAGAACTGGTCCTAAGCAGGCACAAAGGCACTGCTGTATATTTGCCTCCCGTCTGAAACACAAGAGTTTGCCGCTGTGGTTTGGTTCCCCTCCCACAGTTTTGTATCCATGCAGCCACTATCCCTTTGATCCCCTGGGCTTCAGTTTTGCTGAACACTCTTATTAAGTGGTACATTGTCAAAACGCATTTTGAAAATCCATTTCCACAGAAACAACCACACTACCCTCAACGATTCTCTCCATTACTTCATCAAAGAACTCAATAAAGTTCAGTGAACGTGATTTGCCTCAGCTGAGTCCCAATCAGATGCTGAGCCTCTGGACAAGGTTATCACAGAGATGATGCAGATGACAGGACAGGGCTGTGAGATTCAGGAGGGTAATGTCAGCGACATTCCAGCGAGTAAATAGCAAATTGAAAGAGTTCCAAAGGACCAGGGTGCAGGAGATGGTGTCAACAATGCACGGCACAAAGACCACCATTGCTAAGGTGGTGACCGCAGTGGATAGCCTGCAACAAGAGGTCAGCATCTTGAGTGGTGGTGTCCAAGGCATGGCTCAGTCTGTGATGACCAGGGCTTAGGGCCTCAACCTCAGTCACTAAGGGATATGGTCCCATACACAGGTAGACATTGCCGATGCAATGCAGAGCAAGTTCCAGTTGCTGAGGGATGTGTTCCAGACGTAGGGCGCTGCACAGAGTGGCCCCGTCACTCAGGAACACCGCTGAGGGCATCAACACCGTGATGCAGAAAATGGAGAGCTGCCAGAGCTAGCAAAGACATGACTTTCAGAGGCCTCTGGCGCTCACTCCAGCTGCCCCTCCATCCCATGTTAAGGAATGGGTTAAGAGACATTCCAATTAGATGTCTCATTTATGTTAAGTATCCAATAATTGACACTGATATGTAAAGAGGCTCCAGTTGGCCTTTGGGGCATGTGATGTGATGATAGAGTTTTGTACAGTGTGTGAAAGGAAAATAAAGGTGTTTGTGAAAAGGAGCTGAACCCTTGATCCTTTACACAACAGCAGCCGCAGGGCTAACATCCCATGAAGACCCCAAGGGTCCTACGGGGTCTGTCAAGTTGGAGGATGCACTGGAGGCCAACCCCGGGCCTGCCACAAAGGAGGCAATGGCATTCTCCAGTTTTTCTGTATTCTCTCGCCCACCCCTGCCCCCCTTTAACACCAGCCCATCTCAAGGGCAGCGGGCAGAGCAGGCTGGCTTGGCGATGTCAGTGATGCTATAAGTTGGAGGCCCCAGGCCCTCCAGGGGACATCCGCCAAGGGCATCAAAGAACATGGAAAGCAGCAGGTTGTCTCCACCTCTGATGGGCATCCGGAGGACGAACCTAAATGTTACACTAGACCACGTAAGATCAAGAAGAGAGAGGATCACTATTGGGGGGGGGGGGGGGGGGGTGCGGTTGGGTGGAGGCCATTATGTGCAGCTAGGGGAAATGGAAATGTCCAAGATTCATTATTAAAACATGTTACACCTGATGCACATTACGCCTGTCACGATAATCTTAACAGTGGGCCTGCCTCCACCCCACCCCCCCCTGTGGCCCACCACTACAGTAGTCCAAGATCAAATGCCCCTGACGCAGACCCTGTTCAGTGCATGGGTGTGAGGGCGCTGTCAGCAGAAAGATAGGAGTCAGACTTTGACATAAACGGAGGAGTACCAGAACTTACCTTACAGCAAGTTATCATCACTCCCCTGCCTTGTATCGTGACCTGCTGACAATGCTGATACAACCCCATAACCCTGGGGTGATGTTACACAGACCTTTGGAGGTGGGAACATGGTGGTCAGGGGTGGGGGAGCAGGACAAGGATGGGAATTGTGGGGGGGGGGGGAAGGAGGAACTGGGTAAGGGATGAGCTGACGGACAACGCCTTATCCTATGAGAAGTGGTCGAGGATGAGGGCCTCTCTGGTCCTCTGGGCATGCCAGACCCTTGCTCTGAACCTCCTTCCTGGCAAAATTTCGGACCTACATATACCTAAACAACTCCCCCTTCCCCAATCCACATTCTACCTCTCCCAGCTCCTCCAACTTTGCAAAACGGCCTCCCAGAAACAAATCCATTAATACACAAACTCCCCTCTCCTCCAATCTCCGAATATTCCCATCCCACCTCCCTGGTTCAAATCTATGATTCCCTCGAATCGGAATTTCCCTTGACCCCGCCCACAACCTAAAGTGCTGCCGCAAATGCCTCCAGATCTTGAGCGTCGCCACTACCACCGGACTTCCTGAGTATTTCCCTGGGGCCGCCCTCAATCTATTACTATTTACATAATACTCTGCCATTCTGTTTCTCCAGCCGAAGTTGGTAACTTCTCATCTATCCACATTATACCGCGACTGCCATGCACTTGTCCATTCATTCAAATTGTCTAAATCACCCTGAAGCCACTTAGCACTCTCCTCACCACTTCCTACCAAGATTTGTATTGTCGTAACTGAAAATATTAACCCTCATCCAAATTATAGATCTATATTGTGAAGAGCTGAGGTCCTAGCACTGATCCCTGCAGGACCCCACTAGTCACCGCCTGCCACTTCAAAAAAGACCCATTTATTCCTATTCTTTGTTTCCTGTTTCCTAACCAATTCTCAATCCATGCCAATATATCATATAAAATCCCACGTGATTTCATTTTGCACACTAACCTCTTATGTGGGACTATATCTAAAGCTTTCTGAAAATCAAATGCACCACATCCACTGGTTCTCCCTTATTTATTCTGCTAGTTAGGTCCTCCAAAAACTCAACTAGGTTTGTCAAACATGATTTCACTTTCATAAATCCATGTTAACTTTGTCTAATGCTGTTGATATTTTCTAAGTGTCCTGTTATCGCATCTTTTATAATTGACTCCCATCATTTCCCTCTTACTGATATTAAGCTAACAGGTCTGTAATTTCTTGTTTCCTTCATCCAACTTTTTTAAAATAGGGTTATATTTGTCAGCTTCCAATCTGCCGGGACTGTTCCAGAATCTACAGAATTTTGGAAGATGACAACCAGCGCATCAACTATTTCACCTCCTTGAGTGTAGATTATCAGGCCTTGGAGATTTACCTGATTTGATTTGATTTATTGTCACATGTACCGAAATACAGTGAAAAGTATTTTTCTGCGGCCGAGGGAAGGTACACAGGACTTACGTAGTAGACAAAAGAATAATCTACAGAGAACATTGACAAATGGTTCATCGTCAAACAGTGATTGGTTACAGTGCGGAACAAGGGGTCAAACAAAGCAAATACATGAGCAAGAGCAGCATAGAGCGTTGTGAATAGTGTTCTTACAGGGAACAGGTCAGTCCGAGGGGGAGTCGTTGAGGAGTCTTGTAGCTGTGGGGAAGAAGCTGTTCCTATGTCTGGATGTGCGGTCTTCAGACTTCTGTACCTTCTGCCTGATGGAAGGGTCTGGAAGAAGGCAATGCCTGGGTGGGGAGGATGGGGGGTCTCTGATAATGCTGTCTGCCTTCCTGAGGCAGCGGTTGGTGTACACAGAATCAATGGGAGGGTGGTGAGCTTGTGTGATGTGTTGAGCTGAGTTCACCACACTCTGCAGTTTCTTGCGATCTTGGACCGATCATTTGCCATAGCAGGCTGTGATGCAGCCGGATAGAATGCTCTCCATCGCACATCTGTAGAAGTTTGTGAGAGTCAATGCAGACATGCCAAATTTCTTTAGCTTCCATAGGAAGTAGAGACGTTGTTGGCTTTCTTGACTGTTGCATCAACATGAGTGGACCTGGACAGAATGTTGGTGATGGTGACCCCCAGGAACATAAATCAATCGACCACGCTGGCGCCGATTCCCCACACTGCAGAGAATTGCATCCCAGCGTCGGGGGGGGGGGGGGGGGGGGGTGCGTGGCGCGATTCGCGCAGCGCCGTGCCAATTCTCCGACCCGGCGGGGTGTCGGAGAACTCCGCCCAATATATTTACAGTTATGTACACAGAATAAAATAGAAAAAACTGGTAAGATATTGTACACCAGCTCAAAAACAGCAACTCTATACAGTTAGCAAAATCATGTTCAACAAATAAGTAGAAACATGTTTGTGGGGGAATGGAAAAACTGGGGAGGTATATATAAATTTGGGTACCGGAGAGACAATTATGGTAATTATATCCAATACAGAGAGAACAACATGAGGATGGATCTGGTGTTGTTGCTTGCTTCTTCCAGTCGGTTTTCACTGCCGTTGTTGTTGCGCGTTCACCTCCGCTTTGTCCTGTCTTTCTCCCGTATTTTCTTGCTCTCTATTACTGTGTTTGTTGTAGTTGTTGTCATTTCCTGTGCTCTCCCCCGGCTTTCATTTCCTCGCCTACCGCCCCCCCCCCCTCCTCTGGTTCCCCTCTATTGTTCCCTGGCTCCTTCCCTCTTCCCCCTTCCCCCTCTTTCTCCTTCCCTGCGGTTCACCTTTCTTTTCTCTTAAGTTTAGCTGTTCTCCCCCCCCCCCCCCTTGTTGCTAATCTTCTCCTTGGTTCAATTGCTCTGTTTTACTACCTTTGCCCTCGAGTCGCCAGGTATCTTTATTGAGAGATTTGAACTTGGGGCTCAACTCTTATAGTCCCCAGGGGCTTCCCGCCTTTCGGGGCGGACCCTGTACCTGTTCGCAAGTGATTGGACTTTGTCCCAATCGCTTGGTTAGATTTTCTCCAATACTGGAGCGGTTCCCTGATCGATGGGTGGTCTCGAGGTGCTCATTCACCTCCTTTGTGTTGGCTCATGCTGGCGCCGAGGAGTCTGGCTTTGCTTTGTGTGTCCAAAATGTTACTTATTGTTGCCGGGGATTGATCATCAGTATGCAGATGGCTGCTACTTTGTTATGCTGATGGCCGCTGGTATCGATGTTGTCCGGCTTTTGCAGAATACACAGCAAACCTGCAGCTGCTGGGTTCTGTCTTGTTGGCTGACTTTCCCATCAGCCTTTGCCGTTCGCCATTTTAAATAGGGAGTTGGCCAATTTAGGTGGCTACACACCCTCCTTGTGATCCTAACACGAAGCGTGAAGGATCACATAACTATGTTGCTTTCCATTCCCTGACCTGGGGGGCACTTCTTTCATGGCCTTTACACTGACCATAACTATGCAAAAACATTTTCACTGACAATTCTAAGGGGTGCTATGTCAAACAGGGACATACATTACAAATCAATAAAAATGGGAACCTCTAACTATTCTTAATACACTACACTCACTTAAACATTTCATTATTCTACCTTCCTCAACCATACAAACAAAATCATAGCAGTTTATACACTTTTCCTGGCTTGGCAGTCAAGCTCAGGATCGTACAATTTGCTCACGAACATCTCTTTACATTTCTTTATTTACAATAAAACCGCAAATGAATGTTCTTTATTATAGATCGCGTGGGTCTGGTCGTATCTGAAAATAGGGGATCTGATCCTATATACCGGGGTTCGAGCGCGGTAGGCTCTCCTCCATTTTCTTAGACGCATAGTCTGCACGATGCAGCAGAGTATCGCCAATACCAGTAAGGTTTCTATTACATAGGACAGGGTGTACCAGGTTATAAACTTGGCACACCAAGATGGTGTGGTGTCGCTGGTGACTGGGCTCTGGGTACTGTGGGGAAGTGAAACATTAACGGCTGGGGGGCTTGAGGTCATGGGGTTCACGTTCACTCGCAACCAAATGTCCATTATCATGATGATGGACCATGTGAAGGAGGTCCTCATGGCTGTTCGTCTTTCATGTCTCTTTTCTCTTCTCCTCCGGTCCTGGAGCTTCTGGAGTTCTGTGGAAACAAGCGTAGTGTCTGTAACTATCTTGGTTTAACATCTCATACAATAGTCTGTCTGTCCTTTAGTGCCAATTACTCACTTTATAATTGGTCTATGTATGACTCCCTCATTTTTTTTTTCAAAAAACGAATTTTAGGACAAGCCACACTTTGAAATAATGAACCAGTGCGAGCCGTCTCGCAGACTGTGCAATTTACCATCCAAATGTTTCAGGATGCAAATAGCATGTGGTTGGCAACCTAAGGGTTACCTGAAAGAAACAAAACTTTTTGAACTAAAATTTCCAAAATGAGGTGCGTATGGGCCGCGACGGGTAAGAGTTGGATGGAGTCCCCGGGTAGGATGGCTACCAATACCGTGTCTCCCCTACCCGAGCGTAGTTGACCAGAGGGGGGGTTCCCAGGCAGGGCGGGTCCCAAGCCGTTTCTCCACTGCCTGAGCAACCGACAAGAACGGCAAGAAATGTAGTCATCGTGGGGGGCTGCCGTAGTGGTTCCTTCCTTGAACCAGAAGAGCAGTTATGAACGGGCATCTGAGTTTCCGTCGACAGACGAGTTCCACTGAACTGACGTCTGGGACCTTAACAAGTCTCTGCAGACAAACTAGTTCCGCTGAACTAGCGTCTGGCCAATAGCAAATCTCTGTGGGCAAGTCCTCAGAGGTTTCGGCCGAAAGGGCGTGAAAATTTTTTCCGGTCTGACAAACAACATTTAACAAACTTACAAACAACATAAAACATGCGGCATGTTCCATCAGAAAAGACACCACTTCTCCCAAGCGGTTCCTTTTAAAACATCATCTGGACACCTCAGTTCTCGGTTGTGAACAGTGTCGCAAAGGGGTTCTCGGTTTGGGAGTCAGACCCAAGGTCGTCATCTTCTCCCGGGTGCCAAATTCTTGAGTGTATCAGGGCTGAAAGGGATGCATGGTGTGAGGTGTGGTCGCTCTCGTCATTGCAGATGAGTCGGAACGAGTTATCTCGGTGCCAATAGTTGGTGTCTAGTTGTGTGGGGACAGAATCGGGGTCGTCATGGTAGTTCGGTGGTTTGTTTAGGAAAGTGATCATGAAGGGATCACTCGGATGGTAGTCGGAATCGCTGGGTGTGGGTCCTGTTGCATGGGGATAGTAGGGAGGCGTGCTGTGGCTATCGTCCGAGTCACAGTCGCTGTCTCTGCTGCTGCAGTCTGTGGGCATTCCGGGGCGGAGTGTATATTTCGGGGGTGGAGTCGAGGTCGAGTCCGTGGCTGGGCTGGATGTGTTGGGGGATGGTAGGGTTACGTTGACTGTGGGCGGGGCGTGGTGTGCTGCGTCGAGCATGATGTGGTGTGAGTGGTTAGACTGTGTTCCATATACCTTAAGCTGGTTGATATGGAACCACGTAGTCTTACCGTTGGGATACTTTATTTTATATACGGAAGCGCTTATTTTGTCCGCAATGGAGTATGGACCCGAGTATTTTGGTGACAAGAATGTGCTGGGGTTATATACGGAGAGCATGACTTGCTGTCCTATACTGTACTCAATCGCATGCACTGTCTTGTCGAAATAAGCCTTGCTCTGTTTCTTTCTGGTGCCCAATTTTACTGCGGCTGCTAGCTGAGCCGTTTTAACATTTTCCACTAATTGCTCTACTGCTTTCTCGTGTGTGAGGGCCGTCACCTTGGGGCTGGTCAAGTCTAAACCTAACAAAAATTCTGTGCCTTTCATGGGGCGTCCGGTCATGAGAGTGTGTGGGGTGTAACCTGTGGAAGTTGAAATTGTGTTTCGCAAAAACATCAGCGCGAAAGGGAGGACTGAGTCCCAAGTGGTGTTGTTTTGCTGGACCATTTTTCTGAGGGTGGATTTTACGGTCCGATTCATGCGCTCTACGATACCACTCGACTGTGGGTGGTATGCTATATGGAACTTTTGGGTGATGCCAAATATCGTGAGGACGTTCTGCATGACAAGTCCCGTAAAATGGGAACCTTGGTCGGATTCAATGCTGCGGGGGAGTCCCCATCTTGTAAAGATATGGTGGGTCAAAATCTTGGCTGTGGTTTTTGCAGTGTTTGTGCGGGCTGGGAATGCTTCCACCCATTTCGTAAATGTGTCAATCACCACGACTACATATTTATAGCCATTCCTGCAAGGGGGCAATGGTCGTATAAAATCAATCTGGAGGTTAGACCAGGGGCCATTAACGGGTCGGGTGTGGCAGAGTTGAGCCTTTTTGGCATATCTGTCCGGATTATTCTGGGCACAGATAAGACAATTCTCGATGCAGTGATTTACATCATCCTTTAAATTCGGCCACCAACAAAGCTGCTTGAGATGGGCTGTAGTGGGATCGATTCCCTGATGTCCATGACCGTCATGGAACAAACAAATCAGTTGATTCCTGTCCTGTTCAGGAACCACATAAAGGGTGTCTTTTAATACCACACCGTCATGTGTGGTCAGAGCATTTTTAAATCTCTCGTAGGGTGCTGGATAGTTTCCTTTTAAAATCTCCCTGAGATTGCTGTCCTGCTTCTGGGCCTCCACTAGATCCTCGATCTTTGTCTGTGAGACCTGAACTGCATTCACTGGTGCGCTTTCGGGGGGTGTCCAAAAGTATCCGTGTCTGGAACCTGCTTTAGCCAGTGCGTCGGCTTTTACATTTCCAGGGGGGAGGAGCGATGGTGACTTCGAACTTAGACTATCCCAAAAGTCCTGTTCTGTGCTCTCTCTAAAATGTGGCGGAGCAATGGGGCTGAAGGGAGGGGTTTCCCGTCTGCGGAAACAAATCCTCTTGCTTTCCACAGGGGCAGGAATTCCGTGAAGCTGTTGCAGACATAGAGGCTGTCCGAGTATATGTCTGCTGGGCTGGGGAAGGAATCTGGGTGGTCCACTATATATGCGATGGCCGCAAGCTCTGCTGCCTGCGCGCCTAAGTGGCCTGGAAGTTTTAACAATATTTCCTGCAGGATGCGTCCCTGCGCGTCCTCGACATAAATACCGTAACCTGTTATGCGCTTCCCATCCAATACTATGCAAGATCCATCCACGTAGATCCTCATGAACTCACATGTGTCCGTGTGCTGACACGGACTACCTATCTTCCTGGGGGGTGTCTTAGCAATAAAGGGGCCTGTGTCGTGGTGTGGAGAGATAATTTTGCATTCATGGGGGGTCCCGGGGTACTGTAAGTTGTTGGCTAAAAAGGTGTGCGTCTTTGTCCGTTTAACAGTGATGTCCCGTCCCTGCAAGAGAAGGGTCCATCTAGCTGCTCTAATCTGGCTTACTGTACCGTCCTTGAGCCATCCGTCCAGTAAACGTTGCGTGGGGGTGTGTTCGGTGAGAATTGTGATGGGGTTCAGTCCGGTAATGTATGAAAAATACTGCACTGCCCAAAATACTGCGAGCAGGTGCCTCTCACAGGCTGAAAATCCCTGCTCCACAGCATCTAAAATTCTGGAGGCGTAAGCTACGGGCCTTAACTGGTCGTGCCGTTCCTGGAGGAGCACGGCCGAGAGGGTGCGGTCTGTGGTCGCTACCTCTATGGCGTAAGGGGAAAGCGGGTCTGTAACTTGTAGTGCGGGGGCTGCTATGAGTGCCTGTTTTAAAGAGTCCACAGCATCCGTATGCTGCGGAAGCTATTCCCAGGGAGCTCCCTTCTTTAGGCGGTCTGAGAGGGGTGCTGCCTTGCTGGCCAAACCGTCAATGTGGTTTTGGCAGTAGCCAACCACTCCTAAGAATGACCGGAGGGCTGAAACGTTCTGGGGAAGGGGCAATTTAGCAATCGAGTCAATCCTTTTATGCTCGATCTCGCGTTTACCATGTGTGATAATTGTTCCCAAATATATCACCTTACCTTCCAAAATTTTTGGGTTGACTTTACAACCGATTGAGTGTAAGAGTTCCAGGAGTTCGGAAAGAAGCTCAATGGGCTCTTCCTTGGTGTCTGGCTGCAGTAGTAGGTCGTCTACGTACTGAACCAGACAATCCGGCGAGAGAATTTGGCGAAGCCATTTGCCAGCTGTCGGTGGAAAATGGTGGGGGAGTTGTGGAAGCCTTGTGGCAGGCATGTCCACGTGTACTGATGTGCTTTAAAGGTGAAGGCAAATTTGTACTGGCACGCCTTTGCCAATGGAATGGACCAGAATCCATTACTGACATCCAAAACCGTAAAGAATCGGGAATTGAGTCCCTGTTTGAGCATGATCTCGGGACTTGTTGCTATTGTGGGGGCTGCTCCGGGGGTGATTTTGTTGAGTTCCCGGTAATCGATGGTCAGTCGCCATGATCCATTGGGCTTTCTCACTGGCCAAATCGGGGCATTATTAGGGGAGGCTACTGATCTAAGTATGCCCTGCTCTAATAAGCTTTCTATTACCTTTGAGATTTCTCCCTCTGCCTCTTGGGGCAATCCATACTGTTTTTGGGGTCTAGGGTCAGGTCCTGTTATTTGTACGGAGCCATTCATCCGTCCACAGTCGTACTTGTGGGTCGCGAATGCTGCCCTGTTCTTTTGCAGAACTGCCCTAACCTGCTTGTCCGTGCTAAGCGTGGTCGGGTTGAACCAAAATTCGCCTACTGCGCTAATTTTGTTCGCGTACTCTCCTATGTTGAGCGTTGCGGGGGCTCTTGCGGATTTTGCCGTCTTCCAGACACACTGGTTGACTGGATCAAATGAAAGATTGTGGGAATTCATGAAATCGATTCCCAGAATGTGTTCTGCTGTGGGGGGCAGGTCAACTAAAACCACGGGGTGCTTGGTGGTAATCGTACCGATTTGAATGGGTACAGGGGCTGTGATGTGTCCCTCCTGTGAGTGGCCTGTAAAGCCGCTGAGGGTGATGGTGGCTGTAGTGGGCCACGTGTCTTTTTGGAACATGGTGGAGGAATTTATTGTGGTGCGGGACCCTCCTGTGTCCCATGGAAACTCGATGGGCTGTCCCCGAATTTTCGCTGCAACTACCGGTCGTCCGGACCTATCCCAAAGGGTGTCGCAGACCCAACTGGGGGAGCCCGTACACCGTCAGTCCGTTCCGGTCAAGTCCGTCTGATCTGAATGGGCGCTAACACTGTGAATGGGCTCTGTGTTCTACTTACTCAGAGTGCCCGTCTGCCTGGCTCTCTGTGGCTTTCTAGGGGCATTGCACTCTCTTGCAAAATATCCCAACTGTCCGCAGTTGTAACACTCCTGTGACTTGGGTGGGGGCTGTTCTTTCCTTCATTCACAGGCGGTGTTCTGGTGTGTTGTAACTGCCTGTATATCTGCGGCGGCCTGCTTTCCCTCGGGATTGTTGACTTCGGGCTTGCTTTGTATAGATTGCTCCCAAGCGCGGGACAATCTTTTCACTCCCCATTTTTCGTTATGGGCCTCCTCTAAGGGATCATAACTCGCGCAAGCTTTCTGTCCTGTTTCTGTGGCATGGGAGATAAGGGTGCGGGTCCGTTTGGCCATGTTGTCTGGGGACAAATGGGCACGGTCTAAGTCTCCAAAGACTGCTGCGAAGTGGATCCACAGGCATCCAGCAAACGCTGTGAGGTGCTCGGCGTTCTGTTGCCTGCATTTGTTGAGGCCGTCTACGGGGTCACCCCGGTTATACCCGATCGCATCCAGGATCGCGGTATGCATTTCTGCAAGGGTGCCTCCTCCTACATTCTGTGGGTCGGGAAGGGCTGCTGCGACTGAAGGGTCTAAACTTAAAACTGTGAGCTTTACATGCTCTCGCTCATCCAGGCCGTACATGGTCGCCTGATGCTTAACGGTGGCAAAGAAATGGTGGGGGTCTGAGGTGGGGAGGAACGTTGTGATCTTATCGCACGTATCCTGTAATTGGGTCACTGTTAAGGAGGCGGTGTATAGAAATTCCGCATCGTGGGTGACTGGGTTCATTGGAGCTTGAACTATCTGCTCTGTGGGGGGTTGGGGCGCTTTCCTCTTTTGTGGCTTTCCCTGCGCACATGTTCCCTGAACATATCTCTGCGCTGTTTCATTCAATGCTTCCCAATCAGGGCCGTCTTCCTGATCTAATTTCTCTCCAAAGGTTTCCTGGAAGCCTTTCTGAACTGAAAGCAGCGATTGCAGCTCTGCAATCTGCTTCCGGCACTTTGCGTGATCTAGCATGCTTTGTCTTTGCTCTGTGGTGGCAGCATGGAGTGCTCTTAATGCTGCCTTTAGATCGCTACACTGTCTCTGTAATGCTTCTACCTGCTTTTCTGTTTCTTCACGTACCAGGACTGCACGTTGCGTGTCCTGATAGGCCTTTTCATATTGAGACTGGAAGCTGCTTAAGTGCGCCAGACAAGACTGGTGTGTCCTTATGGCATCCTCCACCTCTCCATCTTTTGCTGCCAACTTCCTTCTCACTTCCAAATTCTCCTTTTTTACCTCGCTTACATCGACCTTACTCATTCGATGTATGCCCTCAACTTCTTTCCGGAGCGTCCTAACGACCTCCTCTGTGCCTCGCAATTGTGCCAAGCAGGACATGATTGCCATCGGCTTGCGAGCTTTCCCTAAGCTCTTTTTGTGGATCTCGCTCAGGTTCTCCCACCAAGTATGTCCTATGCTCCTGGGACCTGATTCCTCGTTATCCCAGAATTCATTCCAAAGGGGCCATCCTTTCCCTTTGAGATATTTCCTGATCTCTTCCTCCCAAATGGGCCATTGTCACACTCTACTGCTGCTGGTCGCTGTGACCGCAAATTCCTCTGGGTTCATGAGGCGTTGCATTGCCTACATTGTCATCTTTCCTATCCGTATGCTGCTCTTCAAATTTGGGACAGGGGTATTTAGGTGGTGCTGTAAATACGGGTACGGCTTTCGCTACTTTCCGATATACAAACTTCCGACAGTTTTGTCGCAACAAGAAAATATATCAGGTTTACCTTATCGCCCTGCTCGTTATGCATGCATACACACACTTCCGAATTTATGAGTATTGATCAGAACTGCTTGAACGCTTGAGGTTTTCTGTTTCCAATTCGATCTCTAATTCAAATTCTGGGTTCTCCCGGAGTGGTTTTCCACTTCTAGATCGGGTCCCGATGGAGTCGCCAAATAATGTTGCTGATTTTTCTCCTTGGTTCAATTGCTCTGTTTTATTACCTTTGCTCTCGAGTCGCCAGGTATCTTTATGATACCGCCACGAGGTTCAAGTCCGAGTAATGATCAGTAACCCCATACACCGATTAGTAAGATTTAAATCAAAGCACATTTATTATACACAGTAATCGCTACTCATGCACAAATTCTACATCTAAGCTACTTCTACAACTAACAGGCCTGTACTTAACTTTGGACTGGCCCACCAGGTCAGGGGAACAAATGGCCTTTCGTTCGGGTTCTGAGCCTGCGGGATTCGAAGTTGGTATGGATTGATAGCTAGGAGCGCCTAACTCGTAGCGAGCGTTGAATTAAGACTTACGTCAGTCGACGATCACTGCACCAGTCACGGTCAATGTTGGTTCGTGTTGCTGGGTGACCCGGGCAGGAAGAAGAGAGAGATTTGAACTTGGTGCTCAACTCTTATAGTCCCCAGGGGCTTCCCGCCTTTCGGAGAAGACCCTATATCTGGTCCCAAGTGATTGGACTTTGTCCCAATCGCTTGGTTCGATTTTCTCCAATACTGGAGCGGTTCCCTGATCGATGGGCGGTCTCGAGGTGCTCGTTCACCTCCTTTGTGTTGGCTTCTGCTCGAGCCGAGGAGTCTGGCTTTGCTTTGTGTGTCCAAAATGTTACTTATTGTTGCCGGGGATTGCTCATCAGTATGCAGATGGCTGCTACTTTGTTATGCTGCTGGCTGCTGGTATCGATGTTGTCTGGCTTTTGCAGAGGTAAATACACAGCAAACCTGCAGCTGCTGGGTTCTGTCTTGTTGGCTGACTTCCCCATCAGCCTTTGCCGTTCGCCATTTTAAATCGGGAGTTGGCCAATTTAGGTGGCTACACCCCCCCCCCCCAACGGTCCTTCTCACGCCTTGGCTACTTTCCCCTGATTCCTGGCTACGTGGCTATCCTTCTGCTTGTTCGTTGACCACAAACAAGTCCCGGAACAGATGGGATTCCACGTTCTGTGGAAGCCGTCGTCCGACCCTCGGATGGCGATTTTGACTTTATCCATTTGGAGAGATTCTGAGAGGTCGGACAGTGAGTTTGCAGCTTTGGGTGGTGCTGCTGAGTAGGATTCTCCCTGGGGCGATCAGGGAGGCAAAGGCGAGGGCGTCTGCCCTCCCCATGAATAGATCTGGCTGGTCTGATACTCCGAAGACCGCCACTTTCGGGCATGGCTCCACCCTCATCCCCACCAGTTTGGACATTGCCTCAAAGATAATGTGGTTGACTCGTAACTGCCCTCTGCAAAGGCTCAGCAAGCTGTCAGTTCAAGGGCAATTACGGAAAGGCAACAATCATTGGCCTGGCCAGCGGCATCCACATGAAACAATCAATGTATTTTTTAAAAATTGCGTGGGGACCTGATAACTGGGAAATAGGTAAGTCTCTATGCAGCAGTGAACGAAATGAAGGTAGAAATTGTATCCCTTCATAATGATCATAATTTGAACTTTCTGGCTTGCAGCTTCCATGTGTCGGAAGAAGAAAGTAAGCAATGTTAACAACATTGCTGGTGCTGGCCAAGTTATGGAGTAGTGAGACATTTCTTTGTGTGCACAATGTGCAGAAAAATAGTAAACCAATTCTTTACAAGTGCTTTTAGTATTTTGGGGGTCTTGTCATCTTAATGTTCTCATGCTTTTGTTTGTTACATTTTCTCCAGTATTTCAATAATGCTAGCGCTTCTGCTTCACTTCTTAAGGCGCAGCACTGAACAAGTTCAGCTTCAATATGATGAACTAGGTCCCTAAATCATCATCATTTTCTGGACTTCCTGTTGAGGATCTCCGCTATAAGGCAGATTATCATTTCTAAAAGTAATTGTTTCCTACAGAAGAGTGATCCAATTATGGGCAACATATCACCAGGTCTTCAGGAGGATATAGTCTAATGAGATCACAGTATTGACTCAGCACTGTGATCAACTTGTCAGTGCCACTTCGGAAGAATTCAATTAAACTCAAACTTTTGACTACATGTGTGAAATATTGCAGTTAAGCACTGATTGTTACTTCCAGTTATCACGTTTAGACACCCACTGCACTGCTGCATGAAGTAAATACAGATTGTTTTGATTTGCCCAGTAAAATACACCCAGGCAACCAGTAAGAAACAGAAAATGCTCCTGGGTTGGATTTTCCCTCCTGAGGCAGGAAGCAGATGCTGGGATGGTTGGCAGCTCCCAAACCCATCCCAAGTGAAAGCAGTCACTCATTTTGTATTTTGACTGGGACTCCTCCTCAACTGGCAAGGAGGGCAGCTCCTCCCTCCAGTTGAGGATGGCAGGTGGGCTCTCTAATCTGGAGGACCAATCAGTGTTCTTCCAGCTTGAAAGGAGCAGCAGCCTCTAATGGAAGGTAAATAACCAAGAAAACACTTCAACCTAAAGGCACCCTCTCACCAGCCTATTTAAGACTTTAATTATCAGGGCGGTCATTACTGTGGTGGAGAATTCACTCTACAGGGTGGCCTTTGACTGTACCTGCACCCAGACAGGCAAGCAAGCAATGGCTCTAAGCCTACCAATGGGTGCCTACCTCCAGGCACTTAAATTGACCGTGCCAATGCAGAAAACTGGAGGCTGACATGAAATTGACTTTAGCAAGTGTCCCAGTGAGCCTAATTAGCTACCTGCCACACAGGGCAGGTAGCTTTACCGGGCCCAAGCCCACCTCTGCTATTAAGGTCAACGGGGGAAGAAGGCTGGGAAACCAGTATGCCAGCCAGCGTCGGTACTCGGAAAATAGATGAGATAGATAATTTATTTTGCTATTTTGGCATTGTGAGAAAGTTTTATCCTAGTGCTGTTTGACTTGTACTTGGGCCTTGCATTTTGCTGTGGAAGGTACAAATATAAGATCACCAAACACTGTTTATGACTGAATCATCATCAGTGAATGGGAAATTGTTCAGGTAAAGAATAATGAAAATGAATACTTGACCTATCTTGGATTCCCCATTTAAAGATGTTTCTAGTGCCTCAAAAGCTGTGGAGGAAATTGAACAGCCCAAGGGCATATATTCCTCAAAGTAGAATGATCCCAGCAAGTTACAATCCTCTGGGTCCAAAGGGACCAAGGGGAGGAGGCAAAAAATCAGAGTGGATATTGCTTCTGGCCATAAATGTACCCTTGCCTAGGGCAAGCTCAGCGTTATTGTCCAATTTGGCAAAGGAAGTTTAGCAAAGCTGTAGGTTAGTAAAGTCGTTAAACAGACTCCACTTTAGTCATGGGGAAGTAGTGAATCAGCATTTACTTTCTATATTGGGGAACAAGAGACGTAACAGGTTGTGAAAATGTCTGACTGTGTGTGCAAACATTTATATTATTGTATCATCTTTTTTGAGTGAACTAAACAAAGGCTGATCTTATTTATTGTTAGCTAAGGATGGATTTAATTTTTAAGGTGACGGGAAAGTCCCAGAAATGACACAGCATAATCATCATCACCCTCATCATCTGCAAGGTTCTACAAGTGTATTCACTATAAACTAGTTTTCATTTTCCAGCTGTCATGGCGCTCTTTAAATTGACTCATCTTAGTGTCCTCTAAAGTAGAATACATAACAAATTTTGCATTGGTATAAGGTTCAGTTCATCATTTCCAGAGTCATGTTGTTGTTTTAACCTTTTCGCAGCTATACAATGTCCTGTCCTACTCTGTGACCAGCAGAGAGTTGAAACAAATCAGGGTCTGAAAATTATTCACTCTCGTCCTCCTTAAACTAGTAAACATGTTCTTTTCAGTTGCATTAACTGTTTTACGACAGATGATGAATGTTTTATTTGACTGATTGTAATTACGTTTCGGTGTTTAAAAATCTGGTTATCAAGATACATTTCTATGATGAAACATGCTTTTCACTGCTCTTCCTGTAGCTGTATGTTCCTCCAGTCATCAGTTTGGACAGTTCAGTGATGTTTCCCTGTTACTCATTACTGTTTCAAGTATTTACTTTCACTATGTAAAAAAAATCACAAAAATACTCCTTAATTTGAGAGTAAATGGTAACATATCACTTTACAATATGAGTTTGGGATAAAGATTAAATTTTTACAAAAGGTGAAGGTATTTTTAAAAATAAATTTAGAGTATCTGATTATATATTTCCCAATTAAGGGGAAATTTATCATGGTCAATTCACCTACCCTGCACATCTTTAGGTTGTGGGGGTGAGACCCATGCAGACACAGGGAGAATGTGCAAACTCTACACGGACAGTGACCCGGGGCTGAGATCGAACCCACCTCCTCAGCACCATGAGGCAGCAGTGCTAAACACTGCATCACCATATCAAAAGGTGATGGTATTAACTAATTCACACCTCCTGGATTTTTCCCCAAACTCTGGAATACGATGACAAAGAATACGACACATATGGTCATTACTTATGATTCTTTGACCATTCTTTCTGATCATTTATCACCAAGATTTGGAGATATGTGTGGGATGATCAGTCAGTGAAGTTCTATGATTGTGAGATGATAATACAATAATAACGTGTCATTAATAGTGTGGCGCCTTCTTTTCCTAAAGGGATACCAAAGGACAAATTCCCAAATAGATGATTTAGCATCACTTAGAATTGCTGTGAACCAAATGACAATGGTAAAATATCCCAGTGGGATATAGGAGATTATATTGGAACACAACACTGATACAGTGCCTTTTTGAACTGAATTAGAAACCCCCAACTTCAAAGCCTAGTTTTGCAGTCAGTCACGTGCCAAAACTGTAAAGACTGAAGCAACCAGATAAATCTTTGATGTGCTTTAAAGTGCAAGCAGACAAGTGGGACTAATTATTTCATTCATGCCGCAAATAGCCCGCTCTCACTCAGATGAGATAACCTGGCTGTAGATTGAGAAAAGTGACTGGATTTTTAAAAAATTGAAGGCAAACTGTATGTTTTGGGTTGGTTGCTGTCATGTTTGAAGTACACCTGACAAGACCCAAATTGTGCTATGCATGGTTGGATGCAGATGCAGACCCTCACTCCCGCAGATGTTAATGTTAGTATGTGTGTTCAGTTCATTGTAATATTGGAAGTTTCAATCCTGTATTTAGAAGTTACCCAGGAGATCCTGCAAACTATCCAAGTGGTTTTTCAACTCCGGTATATAGTGTAACTCTTCCACCCAGTGCAAATTCCAAGCAATGCCAAATGGCCTTCAGAATATAACTCCTGATGCACTACCACTTTTGTATCACTGAAAACGCAAGCTCTTATGTTATTTATGCAATAGTAACTAGCATGGAGTTTTCTTTTATTAGCATTGCTGTATTAAAAGGCTATTAAATGCAAATTTTTAATAGGCGATGGCCATGAAAAATTAGAAAAAGTCAGCTCGTCATTATATTTGTAAATTTAATATTTTAATTAAACAGTGCTAACAAAATTAACAACAATAAAGTCTAACTCTGAATCCTTGAACTTATCTGATTGTTCATCATTTTGATTGTCCTCATTTAGAATAATGTGATTATGTGAGAAATATTAAAAGTGATCCTAGTCAATGTGAGGTTATTGGAGTGGGGGATTAGATGAAAGTCCATTCAGTGAATTGTCAGTTTTTTTTCCAATTTTAGTAAAATAAACGCATTTGTTCACTAAATTGATTTTGATTTGCTTTCCTTTTGTTTTTTGGAAAATATTTTAATCAAATTTGTAACAATCAGGTTGTATCAACAAACTCAACAAACATATTAAAACAAAAACCTCACCAACAATTATAACCGTCCCCCCCAAAATATACCATCCTCCCCAACAGCTAACAATAACCAGATCTTTGAAATGCAATATAAACAGTCACCTAAGATAGAGCCCATCAATCGCTCCCCTCACAGTGAACTTGACCTTCTCAAGGTGCAGGAACTCCCATCAAATCACTCAGCCAATCTGTGGCATTGGGAGGTGTTGCCTGCCTCCTGTGGAGCTGGGAAGTGTTGCTTGCCTCCAACTCAGCAGATTCTGCCGCTGAGCCAACAATGAGGCAAAGGCTACAGCATCCGCCATCACCCCAGTCCTCAATTCCGGAAGGTTTGACACCCCACTATGGCTGCTAATGGGCATAATCCACACATAAAATTGCCGACATGGTGTGAAAAAAGACCCCAAAAAACCCACCAATTTGGGATAGAACCAGAACATATGTGCATGATTCGCAGGCCCTCTCGAGTACCGCTCGCACCTACCCTCAATCTCTTCAAAAAAACATTTCATTCTGGCCTTGATGAGATGTGCCCTGAACAGCACTTTGAGCTGTATCAAACACAGCCTCATGCAGGATGATGTAGCATTCACCCTGCGGAGAGACTCACTCCAAAATGGGACCCAGCTCCTCTCACCTAACATTCCCCTCCTCCACTGAAATCTGCTTTTCCCGCATGACACGACCATACAACCTGGATGTACATCCCTCCTCTAACTCCGCACATAAGAGAATCCGTTCCAACAAGGTGGATGGCGGCACCCCCGGGAACATCGAAAAAGCCCTCCAGACCAGTCATGCACCTGAAAGTATCTAAACATATCCACGTCACCAAGGCCTGCTTTCTCTCTCAGTCAGCAAACCAACCCTCCAAAATTAGTTTTTTTTACCCACTCCAGCCCCTTACCTTTCCACCCCCCAAAAGTGGCATCAAGTTTCCCTGATTCTTGCATATAGGGGACCACCTTGACAGCCAACTCTTTCCCCCCCACCCCCCCCCCAAAAAAAAATTAAAATGCTGGTGAAACAGTCGCCATATCTTTAACATGGAGAAAACCACTGGATTTGATAAATACTTCACTGGAGCAAATGGCACAGAGGCCACCACAAACGCCTCCATACACCACCCGGACTCCATCCGTAACCAGGCAACCTCCTGATCCCTGAACCTACCTAACACCTTTGCATTGGCCTCCCAATAGTAAAACATTAGGTTCGGCAGTGCCGACCCCAACCCACCTGCATCTCCCTCTATAGGACCCCTCTCCGAATCCGAGGAGTCCACCCCGCACATATTAACTCCATTATAAGCAGCCCCAGCCCCTGAAAAAGCACTTTAGACAGGAAAATTGGAAGGCACTGAAATAAAAAGACAAATCTTGGCAATATATTCATCTGAATCGCTTGAAACCAGCCCGCCAGAGACAATGGAAAAGTGTCCTATCTCTGCAAATCCGCCCTCGCCCTACTTGCCAGACTAGTAAAGTTCAGCTTGTGAAGCTGCGCCCAATCCCATGCCACCTGGACCCTCAGATAGTGGAAGTTAGTCCCAGCACAATGAAAAGGCAGCCCCCTCACCTCCGCTCCCCCTCGAGGGGCCAACCACAAAATACTAACTTTCCCCCCAACATTCAATTTATACCCAGGAAAACAGCCAAACTTCTTCAATATCCCCATAATAGCACCTCGGAAGATCATCACCGTACAACACCCCCGTGCTCTACTCCCTCTTACCCTCCCCTCCTCCCTTCACAATCCCTCTCCACTTATCCAAGGCCCTTGAGGCAATTGCTAATGGCTCAATCGTCAATGTGAACAACAAGGAAACATAGGACAACCCTGCCACATCCCCCTTTACAACCTAAAGGACCCCAAACACATGGTGTTAGTTCGCAAACTAACTGACGGTACCTCATATAACAGCCGCACGCACGACGCAATCCCAGGACCAAACTCAAACTTCTCCAGAACTGTAAACAAGGGTGGAGAAACAAGTATCACCACTCCCTGTTGAAGGCCTTTTCTGCATCCAAAGGCACAATTATCTCTGGCTCTGACCCACTCCAGAACTGTATTGACTAACCGCATCATGTTAGACGACAATTTTCTACCCTTCACAAAGCCCGTCTGATCCTCCCCCATAACATCCAGGAGTCGCGGCTCCAACCTTAACACTAACACCTTGGCTAGGTGTTTTGCATTACGTTAAGCAGAGAAATCGATCGATACAACCCACACACTGTGGGGTCCTTGTACTTCCTTAGAAGAAGGGAAATGGAAGCCTGCCTCAATGTATCTGGAAGGGAATCCCGTGCCAATAAGGCATTAAACATCCCCACCACCAATGTGGTCAACTGGTCCACAAACTTCTTAATTAATTCTACCGGGAACCCATCTGGCCCTGACGCCTTCCCAGCCTGCATCTTCTCCAAAGCCATGCACATCTTCTCCAAAGCCATGCACATCTCCTCCAACCCTAACATCGCCTCCAAATCTTACCGCAACTCCTCCTCTAACTGGGGAAACTCCAACCCCTCTAACATCACCTGCTCACCCTCCGGTGGCACCGACTTATAAAGCCCCTCATAGAAGGACCAAAACACCTCATTGACCTTTTCTGGGGATGTGCCCCCCCCCCCCCCCTCTCCCCACACACACCCCACCCCACCAGCTCTCACAGCTGCAAAATCTCTCTAGCAGCTTCTTTCTGCCGTAATTGTTGAACAAAAAGGCAGCTCGCCTTCTCCCCATACTCGTACACTGCCCCCTTTACCCGCTGCAGCTGATGCATCACCTGGACAACTGGTCAAACTGCATTTGCAGCTTCTTCCTGCGTGCCTAAAACTCCAGCGTAGGATCACTTGCATAGAACATATAGAACATGGAACATACAGTGCAGAAGGAGGTAATTCGGCCCATCGAGTCTGCACCGACCCACTTAAGCCCTCACTTCCACCCTATCCCCGTAACCCAATAACCCCTCCTAACCTTTATTGGACACTAAGGACAATTTAGCAAGGCCAGTCCAACTAACCTATCTTCCTATACTTCCTATCATGCTTCCTATCCACAACTAGAATTTCACCCACCTGCTCTTGACACTCCTGCCTGGCCTCCCTATCGAGATGAGCCTTGTACAAAATGACCTTTCCCCTGATCACTGCATTTAACACCTTCCACAACTTAGAAGGGGAGACCATCCTGTTTTCATTCCATGTTGCATAATCCTTATGACCTTGGAGACCTTAACACAAAACCAATGTTCAGCCAACAGACCTGCATCTAACTCCAGTGCTGTGCCCGACCCACCTCCAGCTTCAAATCACCCAATGAGGCGTGTGGTCCGAAATTACCTCTGCCAAATACTCCGCACTTTTTACCCCAGGGAACAAAGTCTTACCCACAACAAAAACTAAATCTTTGAGTATACCTTGTGCACATGCGAAAAAAGCGAAAGCTCCTTTACAAACTGCCAGGTTTACAAACCACCACAGATCCACCCCTTCTGTCTCCTCCATGAATGCTGCCAACATCTTCGCCAACCCCAAAAGAGACAGCGATTTTGGCTTGGAACTTTGGATTCAAAACACAGTTAAAATCCGACCCAAAAGTCAGATGTTGCGGATCCAACTCCGGAATGGCCGCTAACAGCCATTCCATGAACTTAACATCATCCCAATTTGGGGCGTATACCTTCACTAACAACACTGCCTTCCCTTCCAGTGCAGCCGGAACCATCACATAACAACCCCCCCTGATCAGCCACCATCGTCCCCGCCTGACAATGAAACCTCTTGCTAACCAAAATCGCCACCCCTCTTGCCCTACTATTGAACACTGAATGGAAAGACTTGCTCACCCACGCTTGCCGCAACTTGATCTGGTCCTGCATCCGCAGGTGTGTCTCCAGCAGGAACACCACATCGTCCCCAACCTTTCAAATGGGAGAAAACCATTGCCCTCTTCACCGGCCCCCCCAAAGCCCCCGCACATTCCAGGTGATCAGCCTTGTTGTGGATCTCTCACTGCCCCCCCTTCAAATCCCCCTCCCCCCGCCCTTTAAGTCAGCCATCCACCATGACTTAATGTTCCTACCCAAACTCCCGGATTCGAGGCCCACTTAAGTTGTCCACCAGCCCCACCCCTAAAGTGGAACAAAGAAAAAACCCTGCACACAGTTAATAATTCCCGCCTCGCTACCAGGCCCACAGTCTGCATGATGCCACACTTCCCCTCCCCTTTCCCCCAACAAACCAGGCCCATCGACTGCTTGGTACCCCCAAATCTCTCCACCACACAAACAGCTAGGCCCATTGCAACCCATCTAAAAAGGCCAAATAGACCGCAGCCTCTCCCCCTACTCCACTCTGGTGCCCTAGCCTCCCTTCTCCAAGCAAATTGGCCCCCAACCAGGGCCTTACTCGAACAGCCCTTCAAAACCAACAACCACTTCTGGATTTGCTTTCCTACTCACATACTGTTGGCTAGGGTGTTTGGTGTTAACATGTCATAAAATATACTGAAGCAAAGAAAAGGAGCAATACTTAAAAGCCATTGGGTATTCTTTGTATAATTGTTCTTGTCATAACATTTCCCCGAAAAACATTTTAATTTTAGTATTTATATACAACATAGAAAAATAATTCAAATGCAATAATCTGCTGCAGAATGTTATGATATATTATTCACATTTCTAACAGGGTTTAATGAGCTAGTAGCAACTGTGAAATAACTTGGGGAATGCTCTGTTTAGGTCATGTATTCTGCTTCATTACTTTTTACATGGTGGAAGAGTCAGGCCTTAAATTTGAAGAAATTAACAGAAGGAGCATAGGGAGAAGCCACAAACATGACTGTTAGTAGATAATTGCTTCCCTGAAAAGCTCCAGACTCTGGAGATATCGAAGAGACAATCTGTTGATGATTCTAATTTTTTTCCTGCATGTCAAAAATCATTGACCAACCTTGATTCCCTGCTCCAAGATAAAGCACTCTCCTGATCAGCATCTTGACTTATCACCATAAGATTGATCAGAAAGCAGCAAAGAGAAAAATCAGACTGCCATGTCTGTGCTCTTGCCTTATTTACAATTGCTAATGATCTCACCTAGTTTAATTGCTGCCCAACTGATGTTAATGACCACTTAAACTTGACCCTGATCAGCACTCCTGATCATTTGGAAGTGCTCAAGAACAAACCTTTGGCATATCAAATCGTCACTTAGCCTGCATTTAAGCAACGCATTGCTACTATTTGAAATGAATACTCTCCGTATCTGCGACAATTGAAATATTGCTGTTTGGAAAGTTGTAACTTTAGACTTGACGACCAATACCTGCAACCATATACAAGTCTGAATATCTAAGCTTTTCTGTGCCAAAACAAATGAATCCTATTTAGAAGAACAGTCATCCGGACTCAATGTCAAATGAGTAAACCCATCTCTGGCTGCTTTATAGTTCAACACCAAACTATATAATTCAGTACCATGCAGATTAGTGGATTTGATGAGGTTAGCCCACTTGGATGTAATGCCAAATGTAACCCATTTCAATATCAATGTGTCATCTTTCCATCAACTCCTGCACAAAGCAGATGCCAAACATCGAGCTTTGCATTGTTATAGATTCAACTGGGAGTTCAAGAGGGAGACCCTGATGTTTGGGATATCCAATTAATTCGATAAATTCTGCGTCGGGCTTGTGCCCTGAAGAGAACGTTCCAGTTTCACTGCAAAGCTCTCACACAACATGGCGGGGCAGGGCAACGGATACGTGTGACAAGTGCAACTTGATTGCAATAAAGAACGCTTTCTATGGGCTGTCTCCATTGTGGAAGGGACTGTCATGACCCACTGGTCAGCCACCACCTACATAAGTCGGGCAGCTCACGACTAGTAATGCACTGACCCGCCATTGTCAACCTGCTTCAGTGAGTGCTTGGAACTTAAAGTCTCTGCTGAACAAGTGGACGGAATCCATCATATTAGGGAAACAAACAAAAAGAAAGCAGATGCCAAAACTTCGACTGGTAAGCTCGAACTTTAGGATCACATGCATGGGGCTGACCGATGATTCGCAGCTGGTTGATGACATGTTCAAGACAGCTATGATCAACGTGCAACTTGATAGGCTAAGCAATGACATAGTAAAATACAGTCGCCATAACGATGACCAGAGGCTGCTTTCCCCTTCGAGGGGGTGAGCTGACTGGTGGTGATTGAACCTAACGATCAGGCCAGGACAAGTTTGAGAATGCAGGCCTTCATGGGGATTCAACCCAAGCTGTTGGCCTCGCTCCGCATCACAAACCAGCTGTTCAGCCAACTGAGCTTAGTTAGATAAAACTCATCATAGAACCTTCCCTGCAAGGTACCAGGCTTGCTAAGAGCAGATCGCTGAAGAAAAATCATTGCATGTCATGTGGCATGGGAAGAGTTTGGAAGAAAGCCTGGACCAAGTTGTAGACTTCAGTGCAAGGAACCTGCTACTCTCAATGATAGAAACCCCAAGACGTGTTCTCTCCATATGTCTCTCAACTCAAACAGGTCCAATGAGATTCTAAGATCCAATGCTGGGCTCCAATACAGAGCCAAAACACAAGCAGAATCCCTATGTCGGAACATTCTTACCTACTAGGGATTTCAATGCAATAATTAGCATGGACCATGAGGCATGGACCTCCTACCTCAGGCATCATGGCCTGAGAAAGATGAACGAGAACAGAAAGAGATGACTTGAGCTTTGCTTCTATGATGAGCTTTATGTAACAAATAACCTTCGGAGCAAACCATGCCACAAGGTGTCCCGGAGTTATCCAAGATCAAGGCATTGGCACCATCTGAATCTGATCATCACCAGACACAACTCTCTGAACAGCATTCCCAACACATGCAGCTATCACAGCACAGGCTGCGATAAAAATCACCCCCTTGTGTACACCAGTGTTAGAAACAGCTCTTGAAGCTTTTTCATTTAAGGCAGAATTACCTTCCTCATATCAACCAATACTGTCCACTCAAGTCAAAAACCGACAGTTCCCCTACTCAATTCGACAGGGATCATCTGGCATTCTCTCCAAGAGTGCAGAAACGAAATGGAACACATTTTAAAACACAATTTTAAAGTAATACCACACCCTTAACATAATGGGAAGCAAGAGTGGAAGAATGCTGACTGGGTTTCAGGCAAATGCCACTGTTATTGAGGCCAAACAGTCTGCTCTCATTAATTACAAGAGAGATATGAGTGAGGAAACTCTGAATGTACCAAAGACCACTTAAATTAAAGTCCAACAATATACTGGGCAGTGCGCCAATGACTACTGCCAGAATATCTAGATGCCCTTTGACACAGGGAATGTCTGGCGCCTGTATGAAGGGATTAAAAAGGTAACAGGTCCATCAGCAAAGAAAATGGCTCCACTGAAAACGAAGGCGGTGGACCTCTGTTGACGGCAGGCGGGAGGCAGCCACACACTGGAGTGCTCCCGCTCGGGACTAGGAATCTCGAAGTTTTAACGCTTGGTCCCAGGGGTAACGGAGGCTGAAAATGCTGTAAGAAGGCACAGGGAGGAGAAATATCCAAGTTTGGGCGAAAACTGGCCGTGAAAAAGGGGGTTAACGGAAGTCCGCCGGGGAGTGAAAAAGTCAGCGCAGGAATTGTAAGGAAAGCGGAGGCTGGAGCACCAGGGGAGGCCGCATCTCTCACAGCAGAAGAAATGACCAAGGTGATGGCTGTGGAACTTGAAAAACAGTTCATAAAACCCATGGAAGCGATGAAGAAGGAGATGGGGGCATTATTGAAAGGTGAGGGCGGCGGTATCAAGCGCAGCGGCGGAGGTGCAGAAGCAAGGTGAGACGCTGAAGGAAGTGGAAGAGGCATTATCGCAGCACAGTGGTCAACTCACCTTGATGGGGAAGGACTTGCGGAGGGTGATAGAGACCAACAAGGGTCTGCGAGCCAAAATGGAAGTCCTGGAAAACAGATCCAGGCGACAGAATCTGAGGATTGTGGGTCTGCCCGAAGGGGTGGAAGGCCCAAGGCCGATGGAGCATTTTGCCACGATGTTGGTGAAGCTATTGGGGGAGGGGGATGATCCCTCCCGATATGAACTGGATTGGGCTCATCAGTCGTGGAGGCATATACCAAAGATGAGTGAGCCGCCATGAGTAGTAACTCCGTGTTTCCGTAGGTATAGCGTGAAGGAGAAAGTCCTGTGCTGGGCAAAGCAGAAGCGGGTGGTGCAGTGGGCTGGAGCTGGTATACGCATATACCAGGACATTACAGTGGAGCTGGCGAGGAGGCGGGCTGCCTTCAGCCGGGTGAAGAAAGCACTACATCAGCAAGGTGCAGTGTGGCATAGTATATCCAGCTAAGTTGAGGGTGACCTCCCAATCCAAGGACTTTTATTTTGGGGCAGCGGAGGAGTTTGCGAAAGCAGAAGGACTGTGGCAAAATTGAGAAATGGTCGTGCACCGATGTAGCCTCATGTAACTTTATTTTTTCACTGCGTGTTCGTGTATGTACTAAATGAGTCAACACTGTATATTTGGACAAGGGAAGAGATGGGACTTTCATTTGCAATGATGGTTCTTTGGGGCTTGGGTGTGTATGTGGGGGTTGTATGCTAAAGGTTTCTTGGTTTTCCTGGGACCGGGCAAGGGAGAAGGAGACCCTGGCTGGGGCCTCCACGCAGGCCGGTTTAAGCCGGCCAGTGAACGGGAGTGAGGTGGGGGGTGGGGGTGGGAGTGGCTGCGGCCATCGGAGCCTGGTGGAACAGGTTTTGGTGAGTCTAGCCAGGGTGAAAAGTTGGGGGAAGGAACCGAGGTTGGGCGGAGGAGTTTACAAGAGGAAGTGGCGGGGAGGAGTCTGGGAGGAGGGGGGGAGGGTGGTGTCTACAATTCATGGGTGTCATTCCCGGTACTCTTTCAGGGATTGGATGGCATTGAATATTAGGTGGGGGGGGGGGGTGGACTTATATGTCAATGGTGACCATAGGCGATTCCTGATTCCTTTTTCTTTTTTCCTTGTTTTTTTTTCACCTTGGGAGGGTTTGTTTTATTTGATGCTTATATTGTCAGGTGGGTCGTTGTTTGGGGGTGGTGGGAGGATGGAATCGTTGTTGTTGATAAGGGGATTGACATTGTTTTCGTTACTGTTTACTGTTTGTTGGTGAGGTGTAAATTCTGAAGAAAATGTGAAAATGGAGAATAAAAATATTTAGAAAGAAAACAAAGGCGGTGGAGTTCATCACCAGGTTCATTAAAAGGTCAAGAGATGGGTGGATCACCATCTTGAGTCATACTCTCAGGTGAACCGAGGAAGCTCTAGATACCACAGAAAACCTGCTAGTCATGGCAGAGCTGGATATTGAATCCACTGTGGAGGAGCTTAGCAAAGCTCTTGACTCATTTGCCATGAGCAAAGCTGCAGGACGCATGCATTACCACATGAAGTCCTCAGCATGAAACCAACACCCTTGCAGCATCCCTAAAAAAACTTTCAGTCTCTACTGGAAGGAGGGAATAGTACTCCAAGTAATGTGTGATGTATTGTTTGTCACCCTGTACAGACTAGCAATTGCAATAAATATTGAGGCACCTCCCTGCTGGACATTGTGGGAAAAGTATTGCCTGTATTGTCCTTGTCAGACTACAATTCTTGGCTGAAGTTCAATCCCAAATCCCAGTTCAAATCCAGTATTCAGCATTCGAAGATTTACAATTAACATGATCTTCTCAGTCTAGCAGCTGCAGCAGAAATGTCATGAACAAAGGAGACTACTCGATATATTGCCTTCATTAATTTCAACAAGGCATTTGACCATTTGAGCAAAAGTAGTCTATTTTATCTGCTGGCGCAAATTGGCTGGCCGCTAATGTCGCTCAGTGTGATCTGCTCTTCCCATGACTGTATAATTCAGCAACATGAGAATCCTTTGTGATCCACTGTGGTGTCAGACAGGGTTGTGCTCTGGCACTGACACTCTTTGGCTTATTCTTTTCTTTGCTGCTGTCATATCCTTTTAGTGGTAATGGTAGATAAATTGTATCAAGATTAAGGATGCACAGGTGAAGGCCAGTGATTGACTAACTACCGTGAGCACATATAGCAAAAGTCCCCTGGGACACTAGGTGTTGTTGTGGGAGGAAGTAGACATATGTAATGTTGCATTCTGTCAATAAATCTAGCAAAAAAAAATTGACATCTAATTTCACTGGCCTTGAATTAAATTATCGTGGTAGCAGAGGATGGTTGCTTAAAGAAGATTGAGAACATTTAAAAAAAATTAAGCAGATGATTGTAATCTGAGTTACTTTTGTGAAGAATGACTGAACGCAAGTGTACCAAGTACCATCGTGGCACAAACCATCGTCTTACAAGATGGAAGGCTGCAACCAGTGCCAGAGTATGTTTTGTACCAACGTATTATTAGCTATTTATTCTTGTACTCCGCAACCCTATTTCTGAAGCCCAAAAAGCTGAATCAATTTTTTATGGATGAGAGAGATTTTCTCCAGCTAAATATTGGGAGATCTGAAGCCCTTGCCTTCTGTCCCTGCCCTAAACTCTATTTCCCAGCCACCTATGTCACCCCTTCCCCTGGCAACTGCCGAAGGCTGATCACAACCATGGTGCTCTATTTGATACCAAGGTGAACTTTCAATTGCAGATTTACTGCCACCAAGACTTCCTCCACTTAGAGTCATTATGGCACAGAAATTAGGGCGGAGCATGGATGGTTTGAGTCTACACCAGCTCTCTCAGGAAAAATAGTCAGTCCCATTACCTCACTCTCTCCCCTTGGCCCTGCAAGTATATTTTCCTCAAGAACCTGACCAATTTCCTTTTAAAATCCTGGTCTCCACTTCCACCGTAAGAAGTCTTACAACACCAGGTTAACGTCCAACAGGTTTGTTTCGAATCACTAACTTTTGGAGCACAGCTCCTTCCTCATTAAAAAAACAAAATAGACAAGAATCCCCCCTCCCAGCTACTCATCCACACACCCCCTCCCCAGCAGCTAACAGTGAATTTGACCTTCTCAAGGTGTAAAAATATTGACCTGTAATATTAATTCTGTTTCTTTCTCCATAGATGCTGTCTGGCCTGCTGAATATTTCCAGTATATTCTGTTTTCATTTCAGATTTCCAGCATCGGCAGTGCTCTGCTTTTTGACTGATGTCAAACCAACTGGCCTGCAGTTGCTAGGAATGTCCTTCCACCTTTTTCTTGAATAAGGACATGTTTGTCACTTTACAAACCTCTGGCATCTCCCCTGTATTTAAGGAAGATTGGAAGATTATGACTAACCCTTCTGTTATCTCCATCCCACTCTCCTTAGGCACCTGAGATGCAAGCCACCTGGATCAGGCAACTTATCCATTCAAAGCTGAGTCACCCTTTCTGGTACATCCTGCCTATCAAATTTCACTTCATCCACTGCTCCTGATATTTTGTCAGCATCCTCTTCTTTAATAAAAACTGATACACAGTATAATTTAAGTATCCTGGCTTTGCCTTGCAGCTCTATGCATATGTCATCTTCTTTGTCCCTAATGGGCCCCACCTCATCTCTTATTACCCGCTTGCTTTTTGCATGCTGGTGGATGATGTTTAGGTTTTATTGTATGCTAATCTCATTCTATTCTCATATTCTCTTTTTGTGAGCTGTATCTTCCTCTTATTTCCCCTCTTAGTTTCCCCTCACAACTTATTGTATTTGGTCTGATTCTCACTGGAAGAATTTATCCATCATGAATCATTCATTTACTAATATTCTTGACATCGCCTGACTCAGCCCAGCCTCCGCTCATTTGGTGCTGAAACCTTCATCTATGCCTTTGTTATCTCTAGGCCTGACTACTCTATTGCTCTCCTGGCTGTACCCCATCTTCACCCTTACATAAATTTGAGACCATCCAAGATTCTGCAGCCCATACCCTAACTTGCATTGAATCCCATTCACCTATCACCATTGTGCTTGCTGACCTATGCTGGTTCCTGATTTGGGAAAGCCTCCAAAATCCTCATCCTTGTTTTCAAATCTCTCCATGGTCCTCTCCTCACCTACCGCTGTAGCCTCGTTTGGCCCTACAAACCTTCTAGTTCATCACACCCTTCCAATTTTGGTCCCTTGTGGGGACCAATTATCCTGTATAATCCAATATACTAATCCTGTATTTTACTCACACCATTGATGACCACAGTTTCAGTTGCTTAAGCCCTTGGTTCTGGAATTTCCTGCCTAAATCTCTCTGCTTCTCTGCCTGTCTTTTCCCCTTTACAACAATAATCAATATCTACCTTTTGTGTAATGTTTTGATCATCTGCCCCAATATCTCCTTATGTAGCTCGGTGTTAAACTTTGGAGATGTTTACTGTATTAAACGTATTTTATCTAAACGCAAGTTGTTGATATTTAGCTACCTGTACTCATACCTGCGTGTATGAGCACATATCTGGACTTGCCAGTGCAGTACTGAAGGAGGCCTTTTTCAGATTAAATGTTAAACTGGGCCCTATCTTGTGTTTGAGGTGAATCCAATGACAATATGCAAAGAAGAGTAGAGCACTGATTTCAGTGTCTTGGCCAACTATTCCCCTAAAACAAACTAATTTTTAAATTTAGAGTGCCCAATTCATTTTTTCCAATTCAGGGGCAATTTAGCGTGACCAATTCACCTACTCTGCACATCTTTGGGTTGTGGGGGCGAAACCCACGCAAACACTGGGAGAATGTGCAAACTCCACACGGACAGTGACCCTGAGCCGGGATCGAACCTGGGACCTCGGCGCCGTGCTGCCCTTAAAACAAACTCCTTTGTATTATTCTGTTTGTGGAACCTTACTCTACAAAGATTGGTTGCTAAATTTCCCTCTGCTACAAGTGCAAAAATATTTCATTAGCTAAGATTTGGGGAAATCATGAAAAGTAGTTTAGAAATGAAATTGCATCTTCCACCAACTTGCCCTGTCTGCTACTCCATCTGTTTTCTCCTTACGTTTTGCTAAGCTTACTATTTTTGCATTATCAACGAATTTTATAATTATGCTCTGTAAACTCAAGTCAAAATCATTTATATATAGTATGGATGACGATAGACCCATCACAATCCCAGGACACATCACTTTCATCTGAGCAACACTAATTTATTCCAATGTTCTTGGCTATTAACTAAATTTCTCTCCACACGGCTCAATTTCTTCTTCAAACATACACTGAGAATTTTCTTAACAGACCTTTTATAAGGTACCTTATTGAAGATTTTCTGAAAATCCATGGCCATTACATTTATTGCATTGCCTTTACATAGTCAACCAGTTAGCTTTTCAAACAAAAGTCTATTGAATTTGTCAAACTTAACTTGTTGGTTGAACTTTGGACTGGGCTAAAATATCCTGATGTATTTCACAAGAACCTGAAACCTACAGAGTGAAAAGAGGAGTAACAATCAGGGTACCAGCTTTTGATTGCTATGAAATGATCCCTAAAGAAACATATGGATATCAGGCCAGCGCAGAATCAAGTTCAACTTATGAGGCCTTGAGCACTTACTAATGATGTTCTTAATAAGCCATCTTCTTGGTTTACCAATCTTATCTTGCCAGTGTTCATCGTCCTACTTTTGATAAAAAATACAGCAGCGTTCATGGGTTTACAGTACCTAGTTCGCAAGATAAAAAGGGAACATTATTAAATCACCTTGGCGGCGATTATATAAGTAGAAATCGAGAAATATGAGTCAACTCTGGAATGTATGGAACATGTAAGGAGCAGCTGACATCGCCAAACACAACAAACTATCAGTGGCACAGTCAGAATTTGTAATTGTTCAGTCACTGCCTTCAGAAGAGGAACATAAGAACATAAGAACTAGGAGCAGGAATAGGCCATCTGGCCCCTCGAGCCTGCTCCACCATTCAATGAGATCATGGCTGATCTTTTGTGGACTCAGCTCCACTTTCCAGCCCGAACACCCTAACCCTAAATCCCTTTCTTCTTCAAAAAACTATCTATCTTTATCTTAAAAACATTTAATGAAGGAGCCTCAACTGCTTCACTGGGCAAGGAATTCCGTAGATTCACAACCCTTTGGGTAAAAAAGTTCCTCCTAAACTCAGTCCTAAATCTACTTCCCCTTATTTTGAGGCTATGCCCCCTAGTTCTGCTTTCACCCACCAGTGGAAACAACCTGCCCGCATCTATCCGATCTATTCCCTTCATAATTTTATATGTTTCTAAAAGATCCCCCCCCCCGCATCCTTCTAAATTCCAAGGAGTACAGTCCCAGACTACTCAACCTCTCCTCGTAACCCAGCTCTGGAATTAACCTAGTGAATCTCCTTGATGTGTTATATGAGTTGGATTAACACTGACTGCAACTGCATGCAGTAAGACGAGAATCAGGCTTCCGACACAGGAGATGGTTCAACACTGTTTTATTGAAACTGCTGATTGCTGTACATAATCTGCTGTAGGTTGACACTCTATTAATCTAAACTGATAATCTCTGTCTAGCTTGACCAGACTGGCTCTCTGTCACATGGAGAAGGTGCTCACTGCACTGTGCACCCTGACTATCTCTGTAGCTGTATCCAGTGAGAAGAGGCAGAGTCTTGATTCCTCGTGTGCTTTATAGTGGTGGTGTCCCCTGCAGTGTCCTGTCTGGTGATTGGTTGTTCTGTGTCCTGTGTCTTTATTGGTTATTCTGTGTGTCAGTCACTGCCTGTCTGTATCTCATTATATACATGAGTGGATATTATGACACTCCTCTGCACACCCTCCAGCACCAGTACGTCCTTTCTCCGGTCAGGAGACCAAAACTGAACACAATACTCCAGGTGTGGCCTCACTAACACCTTATACAATTGCAGCATAACCTCCCTAGTCTTAAACTCCATCCCTCTAGCAATGAAGGACAAAACTCCATTTGCCTTCTTAATCACCTGTTGTACCTGTAAACCAACTTTTTGCGACTCATGCACTAGCACACCTAGGTCTCTCTGCACAGCAGCATGTTTTAATATTTTATCATTCAAATAATAATCCCTTTTGCTGTTATTCCTACCAAAATGGATAACCTCACATTTGTCAACATTGTATTCCATCTGCCAGACCCTAGCCCATTCACTTAACCCATCCAAATCCATCTGCAGACTTCCAGTATCCTCTGCACTTTTTGCTTTACCACTCATCTTAGTATTGTCTGCAATCTTGGACACATTGCACTTGGTCCCCAACTCCAAATCATCTATGTAAATTGTGAACAATTGTGGGCCCAACACTGTTCCCTGAGGGACACCACTAGCTACTGATTGCCAACCAGAGAAACAACCATTAATCCCCAGGAAGGAAGACACAAGCATGGTAGGGTGGGATGGAGAGGAGTGAGGTGGGATTATATATAGAACACGGTAGCCATATCAAAATGTTGATAGATGGGGCTAACTTCTAAGTGTTAATTCTGTGATCTCATTGGGGTGCAGCACTGGCAGAGTTAGAGAATTATTTCTACAACCTCGTAGCCCTATCTCCGACCAGCCTTCTCTGCGAGTACAGCTCCCTCACGGTGTGGAATCACAAAATTAGTGCTGGTGATTTTAATTAAATCTTTGTTGTGGAGCTCACTTAATGTCTAAACTTTATTGTTGTAATGCTGAGCGTCATAACTAATTTGTTGAGGTTCTTGATGGCGGGGAGATATGCCTCATTTTTACAAATTGGGTAACCTGAAAAATTCAGAGTCCTTCAATCTTGAAGGTTAAAACAAATGAAATAATTTATTGTATTACCATAATGAACAATGTCTGTTGATTAGAAATCAATATATATGGACCAACAAAGAGTACAGAGAACCGCCCAGCAAAGGGATTTCTAATACCTTTATGCACAGCAAGGAGACAGACAGCACATGAATTCAGTTTTGAAGCAATAATCACAATTGTATGATTGTAGTCCAAGTCTATATATGCTCTCCTTTGGCTAGAATTTCATACCAACACAAAGACTTTTCAGAATTTTGAAGATCTTGTTATAATTTTTGGAACCTGTGCTAATTTTCTTTATCTTCACTGGCTTTGCACTCATTATGTTGCCCTTTACCACCAACAGTATACAAAATCACATTCATTAACATAGGTCAGGTACCTTTTTCCCACTCATTGAGGCAGTAAATTTTAATAATTCCAGCTAACACTTCACTAGATGCCTTACCTTATTGCTGGCAGTATGTTAAGATGTGTATTGGAATGTACAATGTTTCTGGCTAGGAGATAATTGAATGCACTTACCATTTCATAACTATCTAAAGTACCTGAACACTCAATGGTCTGAAAACCTTCTTGAAATTGCTCTTGTCAGTAACTCACCTTTATATTGTGATCAGTTGATTATTGATGATGGTGCAAAATAGTTCTCACAAAACATGTAGACATTATCCTGATTTGTTTCAAAGCTGGCGGTTTGATGAGCATGTAGGACTCCTGTACATTTCTTCATTGATAGCATTTCTCAAATAAGCAAAATGCTTATTTTTAAAATGTAGTAGCTATAGCATTGCATAAGTTATGCTGCGAGTATGAACATGTATGTTAAATGTATGGGCAAATAGCAAGCCAAGTTGGATGGCATTGTAGCTCAGTAGTTAGCACTGTTGCTTCACAGCTCCAGAGTCCCAGGTTTGATCCCTGGCATGGGTCACTGTCTGTGCGGAGTCTGCACGTTCTCCCTGTCTGCGTGGGTTTCATCCGGGTGCTCCGGTTTCCTCCCACAAGTCCCGTTGGATGAATTGGACATCCTTAATTTTCCCTCAATGTACCCGAAAAGTCGGCGGAGTGTGGCAACTAGGGGCTTTTCACAGAACTTCAGTGCAGTGGTAATGTAAGCCTACTTGTGGCAATAATAAAAAAAACAGACCATTTATGCTCTTGAGGTTACAGAATACGTTAGCTTGTTCTTAACTTTTTGAAGATTATAAATGTACTGTGATGCATGTGTTACGTGGCGATGGATCATTGGTTGTCAATGTGGCAGGTTACTGGATAAATGGATACAAAGCCACTTTAGTTCACTGGCATGTGCCGCTGCTCAAGAAGGCATATTAATGAGAAGAACAACTTATTTGAACCAGAAATTTCAGATATATATATCTTAGAATAGAAGTTTTAGGCATGTGATGCTCGATCAATAACTCCTGAAGTGAGATTGGAGACAATTGAAGGCTTCATTGTACTAGATGTTTCTCCCAGCAGCGCAGGTACAGAATGCAGCTGCTGGGGAGACACAGACTCTTATACTCCACCTTACCAGCAGGCAGGCTTCATCAATGAAATAGCTGTCTCAGGTACCTCCCACACCAATGGTCTTACAGCATTATTCAGGGTACCGTAATACCTCTAATACTTACTACCACATTCACCCCTGTTAAAAAAAGAGTCCGGCGGAGGTGGTGGTCTCACGTTATACAATGGTAGAGGTGTAGGTTATGGTGGTACCCAGTCTACATTAGCACAATGTTTTGCCTCGTTACATGTCGCAACTATTTACAGTAATTATTTACAGTCAGAATGAAGCAATTAGTCGATCGGAGGCCCTGGTCGTCCTCTGCGATAGTCGTAGCTTCGGCAGTGATGCAGGTGCTGGCTCGGGCATCCATGGCTCCGGGAGCTTGGCTTAGGCTTCTTCAGCAGCTTCATCACCCCTAGATGGGATCAGTGGAAGGACCAATCCACCTGGGAAGGGGGTGGCCCTCAAACCGTACCGGTCAACCATTCGGTCCATCTCCCATTGGAAGACCGAGACTCTATTTGTGACACCGAAGGGAACCCTTAGGAAGTGGTAGAGCCGCCCATCTGCTTCGAATGCAGTGTATTTGCGGTGGCTAGGGTGGATGGGGAGCTGGTGGTCGGCAGATTTTATATCCACCGTGGAAAAGACCTTGTATTGTTGTTGCTAACTTTTGGTTGGTTCTTAATTAGGCTCTATTTAATCATGTTTGCTCAAGAGTCGCCAGGTATCTTTCGACACCGCCGCAAGGTTCAGAACCGAATACTGATCAAAGACTCGATACACCAGTTAGTAAGTTCAAAAGCAATACTCATTTATTTACACACAGTCAAATCTACTCATGCATAAACTCTACAAAACGAAACTACCACTATTACTAAGGCCTATTCTCAGCTTCGGGCACCCACTCAGTCCGAGGAACAATGGACGTTGCTCGGTTCTGAGGCTGCTGGGTTGAGCTGTTTACAGGGTAGCATCTAGGAGCGTCTATCTCGTAGCATGCGTTGACTTGGAACTTATTTGGTCTGCTGTAGCTGCTAGGCTGGTCTCTCTCTTTGCTGAGAGCCAAAGCCAAAGGAGAGTGTTCTCCCTTAGGGGATACCTTTTATACTAAAAAGGGGCTTTGCGCTCTTTTGGGCGGGCCTTGAACTTGGCCTCAACTAATTAGGTCTTTCCCAATCATCGGTATCGATTTTCCTCCATTAGAGGGGTGGTCCCCTGATCGCTGGGCGTGTCCTGGTGACTGTCAGTCAACTTTGTCTTAGCTTCTTCTGGGGTGCCGGGGAGTCTGTCCTAACATTGTGTATCTAAATGTTTCCCTTTTGTCCTTGGAGCTGGCTCATTAGTATGTAAATAATTTGGTAGTTTCTGTCCTGTCTGAGCGTTTAAGGTTCTAATCAACAGACAGAGCTTGCACCTGCTTGTTTCTTAGCATTGTCCAATTTTCCCTGCAGTCTTTGCAAGTGTCCATTTTGTAATCGGGACGTGGCCATCCCAGATGGCTACATTGTGCAATCTGATTGACCAGATCAGATATGCGGGGAGAGGGTACGCATTGAGCTGCGTATACCTGTTGATGGTCTGACTATAATCGATGACCATCTATGCTTCTCCCCGGTCTTTACAACCACTACTTGAGCTCTCCAGGGACTGTTGCTAGCCTCAATAATATTTTCCTTCAGTAACCACTGGACTTCTGACCTAATGAAGGTCTGGTCCTGGGCACTGTACCGTCTGCTCCTGGTGGCGATGGGTTTGCAATCCGGGGTGAGGTTCGCAAACAGGGAAGGCGGATCGACTTTGAGGGTCGCGAGGCTGCAGACAGTGAGGGGGGGGGGGTATAGGGCCGCCGAATTTAAAAGTTAAGCTCTGGAGGTTACATTGGAAGTCTAACCCTAGGAGCGTGGCCGGTGAGGAAGGACGTAGAACTGGTAATTTTTAAACTCCTTTCCCTGGACCGTGAGGTTCGCTATGCAGAACCCTATGATTTCTACCGAGTGAGACCCGGAGGTCAGGGAGATTTTTTGGTTGACTGGGTGGATGGGAAGAGAACAGTGCGTTACCGTATTGGGTGTATGAAGCTCTCTGTGCTCCCGGAGTTGATGAACACGGTCGTCGTCGTAGTTGAGAGTGTTCGGGGCCGAGACTGGTCCAGGGTCACCGAGGCAAGTCGTGGTAAAATTTGGATGTTTTCCTCGGGCGGTGTGTGGTCATCCGAGTCGGGGTCCTGAGAGTCCAGCCAAGATGGCAGTGCCCACTGGTCGCACATGGCTGGAGGTGAACAAGATGGCGGCGCCCATCCGTCGCACGTGGTCCCCGGGGAACAGGACGGCGGCGCCCAGCTGGCCACACGTGGCTCGTGGAGAGAGCTGTGGTGGCGGTCCCAGTTCGCCCCCGGAGACCGTGGCGACCGCCCGGGCCAGGCATACTGCCACAAAATGGCCCTTTTTGCCGCACCTTTTGCAGATGGATGAGCGGGCTGGGCAGCGCTGCAGGGGGTGCTTGGCTTGCCCGCAAAAATAGCAGAGGGGCTCCCCGGTGTTGCCTGACAGTCTTGCAGCACAAGCTTGTGGGGGGATGGGGGATGCATCGGAGTCGGCTGCGGAGGGGGTTCCACGCTGCCCAAGGGGCTGCCGCGCGGTCAGGCACATAAGCGCACGCGTTTCGGGAGGCCACATCCAGGGAGCGAGCAAGGGCCCGTGCCTCCTTGAGGCCTAGTGTCTCTTTCTCCAGCAATCACTGGCAGATTTGGGAGGCCAGCATACCTGCAACGAATACGTCCTGGACCAAAAGTTCTGTGTATTCGCTGGCCGAAACTTGCGGGCAGTCACAGTTCCTCCCCAACACCAAGAGCGCACAGTAGAACTCCTCCAGCGATTCCCCGGGGATTTGTCACCTCGTTGCTAGCAGATGTCGGGCATAGACCTGGTTTACAGGGCGAATATAGTGTCCTTTCAGCAGGGTCATTGCGGCCTCGAAATCGTCCGCATCCTCGATGAGGGTGTAGATCTCTGGGCTCACCCTCGAGTGGAGAACCTGCAGTTTTTGGTCCTCCGTAGGTTCAGTCGTGGCCGTCCTGAGGTACCCTTTGAAGCACGCCAGCCAGTGTTTGAAGGTTGCCGCTGAGTTTGCCACGTGGGGGCTGAGTTGCAGACACTCTGACTTGATTCGGAGCTCCATTCTTTAAAATCTAGTACAATAAATTCATGCTCGATCAATAACTCCTGAAGCGAGATTGGAGACAATTGAAGGCTTTATTGCACTAGATGTTTCCCCCAGCAGTGCAGTTACAGAATGCGGCTGCTGGAGAGACACAGGCTCTTCTACTCCGCCTCACTGGGCGGAACCAGCAGGCAGGCTTCACCAATGAAAACAGCAGTCTCAGGTACCTCCCACACCAATGGTCTTACAGCATTGTTCAGGGTACCGTAATACCCCTAATACCGACTACCACAGCATGCTACTCCAATTTCCATAATTCATTATGAAGTTCACCTGACCTATAACTTTTATATTGAATTTGGCTAGGATGAGCACAAAAGCCTTTGTTTCAGGAGCACTTTAAGAGAACGGTTGGATGGTGTTATCCCTGATGACATCATTGGCCAGTTTGCGTGGGCAAACAGGCAGTCTAACACCCTGTAATGTTGGTATCTTCTAAATAAAGCTCTGCATTTTGATTGAACCTCCAAGACCTGCAGACTCAACCTTGCATCCACCTGGCGATGAGGTAGGCGAACAGCGGTTGAAGGCACCCAGAAGAAATAATAAATAATTGAAATTGTCACAAAATGAAAGCTAGCCACTGGAGGAACCAAAAAATCACCAAAAAACTCAAAGGAAACAATGTTGGAGAGAATCCCACCACCTACTCCACCTGAAACAAACTTGGTAGCCGTGACTAACAAATACCCTGCAACAACACATTTAGAGCTGGGGATGTTGTAAAGCACAAAGGGAAACAGAGTAAGCTCTGGTTGTGCCTTGTTTTGTGAAGAAAGGAAGCAAGGTAGTACGAGAAATCCGTGGCACATAAAGAAAAATGGCGGAGGTTTTGACGCTGTGGGACTGTTTGACGAGAATACAGAGGGATGGAGCTCGAATACAGAACGATTCAACTATTTTGCTCAAGCTAAGAAGATAGCAGCAAATATAGAAGTCCCAACATTACTGACGATAATAATGGGAGGGCGAGGTGGGGGGGGGGGGGTTGCGGGGCAGACAATTTATCTCCTTAGGAGTCTGGTACAGCTGGAAAAGCTGCGATGAAAGAAGATGGATCTGTACGTACTTGTGGTGATTTCAAAGTCACTATTAGTCCTGTACTGCATGCAGAGCAGTCCCCTCTACCCCTGATTGCTGACCTATTTGCTGGGTTGGTTGGAGGCCAGCACTTCGCCAACATCAACCTCAGTCAAGCACATCTTCAAATGAACATGGATCAGGATTCACAATAGTTCTGGATGATTGTGACACACAAAGGGTTACTTTGATACAAAGGTTTGCCATTTGGCATCACTTCAGCACCAGCATTGTTCCAACGAGCTATAGGCCAAGTCACAAGTGAATTAATTAGATTGAGTCTAATGTTACTTAGATGGCATCTTAGTTACTGGAAAAAAGAAGGAAAAACATCTCTGCAACCTTGGTGCCACATTCCAGAGATTATAGATGAGTCCAAAAAGACACATGATTTTTTTCCAATCTTCTATTGAATATCAGGGTCATGTCAACAACGCCAAGGGACTGCATAAGTTTCCTTCGAAAGGCAAAGCAATTACCAAGGCACCCATACTTCAAAATATCAACCAATAACTTTGATCTTTCTTAGGCTTACTAAAATACTACGGAAGCTTGTCCCTAATCTGGTGACTGTTCCAAAACACTTGCACAATTTACTGTGTCAAAATAAAAAGTAGACATGGAAGGATCAATGTGAGAGAGCATTCATGCAAACTAAAGAGGACTGAAGTCACAAGTCCGGACATGTTTTGATCCAAATTTACCCCTGCAACTGGCATGTGATGCATTACCTGATAGGGTTGCCATCATAAAGCCAACATCATCGGAGATTGGATGAAATCTTCAATGGATTCAGGATACCCTGAACTGGTGAGCGATCATGGACTGCAGTTCATGTCTCAAGATACTTGAAGGAGAACAGAATCAACACATCCGGCCTGCTCCTTATCACCCTACCTCAAATGGGCTGTCAGAATGTTTTGTACAGATGATGAAACATTCTGTAATGGTAACCAGAGAACAAGGTTCATTAGCTAAATATTTGAGTCAATTCCTGCTCATGCACTGGGCATTCAACAATCCAAGTTTCTCTAGCATTGCTAATGGTTAAACGTCAATGCCACACAGCATTCGAATTGCTAAAACCATCTAATAAATTGTCGAGATAAAGCAGCAGGATCAGGTCATATGGCAGGAGAATAAGGCAAAACATACTTTTAGCCAGTGTCAAGAAATTATACCACAAGTGAAAAGTGGATTCCTGCCACCATTTTAGCACAGACAGGACTGGTCTCCTACGCTGTACAAACTTCAGACAATTTAATATGGAGGTGGCATGCAGGTCAGCTTTTGCCGATAAGAACCAATTCGCCAGAGGCAGATGTGCAAAGAGAAGACCTGGACCTTCCTGAGAAGCTGACACCGAGTCAACCTCAGATGACTACTTTGACTCCGGTTAAGATAAGCACCGACGATATTCACACCAAGACAAAGACACCGGAGGTTGCAGCAACCACTAATTGCTGACCTATTTGGTGGGTTGGCTGAAGGCCAGCACTTCACTAAAATCAATCTCAGTCAAGCATATCATCAAATGATCAGTTCTTGATGATTGTGACGCACATAAGGGTTATTTCAAAAGATTGCCATTAGGCATCACGTCAGCGCCAGCGTTGTTTCAACCAGCTGTGGACCAACTCGTAAGTGAATTGGATGGAGTCTGGTGTTACTTAGATGACATCTTAGTTACTGGAAAGAATAAGGAAGAACATCTCCGCAACCTAGACACCTGAGGTTCATCGAGAACGGCGGCCTCTAGAGTTTCTGACGTTGACTGTTAGTGTTGATTGATTGCTCTCTTGCTAATTGATTGTTAATATTACACAGTTTATTGGAGATGCCGTCTTTGGCCTTTTGCAAGGGGCAAACAGGCAGTCTAACATCGCAGCCTATAGTGCTAGCATCTTCTAAATAAAGCTCCACGTTTTGGTTGAACCTTCCAAGGCCTGCAGACTCTATCTTGAATCCCCCACAGTATAAACAACTCTGTACAGTGAAATGTACTATTTGTACATGACCTTTCTGTGTTCAGCTCATTATCCTAATTAATTGTAGCCCTAGGTGCAGATTTAATGTAAACAGGAAGCACAGTATTAATAAGAATGGAAAATTACAACAAGAATGAAAGTTAGAGGGTTGTGAACAATGAAAGAAAAGTGTCAGAATCAGAAAACGCAAGCCCTTGCAGCCTCACGAAAGGTTCAGAACATACTTCAACACATTTTGTCACATTGGACATTGGACTGGGCTGAGAAATAGCAGACAAAAATGAGGGGAAAAAGTCCCACTGTGCAGTTGTGCATCTGCAGGCAAGTGGTGGAGCAGTCACGTGCTCGACTCCAACCTCTGGCTGCTGAAGTGGAGGAAGTGCTGCTTTAGTGTGTTTAAAGGTGACTGTTTAAGGAGAAAATGTTGCGTCAGTGAACATGGAGATTATGGACCTCGACAATATTCCAGCGAGAATGTTGAAGTTTTACACAACAGTGGTAACCAGACTGATAAAGTGCAGCTCTGCGTTAAGCATTGCCTGTTGTGGCTCAGGGTCCCCACTATGGAATGGCAGTCTCAGCTTTGGAGGAGGACTGAGAAGGTGCACGATTCGCTGGCCTCCGTTTTCTATGTGCCCTCCTCCCAGCCTGCTAAGCTTTTTGTTTTTGCTCCTCTTCCCTTGTCCTATCATACAGACAGCCTTCAGAGGAAATACCCATCAGTGACTGTTTTCCCCATCAGTGACTGTTTTCCAGTTATTAGTGTCAATATCCTCCATTTTCACAACTTGTTTGTAGCGATCCTTGTGGCAGAGGTATGGATGCCCAGGAGATCGTGACCCAGTGGTCAATTTCACAGTACAGAAGATCTCTGGGTATACAGCCGTCATCAATCCAATAAACATGATTAAGCCAACAACAACACTGGCTTCAAAATTCATGCTTGCTGATGAAATTAACATGCTCCAGGACCACTGTGTTAGGTGACCTTATCCTGAGACACTTAGGATACGTCAGAGACTGTGGATGTGGAAACATTTCAACCTTTTCTCTGCCCTAGCATCTGTTGTCTAGGTCTCACCATTGTAGAAGCGTGCACTAAGGATGCAGACTCGGTAATCTCATAGTTTGATGTTCTCAGTCAGCTTGCTGTTGTTTCACATTCTCTGCTTAGACATAGCTGCAGCTATTGCCATATGTGTCTTGATTTCAGCATCAATTAATGATTGTTGGTGATTGTGAAGCCTTGATATGTAAAGTTATCAACAACCTGTATTTTTCAATGCGGATAGATGGGGGTGTTCAAAATATCCTGAACCATGAATAAAGGAATAAAGGGTTATGATGTTCGGGCGGGAAAGTGGAACTGAGTCCAAAAAAGATCAGCCATGATCTCATTGAATGGCAGAGTAGGCTCAAAGGGTCAGATGGCCTACTCCTGCTCCTAGTTCTTATGTTCTTATGTTATTACATTTGTTGCCCTGTTACTGATGGTTAAGTCAAGCTCTTTACAAGCTGAGACGGTTTGGTTATTTCTCTCTGCAGGTGTTCCTCCGTGTGAAATACTGGTGTGGCAGCGAATTAGCTGGTGTCACTTATTCATTAAAAAGGAGGGAAAATCTAAGAGCATCTTCCTGATCATCTTCAAAATAGTGGAAATAGAGGCAGCACGGTGGCGCAGTGGTTAGCACTGCTGCCTCATGACGCCGAGGTCCCAGGTTCGATCCTGGCTCTGGGTCACTGACCGTGTGGAGTTTGCACATTCTCCCCATGTTTGCGTGGGTTTCGGCCCCACAGCCCTAATATATGCAGGGTAGGTGGATTGGCCACACTAAATTGCCCCTTAATTAGAAAAAATGATTTGGTTACTCTTTGGTTAAAAAACAAAATAGTGGAAATGAACCAGCAATAATGTTGTCAAGCATCAAAACATATTCACTGGTGTAGTTTATTTTCAACTAAAGTTACTTAGTTCCATACCTTGTCACAAACTGGGTCCAGGCCTGGACAAGAGAGATTAATGCCAGAAAAGAGGCAAAAGTAACTGTCCATGACGTCAAGACAATATTGAACCAATTTTGGCAGCAAAGAGCCTGAGCAAAACTGAAGGGAATTGGAAGCGAGAAAAAAATTATTTCCAATAGCTGGAGTCATGCCTGACACAAGGAAAGGTAGACCATCGCCTCATTGATACAAGAGCTTTATTAATGGCCTCCCCTCTGTCATAAGGTGCAAAGTAGACCAGTTCCCTGCTGATTCTGCAGTGTTCAGCTCTATTCACAATTCCTCCTCTGATCATGAAGCTTCCCCTACCAGCCTACCACAGTAGATGTAGGCAGCTTGGGTGGAAAAATGGCAGATAACAGTTGTGCCAGACACTGACCATCTCCAATCAGAAAAGGCTTCAAGCTTTCAATGGTAACACATTACGGAGCCTACCCACCATCATGGATCAAGCAAACGTCATGTGAAAGAAAATCCAATATATTTTCAAGTGCCTAATGGAATAGCCAGTCTCTAGCCCCTCTTTTATGACTGCTGAAGTGGAGAGGGTGCTGCATGAGTTGTACTCAACTGGCTCAAACATATTGACAAGGCGGCTACTAGAGCAGTGCAATGCCTGGTTCTCTACAATGGGTGACTCAACTCCTGGTCCCTCAATGCCTCTCCATCACCAACAAGATTAAAGTCAAAAGTATAATAGAAGTTTAACAACTCACCTCTGTGCCACTGCAAGAGCACTTGAAATGGCAACGTCATTCAGGGCAGACAGCGCTGTCAATTTGATCAGTGCTCCTGCTGTTGAAATTGATAGACATTTTTTTTCTATCACTTCGTGCATTGTGACTGCAATATGACGTTGCAATATTCTATGCAATAGAATTATTTGAAGGAACTCACAAAACCTCCTTCTGTGGAATTTGATGCCCTGCATCAAGAAATTAGACATTGGTCAATAAAGCCCAAGAAATCCTCCTGTAATTGGTAACATTAGATCCACTGTCCAAGAAATCAGTGGCCATGAAGGGAGAACAAACTGGGCCCAATTTTAACTCTTGTGCAAGTGGGTAGGTCTTGAATTAGTTAAAATCAGGACCCATGCTTGCACGACAACAATGCTTGAATACAATATTACTGTCTCTGAAGATTGCAGCACATATGAGTCCTCATTCCAGTCACCCGAGGCACATTTATATATGGCAGAAAGGAAACTGAGCTAGGCAGCTATACAGCAACACAAGCGATACAGCTGCAAGTCTTACTTAAAGACTGTGACAAGAACCAAGTTAGCCTCAAGAGAAGCATCAGGGCTCAACAACCAGCTATCTCTGGTAGCATCCACAAAGGATTTGCGTTGAGTATTGACATTTTATATATTGGCATAAGCAGAAGAGCAGATATGAGAAACCCAAGACAAATTCACACGCTACAGAGGCAGTAAACATTTGGTAGCAATAGCAATTGTGCATTGTCCTTAGCAAGTGGCTTAGAGTAAGCTCGAATGAGATTTGCAAGAGTTGAGATACCTAGAGCAAAGTGTGAAGATGATAGATTTATTTGTGGGGAAGGTTTTTACAGGGCTCTTCCTGTAGTGGCCAGATGCCATGATCAAGAAACGGCCTTCCATATCCGATTAGTCCAAATAGCTATCAATAGATTTCCTTCCACATCTGCTTCAAGTAGCTCCTACTCTTTTGGCTATCTCACCTGATCATCTTGGGTGCCTTACTGGACTGGAGCCTCCACGTGAAGGCTTATTTTTGAGGAAAATTGCACATCATGCAGGACACCATGGGATGGATTCTCCGCCAGTGGGATGCTCCGTTTTGCCGGCAGCCCAGGGGTTTCCCAATGGCGTGGGGCTGCCCTACAATGGGAAACCCCATTGACTGGCCGGCGTAACGGAGCATCCCGCCGGTGGGGTGAATCTGAAATGTGGTGCGGCGAGGCGGAGAATCCAGCCCCATGACTCTTCTCAAAATTCTGGCAAAATATGTAGTGAAGCCTCCAGGTACCTTTGCTTCTCTTATTCCTCCAAGAAGCATGATGAGGTTGTCTTTTCAATGGGAAATTCATTGTGACTTCTCTAGAATGGAATCTCATTAGGGTTTCCAGGATCAGGCCATTTTCATACATCAGGCAGATGGCGGATGCCTGACCAGTTTGTTTGGATCAGTAGAAGAAGTGGGAGTATTAGTGGATGAGAGCATCTCGATAGCCCTGCCACTTTATTCATATGCCAAGCTTCCAAGAATGAAAGAAACTACTGTGTGCCCCAATCAGCTGGTACTCCCATGACGAATGTGATATAAAATAGTTACTTTAGAGATATTAGTTACGGTAATGTAGAGATAGGCCAGTCTCATTCTGGTGAGTTCACAGACAAATGATTTCAGACCGCATGGCAAAGCAAGGAGGAGGTGTGTCCACCAAAGGAGGACAAAAGGATGCTGGGTAATAGGGGCCAGAGGAAGGGATTGGAAGTGAGCCAATCAGAATGTATGACCAGGTCAGGAGGGGTATAGGATGACCTATGGGAATCGTATATGTGAAACTTGATACCATTTGAATTGATTTGCAGAGATCCCTTTGTCTCTTTATTCATTCGCTTTCCGGGGTGTAGGAGACTGGATGTGTCTTATGCCTCTGTGAAATGAATCAAGCTTGCAAGCCAAATAAAATAACTAATGCTGTACCTGCAAATCCATCTCGACTTTTATTGAGGCCAGACTGACGGGTAAAGAAATTTGTATTTTGTCATTTGGTGCCGAAAACCCGGGATTTCTCAAGACGGTTCTGACCAACCGCGAAATCAGAATTAGACTGATTATGAACAGGGAGAGTGGGAAGAAGGGGCCCACAATGTATAGCTGGAAAATGACCGCGCATTGCTTTTTCCCCTCTTCTTATCGTCTGATTAGTCTGGTCACTCGCGGTTGGTACGGAAAGATCGTCTCGACGAAATCAAAGGTCAGTCTGGGGATTAGCAAATTAAACTGATGGGATATCATAATTGATAGTTCAGTTTTGGGTTAATTGTGTTGTTGACGACTGATGTGACTTCAGCAGATGAGGGTTCAGTTAAATAAGTGTTTTTAAATCTGAAGATGGTTCAATTCCATGTGTGAGTTCTGATTCGGCTTGGGTTAGGTTATGGGTTGATGTGACATCTAAAACAGATGATTCAATTCCATGTGTGAGTGTTTTAAATCTATAGTTGATTAAGCTAAAATTGTACCCTTGGACTGTGGTGGCAAAGGGCGCAGTTCTGAGGACTAGTTGAGATTGTGGGGAATTGCTTGGATAAATTTCAAGACAAAGAACATCCATAGAGCTGGATGCTGCATATTGGTTGAAGCAGAAGTCTCTCAAAGGGTTAACAGCAGCAGCCAAAGTTAAAGACGACAGACAGTGCTTCTCACTCAGGCCTTGAGATAACAGCAGCAGCCTGTAGTGTAATCAGATACCTTTCCTTTGAGTCAGTGAACTCCAGCAAAGTTACGCTTTGAATTAATTAAAGGAAACCAGTGGGTTTCTCCACCTCTTTGATAAAAGTTATTATTTTCGAAAGCAATTGATTGAAATTGCCAGAATCTTAAATTTTACTTACTTGAAATAAGGTTTATCTCATTTTATCTGGAGATTAATAGAAACTTAAAGAAGATCACTGACACCATTTTAAAAAGTGTAAATCCGGAGATGACAGTTGACTTTGCTCCGGTATACATCACCTCCCTCATTGATAGCAGCCAACATTTTTGAGAATGTAAGAAAAACTTGTTAAAAGAAAAATTGTTAAGATAAAGAATTAATTAAGTTGTAAATGTTATACAAGTTTGTGTTAAGCAAATCGTAAATTTAGTTCTGAGTTGAGATCAGAGCTAAGCTTACAAGTTGCAGTAATTCAATTTGAATTTTCAAACATTTTAAGTTTTAAAAGAACACTGTTAGAACCTTTTCAATCGTTTTGCCAAGGAAATTTTTATTTTTTTAAATTGCCATTGGTTATAAATAAGCAAATAAAAATATATATATATAATTTAAAAAAAAGAAAGAGCCAAAGTATGAAAACTAAAGAGTTAATTAGATTATGGAGACAATATTGTCAGGAGGAAAGAGATAGGATCATGTTATCAAGTTGGCAGGACAATGCCCTTAAAATGGGAATTCCAATTAGTGAACAGGAAAAAAAAAACATTACAGGTCTTGAAAAAGGAATGTGCATTCAAAAAAAAAACCGCGCAAGTAAAGACAGGAAAGGCTCGGGTTAAACAATAGATGGGCTACGTAGTTCAATGGCTGGCCTTGAATTGACAGGAAATGATCAATTTGATGATTTAAAAATGTCAGTAAAAGTTCCGACTGCACCTGTAGCATTGTCTGCACTAATTCCAGAACCACCAGAGTATAATAATTTGTATCCAGTCACTGCTCCCCAGATTCCAATCATGCCAGTAACTCCAGCCCTTTTGGTTGATAGCGTGGGTCCCGATTTACCATCTTCACGATCAGTAGGGGAAGAGGAACTCTGTTCCGCAAGCCCAGTTAGCTCTAGGACCCGATCTCGGACAGCGAGAGAAGGGCTTGATCCTAACCAGAAACAATTAAGCATACCACCTAAATCCCTTCAGACAAAGGGTAAACCGCAAATTTCGAGAACAAAGGGAGATGCCAGGATTGAAAGAGAAAGAACTCCCTCTAGTGACAGGGAGGGACATCGAAGTCTTGGAAGAACCAGAGGAAATAGCTAGAGTGCCCCCTGGTGAGACTCGGAGACAGTTGCCGATTAGGAAGATACCAATCACCTGAATTATGCTAGCCACGCCGCACTTCAGCAAGCCCATGCGTTAGACTACGATAGAGGGACACAAATCCTGAATGCGTTGAATAGCACATTTCAAAAGCCCATAAATATTTCTGCTATCTTAGACCTAAATCCTAAGAAGATTGAAGAGCCAGAGGAATTTCTGGAACGTTTTAATGAAATCTACCGTGGGCAGTCAGGCGACTTGCCATATCAAAATGGTCAGAATTCCCCTCAATATTGTGCTATGTTAATGCATTGCCTACCACCTTCCGTGGCTACTGCTGTGAAATGTAATAACATGAATTGGACAGAGAACGACCCTTCCCAGATGGCAAGGGCAGTCAGATTTTATTGGAAGGAGGGTGTAGGCCAGGAAGGAGGCTCAGTTACAAAGATTAAGACTGAGTATGTAATGAAAAAGGATGATCTGCGACCCCAACAAGCGGCAGAAACGGTAGCTTACCAGCTGCAGCCCCAATATTGTGACTTTGGGTGAGTGGATCAGCGAGGGGGAGGATATCAAACCCACCCAAAGGGACCCTCAGCTCCTTTTTATGGCCCACCGTATGCACCAACAGCTTTACAACCGCCGCCCCCTCTAAGGGGCCATTGGTCTACTGGGAGAAGAGGACGGGGCAGATATAGAGGGAGCAATGCATGTTTTAATTGCAGCCGTGCAGATCACTGGCAACAGGAATGCCCCTTTAAAAGACAGGCAGCAAAAGGAGGGGGTACCCACCAAGGGGAGGACAGACGAGATACACTGACTTCTCCTAGGCAAACCCTTTCCCAACACAGGATTGACTAGCTAATTTAGTCATAAGGACTCTCCAATCGGACAGGGAACCTATTATCTCTCTGCAGATAGGAGATGAACATCACCCATTTGTAATTGACACTGGAGCAGCCATGTCTTCTCTGCAATCAGAACTTCGCCTATCACTATCTGACCACACCCAGCATTTGTCAGGGTTCAAAGAACAGGTGTGTGAGTATCCTATTTCTGAACCTGTGACAGTCACTTACGAGAATAAGTCTGCAGATCATCAGTTTGTAGTGACTACTGGATTGGACTGTAATTTGTTGGCCCGAGATTTACTGTGTATCTTCCAGCTACAGCTAGAGTAAGGAGACAAAGGGGTAACGGTCCAATCATGGAGGATGAGACAACAGTGCTATATTTCTATCACCCCCCAGTGGTGGACGTTAGACATTGAACATTCACTGCATCACGTTACCCTGGCCTATGACAGAACCGGACAAAACAGGGAGTTGGAGGACAAATACCGGCCATTAATTGGGACCGAATGGCCAGTCCAAGTTACAGCCACAGTCACGGGAAAAGAAGGTACAGCCGATTTTGTTACAATACCACCACATTTATGGCCACAGTCAGCTTCGGTAAGCCCTCATATTACACGTCAGGTCCACGACCAGTACCTTGCCAGGGATTTGGGGCCTATGGTAAGGAGGGCAGTGGATCATTCAGATCCAACAGAGTACGCACTTCAAGTCACGCCAGACGGCACTGCCATGAAATATTTTGAGGTCCCTGAAACGATTAACACTCGACTGCAGCCCCGTCTATGGACAAATTAATCCAAGAGCTGTTGCAACAGGGTATTTTGGTCCCTTGCCAATCAGAATGTAACACCCCCATACTTTCTGTGCCTAAACCAGCCAAGCCAGACCAGTACTGATTAGTACAGGATTTACGTTCAATCAATGCCATCGCATAGCCGTTACATGCTCTCACTCTCCAACAGGATTACGGTGTATAGCTTCCACTCGGTCATCGCACTACTGAGGCAACTGCAGACTCAGCATCTTACCGCAGCTCGTCAGAATAGGTATGAGATATACCTTTTGAACAATCCACGTCTGACATTTAAACACTGTACCACTATCAATCCAGCCTGTTTTCTTAGTGGTCCCCCTGTCCATGAAGACGCACCTGGCCACGACTGTTTAGCCTTGATTCAGGAAACTACCACAATAAGGGACGATTTGAGTGATATTTCGTCAGAACAACCTGACATGATTATGTGTGGTCAAATATCCCACCGGGGTTTAGTTAATGACTTACTGCAGGCCCTCCTTATGCCCGCGCAGATTTTCGTCATTAAATGCGCTGCCCACACAAATGGTAAGACCCCAGTTGACGTTGGTAATGAACAAGCAGATTGTGCAGCGCGGACAGCCGCGCAAATTCAGCAAGAGATGGTGCCTAAAATGTTAAGTCAGACTAAACGATCTACTATAAATATGTCTGCTTCTGACAAGTCAATGCAAACCATCCAAGACGTCATAAGGTTACAGGAGGACGCTCCTGAGAGTGATAAACAAATGTGGAAACGGTTAGGTTGTACATATGATTCTGTTTCCTCTTTATGGACCACGCCAGCACATCAGACTTGTATGTCTGATGTACTGGCTTTATGGGTCATCGAATGTGTACACTTTGCAACTCATTGTGGGGCTCGGGGGACTAGTGATTTGTTGCTGGACACTTGGTGGCACCCTAAAATGCAGGGGTTGGCCCAGAGTATCAGTAATCGGTGTTTGATTTGTCAGCAATATAACACTGGAAAAGGTATCCCTTGTGGGATGGGGCAAACCCCGTTGCCCAGTGTTCCCTTTGAGACGCTACAAATGGATTACATTGAGTTGGAAAGGTGTCAATGTTATAAATATGTTTTGGTCATTGTGGATGGGTTCAGCAGATGGGTTAAGGCATATCCGACTACCGATAATAAAGCTGCTACTGTGGTTAAAGTTCTGATGCGGGAAATCATTCCCCGGTACAGTATACCAGCTCAGTTGAGTTCTGATAACGGGCCTCATTTTCTTGGACAGATTAACCTGCCTCCCTTCCCCAGTGCTATTTTACAGGTGTGGAGCATGATGGGGTGGCTACGCACCGTCTGTGTGATATTCGGCCTCACCTCGCTTGGAGTGTTATTGGCGACGGACATGGAAAAGGGAAATATTATCTACATTTGTAACCCCAACCAAGCTACAAGGACATTCAGTTATGCAAAGGTGATGTTCTTCACTGCCCCCATATACGAGGACATGGTATCGACTCATGGAAGGTTGTCAAAGTTAAGGAGAATGCAGGAGTCATGAAGCAATTGCACCGGTCCCGGTGATGGGAAGGGAACATTATATGGACATTGCCTTGTTTTTGGAGTACATGTAAATTTGATTTTGGATGTGTTAAGATTGGTGCGATAAAGGTAACATCAGACTGTCAGGAGAGCGTAGGAAGAGGCTGTGAGAGAGAGGGACTAGAGAGAGGACGGGGCAGACTAGAGAGAGGACGGGGCGTGTGAGAAGGGAAGTACAGCTAGAACGTAGGTTATCGGGAGATACACTTAATTTAGTTAAAGGCCAAACTGAGGAAAACCTGGGTAGTATGAATCACTTCTACCAGATTTACCACCGCTTGTATGGCCACGGACGGGTTGCCTGCTACCCGAACCCAGCAGCGGTGTCTAGGTTATTTTCTGTTTCACCGCTTTGGGGCACTCCCCAAACGGTGGTTCATTGTCAGCGTTCCGAGCCACCGCCCGAGCAGGTCACTCTTCCTTACGATCCGGGTTCAGCACCACCGGTTATTTGCCTTCCCCTTCCTCGGGATAATCCCCACTCACAGTATGATAGGCTGCAACGGTGGAGGGCGTACATACCTAGCCACTTCGCTCCCAATAGGGATTCCCGGTCGTACGAGAATTGTTTCAGCAGTGAAGGATACGGCTGTTTGCTGGTAGAGGTGGAAACAAACATAACATGTCTGTTCCCCACCTGTACGGACAGGAGGTGTCATATCACCCAGGTGTCTGGCCAATGCGTTTGTTACAACACCACTGGCGTTCTATTGAACGCCGGCCTCCAGCTCCTTTGTGGCTGGGCGAATGTTTCTCATATCACTGTTGGGACTAGGGCTTTCCGCATTGCTAGGCGGCCCGAATGGGCGTTCCAAAGCTGGATAAACTTGGCAACTGGGGGATCCTTACGCAACCGATATACTGATTGTGATGCTAGCCTGCACACGGAGCAAGGATACTACTTTTTATTTAATGGCACAGCGACCAATGTTTTGTCACCCCCATTTCCCTGCCAAATTGCTATTGGGACTCTAGTCCCTACCACAGTCCCCTGCCCTTCGGCGTGGATGCTGCATAATCAGTTAGCATGCCGGGCAGTCTCAGCTGAATTCTGCGAGAACTGGAAAAAAAACTCAGGTTCTCGCACCCAACCGGGGCCCCTCAGCCCGGTGGGGAAATCGGAGCGTCTTGACACTGGGAGGTGTTGGGGTTCCTTGGCTGTCAGCGATAGGAATTATTTTATTTGTGGCCTTACCATCTTGGGAAATGAAACCTTGGGAGCCCTCGGGGCAATAACCAAGGAATTGTCTCAGCTGCGGTTGTTTGCAATGCAGAACCGGTATGCTCTTGACTATCTTCTGGCCCGTGAGGGTGGGGTATGCGCCATAGTACAGGGCAAGTGTCTCATGGGAGTTCAAGACTTAACTGCTAACATCACTAAATTTATGGATCACATACGGGATCACCTGGACGGAATGCAGGATCCTGGCTCTTGGGGTAACTGGGGATTTGGAGGTTGGAAGGACTGGTTGATAAATATGGCCATGTATTTAGCAGTGGCTATTGGCTGCATCTTTGTGGGCCCAGCCATCCTTAAATGTGTGATGGGTAGAATGCGGGGTACACTGGAACAGATCAACGCCCCTAAAATCTTAGCTGTCAAAATCCATGAGGGTGCAGCAGATGAAGGGGGGCTATGCCAGGAATTGGAAATGCAGTGACGGATCTTTTTAGATGAGGGACCGTAGCTATGGATTGGATAGTTCGGTTATCATGGAATGATAAAAGGAGGGAATGACGAATGTGATATAAAATTGTTACTTTAGAGATATTTGTTACTGTAAATGTAGAGATAGGCCAGTCTCATTCTGGTGAGTTCACAGACAAAGGATTTCAGACCGCATGGCAAAGCAAGGAGGAGGTGTGTCCACCAAAGGAGGACAAAAGGATGCTGGGTAATAGGGGTCAGAGGAAGGGATTGGAAGTGAGCCAATCAGAATGTATGACCAGGTCAGGAGGGGTATAGGATGACCTATGGGAATTGTGTATGTGAAACTTGATACCATTTGAATTGATTTGCAGAGATCCCTTTGTCTCTTTGTTCATTCGCTTTCTGGGGTTTAGGAAACTGGATGTGTCTTATGCCTCTGTGAAATGAATCAGGCTTGCAAGCCAAATGAAATAACTAATGCTGTACCTGCAAATCCATCTCGACTTTTATTGAGGCCAGACTGACGGGTAAAGAAATTTGTATTTTGTCACCCACAGCCTGGTGTTCAGGGTAGAAACACAGTTTTATTGGATCCCAACTCGTTTCATGCCCCTCTTTACCTATCAGGATTAATTTGCGTATGCTACAAGTCCTAAATAAATTCTTGCCGTAAAAGATGGGAACTATGTGTTGGCGTTTAGCTCTTGCTGAATTCTGAAATCTCTTTAGGATGAATGTATTGTGAGCATTTTTTTAATGAATGGTATTTTGACCTTCATCGCCAGAGGATTTGAGTACAGGAGCAATGATGTCTTGCTGCAGCTGCACAGGGCCTTGGTGAGATAACATGTGGGGTATTGGGTGCAGTTTTGGTCTCCTTACCAAAGAAGGTTCACCAGATTGATTCCGAGGATGGCAGGATTGTTGTCTGAGAAGATATTAGATCAACGGGGCCTGTTTTCACTGGAATTTAGAAGAATGAGAGGGGATCTAATTGAAACATATAAAATTCTGACAGGGCTAGACAGATAGAATGCAGTGGTGTTGTTTCCTCTGGCTGGGGGGAGTCTAGAACAAAGGGTCAAAGTCTCAGGATACAAAGTAGGCCAGTTAGGACCAAGGTGAGGAGAAATGTATTCACCTGGAGGGCGGTGAACCTATGGAATTGTCTACCGCAGAAGACTGTGGAGGCCAAGTCACTGAATATATTTAAGAAGGAACTAGATAGACACTATAGGCATGAAGGGGTGTGGGTTGGATGCAGGAGTATTACATTAAGGTAGAGCATCAGCCATGATTGTATTGAATGGCAGAGCAGGCCTGAGGGACCAAATGGCCTACTCCTATTTTCTGTTTTCCTACCTGGAGCACAATATGTCGAGTCCGTTATCGAACATTAAGGGTTTAAGTTTTATTTCAAGAGACTATTCTAACCACTGGTGAAGGAATAATTAGACATTCGATGAAATGTATGATATTTATCATTGTTATTTTGTATTCCAATGTTAGGCAAATTTGCTCTATAGGTTTTCCTAATTTCATAAATAAACTTGAATTGCTGTTTTTAGTTCATTGAACTTCTGACCTGTTTGCAATAATTTCCATTTATTCAAAATGACTCTGGGAGTTCAACACAAGGCTATTTTGAATTTAGTTGAAATGATTGCTAATCAGTAGCTCTACAGGGACAGAAAGCAAACAGGCAAAAGTTTTAGATCAAAAAGTAATGCAGTGAATTTCAACAGAACCACAAACCAATTTGATCTTTGCCAACAACTATATTAACGTATTTGGTCTGTATGTAGTTCTTGCTTTAAAGTAATCTGGTTCTTGCATTCCATTGAAACACGAAGAGCGGTGACTACTGACTCTGATTTCAGGTTGATAACATTAAAAATGTAAAGGTGATCTAATTGGAAAAGATAACTTTGCAGTGGCAACCCAAATCTTGGCACATGTTTGAGACCAATTTAATGAACTGTCTACCATTGCTTGGAATTTGCAAAGCTGCAGTATGACTGTGACCATCTTTATATTTTAATGTGTTGAAGAGTTGGTAGAACAGTCAGGTCTTCACTAAGACTCACCTGGCATGCTAATGCCATGCACTGAATTGTTGTTTGCCTAACAACTGGCGTGTACTTAACAGTCTAACTCTGTTTCTAGTTTGTTGCATTGCCTGTAGGAAGGCTGAGCATTTTTGACCAAGAAGGACTACTGACTAATATTGGCTACATAATCATTGCTATAATTGGAAGCTTATTATCCAGGTCCACACCACCGCAGCTCCAACAGTCCATCACCAAGGCAGTGGATATTTCCATTTATGGAACATTTTTACATAAGCAGAATATATGAAGCATCATTATAGTATTTATAAAATATTCCGTAATGACCCAACTATGGTGTGACCTACTTATAATTTCCCTTGTTTTGGGTCATACCATCAGCTTATCGTGGAAAGATTTGATATCCATTTCTTCACTGCAGTGCACGTATCAGGCATTTCCTATCCATACTTACAAAATGCATACGTATGCACAAATATTTACATAAGTGGCCCTTTTAAAAGGCTTTCTAATTATCCCTCACGAATAGGGATTCAATACAACATTCCTGCTTCAGAACTACCTTCCCCCACAAGCTTTTTGTAGGGTTCCCAAAGGAAGTGTCATGGCGGGAGGAGAATTCTACTTCACACACATGCACATGGTCTTTTCCAAAACGTGTAATTTCTAACCACAGCAGACAAGCAGCATTCAACATGATCATAATGATAGGCATGTTACTGGTTGTAAATGATTATGGAATGCTTGTAGTCACTCTGAGATGACTATCACATAAAATGCACATCCTGTCATGAAAACTAAAAACTAGTTTGAGTCATTGAATATTTGTAATCTTATTGGACAATATAAATCCAAGGCATTCATTTGTCAGAAATTGTCTGAATTGTAGTATTTTACTTTTATTTAGTGCAATGAAGTGTATGATATCTTCACAAAGGTGACCGTAGAATGAATGTCCTGGTTGATGGATTATATTGAAAAGGAATTTATTTTGTTAATTTAGTCTGCTTAGTTTTGTTCATATTGTCTTTACGAAAGCAAAAGTATACACAGTATATGTTTGTATTAAGTATCCTTATTACAATTTATTTACTACTTGCTTAGCTGTAAGTTTTCCTGGCACAGGAACTGAAGGCATAAGGACAGAAATGAATGATTCCTGCCAGTCAATGAACTTTAACTGGAACTGCACTTGAATGGTAATAATCTGCTCCTGTAATTGCTGTGGAAAAGAAAAATCCTCCAGAGATTTTACATCTAATCATTTATTTATAAATCTGTAGATAGCAGGCTGCAGAATGCGCAACAGGGGTCAACTTTGTGCTTAAAACCATTGTCTGGTGTTTACATTTCACAGCAGTTTTTACAGTAGTTGCAACCTACATGATCAGCCGAGCACTTTAATTCATTGGGTTCTGTTCTGCACATCATTGCTTTAGACAGACTACTTCATTAAGGATGCTTCAACAGAGGCCATTCCCCTCAGCATTCGCTGAAATATGCATGTTTTTCCATCTCATTAATTCAGTCTACATACAATTAATTTCTGCCTATTAATAAACCCCTAGGTGTTAGTGACAGCTATCTAAGCTAACCATACCAAGTGAGGCCTGAGGTACATATGCTTGAATTTCAAGTTCCAAATGGGTGCTGAATACAAAACTGGGTTTCAGAACCTTCACAATATTACAATTAAAGGCTGCCAAGTGTTGGTCTGATTATTGAAACTAGCTGGTGTTGAAGAGATAGTGGTATTAAATTGTTTGCTTAACAAATACAAACGGATGTTAGTAATCATGACTAGATTTTGATTTTGTATGGTTAAATGTTTCTGTGTCAGAGAATACATTTTAATACGTCTCTACAAGAACTCTGACGGTTTTGTACAATTATAGTGGCTATTTAATAGTCCTTTAAGTATTATACATTGACATCTGGTCAGTATGTTTATGTCAATATACTTAACACACCAAAATGCTTTTTTCCTTGTTAAAAGAACCTTTTAACATATTCCAGCTGTGGTACCAAGCAATGGCAACGAGAAGACACCAGTAGGAAGTTGTACATTTTTTAACTGCCGCATAATCCATTTCCTTCAGCCAATCACAACATCGGCGATGATTGGTGTTGTATGCAGATAACATGGAATATCAGTCATGGTTGGTAACAGATAAATCTGTATTATTTATAAAATTGTATAAACCAATTTACAGAAAAAAAGCAGCACTTAAAGTATTGAGATTACTTATTAATGATATAAGGCACAAGTTAATGGATTTGCAATACAATTCACCTATGCCTAGTATGCAGTCAGTATACCAATAATACACATATTTAGAGGAAGGTTGCTTGAGCAAACTTTCTCTTGTGCAATTACCGGAATTTCTGAAAGATTTTGAACTCGGGATCAAAACAGTCTTATGAACTGCTGCACTGTTTCCTCGCTACTGGTAGGAAACTGAATGAGATGGGGTGCAGTAGATGAATTGACTGCCCCATATTATCCTCCAAGAAGTCGATTAAAGGTTTGTTAAATTCTACTCCTTTTGTCTCTTAAAGCAATTGTCGATTTGTAACTAGTATAAACGAATTCCAAACAAATGTTGTCATTTTTCTCAACTGAATTTGTTTTAACTGCATTTCTTTGTATTTGACATATTTTCGATAATGCAATAATGAACAGAATAGATGCACTTTAGCATGGTTAACAGTTCTAATGATCTAACATTACCTGTTAGATTGAAAGTGCGTATGTTCCTATTTGAAATACATAGCCAAGAATTAAGAGTTTGCGTAAACAGCATTGATGTATGATCAAGTCAAAGTTCTGATTCACCAAAATGAAACTGTGGGCAAAAAGTTATTTTTATTAACATGAGGAGCAATGATGGGGGAAGAATCCAGGTAACACTCCAACAGTAGGCTTTTTATTGCCTTGTGCTGGCTGAGATTTATTAAGTTAATCAATGACATGACACAGCTTGATACAAAACCCTGTTTACATGGAGGTTTTTAATTCTAATTTGATCTAAATCAGCCCTTAATTCCAATTTAAATGTACTATGTAAATGGTGCTTAATTCTGATTAAATCCGAGTTAAAAACATACCATTTCCTGAGGTGGGTTTAATGCAATTCTATCTAAATTCATTTTGTTGTTCACCCATGCAGATGGGTGTAAGTGAAGTGAACTCAGAATCTCCATGGTGTCCCAGTGTCTTGTGATGTGGCATAAAGATCAAGTACTGTGTTGTGAATTACTTCATGCAATGTGTCCATTTAATACAAATTGAAAACTTCTTTGTGAAAATGATAGTTAAGCTGCCATGTAAATCGAACAAATAATAAAAGTGGTTCACATCAATTCCAAGCACACCGGTACAAATTAGCTTGACCTCTGCTTTAAAGTAAGGCTTATCATAAGCACTTGGGGGAAGGGGTGAGGGGGGGGGTTGTAATATCAACTTAAACATTCCACAGCTGTGGTTGTAAAGCAATGATTTTAAATTTTCTAAAATATCTCCATCCATATTCTGCCAGGAATTAGTGAGGTAATGTCATCAATAGGAAGTCGCTGTGTTTCTTGATTAAACATGAGTTTTGGTGTGACTTAATCACAGGAAACACATTTTCTCTGATCTGATTATTTTCATAATAAATATTCTTGAACTGTAAATTTTATAAACTTCATGAAGAAAATGTTTAATTGGGACGTATCACCAGACAGAAGAAAATACATTTTTCTGCTATATGTTGCTGTATATTTCATCATTGCAGTGGAGTATTTTAATCAGAATTGAGAATTTGATGCAGAATGAATGGTAAAAGAAAATCACGAACAGATTTACAATACTTAGAACTGCATTCAAAAGTGTTCACAGCGTGTTAAAATTATTCATTCCAACTTCATTTTGAGACCATGCCTGGAAGTAGATGTATGTGGATGATTTATTATGGTTCCAAGGAGCTATGTCTATAAATAATTATCTTTCGCTGAACAAGTAACTTGACATGTTGAATGCAAACAGTGTTTCTGCGGTATAGAAAATAAACTTTCATATTAATCAACAGTCAAGTCTTGTAAGTTGGTCTTCATAAATTATGAATTGTGTTCAAATCTCCCAGGGTTCATTGATAGAAAAAAATTAAGAGAAAATATAAGGCAGCAAGCATTTGAATCAATTTTCACTAGAATGCTCGGTATGTTGTAATTGTTTTTTTAATCATTAGGGAACTATTATTCATCTGCAATTTTGAAGACTGCTCTTCAGATTTGGTTGTCAAATTGAAAACTAACAAAAGATTGTTTCCATGCAGTTGAAGCCATTTTAAAGTTCACAAATGCCAAACTTGCTGAATAAATGTTATCGCTTAATTCTGCAGGACAAGAGTGGCCTCTTTTACTTGTGAGGTTTGTGAAAGCCAAGAGGAAATGACAGCACCACTGAAATACTGCATGACCTGGCTTCAGGCCTATTTCTCTGAACGTTGGACAACAGAAAAACTTCCTCTCCCTGCCTTTCACCATCCCATTTTTGAACAAGGTCTGTTGCCGTCTAGTTGTGTTTGTGTAATAATATTTTGACTTTGCATGATTTTGACTTGCATTGCACTCATATTGACAACAATATAATGGAGCATTTTATCCTGTATGAATTTGAGACAAGGCACATAACATCGGGTATTTAGGAACGATAAGGTTCTTTAACTGTTCCAAGTGGCTCTGTTAGTTTTGGCACACAGTTGCACTTAGTTTGGCAAGAGAGTTGAAAATGATGCAGTTCCACCCCTGACATATGCAGACTGAAAGGTCTGAATGTAAGCACATCTGAATAGTTGTTAAGTTTTCAATGAGCTTATTGTTGACCTGTATTGTCCTTTTGCCAATATCTGAGTGTTCCTTAAAAAGAAAATATATTCTGCTGAATCGTCACATAATCCTAATGTTGTAAAAGAAACATTTTTGTTACAGTTTCTTAGTCACCATTTGTTACCCAGGCTTATGTTTCGCACTCGTTCATTACAGGCACCCGAGGAACAGATATCTTTTATTCGTATTCCCTTTTCATATGGTATCATGAAGCTCTGTTCTGTTGAGAGTGTACGTATAGTGCTGTTCACAACCTGCTGATGCCAATTATGTCACTGATGTGGAAGGGATTTAATTTGCCCATGGGGGGAAGAGACATTACCTGAGATACATTATATCCTTCCACCATCTTTCCAGCCTCTTTGAAAGCTTTAACTGATGTCCTCACCATCCACCTCCAATGCCTCTTGTCCATATCTAGCTCAGTGTTCCTTGCTGGGTTTCACTCACGCCTGTCTAATCATAGCCAAAGAAAGACTAGCAATGGCTCGTCTTCCATGCTACTCCCCCTACACTGTTATCTCTAAAGTCCCCCATAGATCTATTTTTGGCACCCTTTTACTCATCTTACATACTCGCCCTCAACAGAATTATTTGCCAGCATGGTGCAGCTTCCACAGACATCTGGCTCCACTTTGCCCACCAACTCCCTCAATCCTTCCACTGTCTCTGGGTTTTTAGACTCTTGACCCTCCTCCAGTCTTCGAACAGCCGCAATGTCTTTGGCTAAACATATAAATCTTCCCAATCTTCACCCTCTATCCTTAAACGTAACTAAAATGCCACTGCTCATCATATCCTATCGCACACCAAGGTCAACTCACCGATTCTCATAGACCTCCATTGGCTTCTAGTCATCCTAAATCTTAAATTAAAGTTTTGCATCTTTGAATGTAAGCTTCTTTATGACCTCACACCTACCACTGTCACTAACCGTTTCCTGTCCGTGAAGCTCTCCAAAACTCACTTGGGGTGAAATCCGACATGAACAAATTAATTTGATACAGGGACCAAAAGTGCTGCGGCCTCTGAATTACTTCATAAAATCTTAAGAAAAAAAGTCAGAATTGTGACTTTGAGGCGAACAGAAAATAAACTTTGTACCTAATTAGTTAACAGCAATTGGATGGCAGTGCCTTAACCATAGCAGCAGAATAATATATTTTTCCTTACAATGGTATAATGTGTCCTTTAGAAAACAGTGCATATTCTGAGAAATGATATGGTAGGAATTATTTACTATAGCATTTTTCATGGTGAGTCAGACCTTATAGTGTTGCAAAGGTTTGTAGAAGTGGAGGAAATGTTGAAATGATTTGTAAAAGATCTCCCCAAAACCAGCTAAATGTTTGTTAATTGTTTCCTGGAAAATATATAAACAACGATTTCCTTAATCACTACAGTAACATAAATAAATAATTCCCTGCATGTTAAATGGGGGAGCAGCTCTCTATCTTTACTAAGTATATGATTAACTTGTAGGTTTTATGATTAACACAACAAAATGGATAAAGCTTATAGTACTGAGGAAATGTTGCGCTTATGAATGGTTCCATTTTTGGAGTGATTGGTTAAAGCAAGGCCCTGTCTGCCCTGTGGAGTGAATATAAAAGATTCCATGAAGAAAATAAGAGAGTTCATCTCGTGTCATGGCCAACATTGATCTCTCAACAAACATCACTTATTAAAAAAAAGGCTAGCTGGTTATTTATTTCATTGTCATTTGTGAGGCCTTACTGTGTTTGTAAATTGACTGTTGCATTTGCTTTCAGCATAACTTTGACAACACTTCAAAAGTACATAATTGCTGTGAGGTTTTGAAAGGAGCTATACAAATGCATATTCTTTCTGCATTAAGAAAAGTTTAAAGCAATTTAATATCAACCTTTCTCTTACAAATAGATGTGAACAATAATTAGTTTTACCAAAATATTGTATTTAAATGTTGAAGTCCAGAGTAGTATTCAGTGCCAAACTTGAATAGTACAATCCTTTTGAGAACTTGCAAGTTTTGTCTATGAATAATGATTGTTTTGATTCTGTGTAATTCAAACAAAGCAATGGTGACTGCTGTGACTAGTTTGAATATGTTACTTCTCTTCAGCTCTATCTAATTTGACTATGCTACTGTAATTGCCAACTGCAGGACATCACCGAGTATAGAGTATGAATCAAATTTGCTTTCAAGGTTATATTATGAGAAGTTGAAAGTTCATGCTACAACTTGCATTTGAGGTTTTTGTATGAAATATGTTTACTCAAATAATCTTAACTGCTTCTAATTATGACAGTTATGCTTCCATGGTTCCTGAGAAGTGCAGGAAGTTTCTAAAACTTGTAAGTACAGGTGAATGTTATGAGCTGAAGTCTGCTAAAATGTTCAGGCTCTTGAGGGAACATTTATACTTCAGGGAACCTCTATGAACTCGAGTCTCTGACTTCTCTGATGGCCGCAGACTGGAATTCCATTGTCTTTTCCTTAGCTCCAATGTCTGTCTTTCAATTGCTATCCCTTGTTGATCTGAATTCCTCGCCTTTTGCGCCCATGTGACCTGCTGGCCGGCTCCCCCATTCCTTGACCTTCTGCCTCCTGTCAGGTGTACAAGACATAGCCCCACAAATTTGGTACCTATTCCTCACATTTCTCTCCCAGAGAGATGGGCCTAACAGGGTCAAACTTTCCTCTCAGGGAGTCGAGATGAACAGCAATCCTTAGTTGACTGAGGAATAATTGGACCAATGCCCAGCTGCACTTCGAACATTGTACCATAAATGTGGCTAAAATAAGATACTGCTTGGCGACGGGGTGGGAGTGATGAGATTGGGTTAAAGACCTTGAGGGGCCCAAGGCAAAGCTCAGTTATATGACAGAGGAGGATGAATAAAATTGCTCATCCCTCAAAATTATTCAGTGGTATTACAAAACTGCAGAGATTGCAAAGTACCAACCAATGCCGAGAAACCCAGAGCACAAACAATTAAAAATATCCATTAAATCCCAGCAATTCCATCCTTCCAAAACAATCATCTTATTCACAAAAATATTCATATGGCTAGAAATTAAACGCCTGGATTCCGAAGAATCCTTTAATTGGTAAAGAGCCCATCATTGAAATGAATTCCTAATTTCCCAACGATACGATAATTGCAAAGGGCCAGTTCCCAAGAATTCCAAAGAATCATTTCATAATTATTTCAGTATAAATGATTCCAAAGTCAAGGTTGCACAGAATTACCGTATTCTCAGTAGTTATGGTCGCAAGTTCCCAATGAGGGAGAAAGAAACTGGATGTGGTTAAATGAAGTAAGGTGAAAGGAGGCTAATGTGAAGGATAGATCACTTGGGTCATGTACCCTGTTTCTGTGCTGTAGGTCCTATGTAATTCTATGCAATTTTAATAAAATTATGAAATTCACAACCATTCCAAGCAATTAAAAAATTCCAGCTTTTCCAAACATATTGAAAATTGAAATATTTTAGGCAATCCCAGAATTCTAGGAACAAATGCTTTAAAATGTGGGATGAATGGAAGAAATGGAATAATATAAGCCTACTAATGGAATTCATTCAGATTACCCTGATTAAAGATAGTGAGTATGTGTTTCCCAGATACTTTAGGTGCTAAAATAGCTTGTAAGATGGCCAAGATTGGGATCTTAAGCTATAATGCTGGTTAAACCCATCTTTGGCTGCTGTCTTGATAAAGAGTTTGAATTGGACACTCTTAAGTAACTGTCCAGAGGATTAGTAAACAGCTGGTTCACTTTTGTCCTCTACCCCTCTTTAAAGAGTCTGCACAACAGTTTGGTAGGTCGCACATCAATTAATAATAATAATCTTTATCGTCACAAGTTGGCTTACATTAACACTGCAACGAAGTTACTGTGAAAAGCCTCTAGTTGCCACATTCCGGCGCCTGTTCGGGTACACTGAGGGAGAATTCAGAATGTCCAAATTACCTAACAGCACATCTTTCGGGACTTGTGGGAGGAGACTGGAGCACCCGGAGGAAACCCCCGCAGACACGGCGAGGACGTGCAGACTCCACACAGACAGTGACCCAAGCCGGGAATCGAACCTGGGACCCTAGAGCTGTGAAGCAACCATGCTACCCATTGTGTTACTGTGCTGCCCTTTAATTAACAAATTTTAGTAGGGCCCAGCTCAACAGGGACAAACGAGTTGTTGCTCTCGATATTAAATGCTACTTAAAGCCACGTTCAACCCTTCCTCTCCACTTGTTGAAGATTGACTGACTGCATTATATAAGAAAATGACATTTGAGATACATCTGGTGACCTTCTGGGAACTTTGACAAGATTTCATCAACACTCTTAACAAAATATTTACTAGGCTTTCTCCCTGGACCTCATCTAAAAAGAGTTGAGTGCTACTCTACCTTATAGGAGTCACCAAGAAAAAAACAAGCACCTGGACACCTTCCAGAGGTCTGTCTTGCTTTGGAGGAGGAATAGGAGGATGAAATCAGGCCAATCAGGCAGCAAGAACTGGATGGCAAGGCTCTGAGGTCCAATCTATGCAGGATCTTAGAGAGCATTACTTCTACATTCATGTGAGCCAAGACCTGTGCATGAGGACACTGAGTTACAACAAAGATTCTGATCTCGTAGCAGAGTCAGGACCACATTGCCTGTAACCGTCAAGGTCACATTGGCACTTGACATCTGTTGCACCAGCATGAACTTATCAGTCACATATCCTCTGTGCACTTCTCCAAAAGGAAAATCTCTGCAGCTATTTACACTCTGGGGAATGAATGTACATCATTGTCATTGAAGACCAAAGGAAGAGAGCAGTGGGATTCACCAGTATGGTCCAGGGAGTCATTGAGATCTGGTTGTGTAAGCTCGTCATTTAAACTCTCTGATCAGGAAGAGGAAGAGATTCCTCGATGTACAGCTCATATGTGACCGTCAACAGTGCATCATCGAGGGAGCGGCGTGATTATAGCAAGACAGCCATCTCTCTCACAGGTCTTTTTTGCCCCGGTGTACTGAGCATAGCTGTCTATTAGGATAAGTGATCCTCTCTGATGCAGTGGCTCAAGAAACCCATCAGATGCCAACTGAGCATTCACACAATGAGAGTTACCAGGAATATCATTGAGCAGACCATTGGGATCCTTAAGCATAGGTTTAGACATCCTGATTGGCAGGAAGTGCCCTGTGGCATTCTTGAAGAAGGTCTGCAGATTTGTGGTGACACAGCATTTTCCACAGTCTGATGATCATGAGATCCCTTTCCCACCAGCAATTGTATCACCGGATCAATCTCGGGAGCCACGAGGAAACGGAAGGTGAGGTTGGAGAACCAGAGGGATGCATGTAGAAAGCCTGCATTTGTGAGGGATTCTCATCATGAAGAGCACTTTTCAGAGATGTCCCCCGCTATTAGATTCCAGGGCACTGTTGTCACATAACTTACCTTGCACGACTTGCGATCTGTCAGATGAGTCCATCATCTGCACTGAATCTTTTAATGCCCTTACCCACTAAGACTAACAAAAAAGTAACTCCATCATTACTCATTTACCATTATCAATATTTATCTGTAGCAAAAGCAGACAGTGGAACATGATATAACTAACAAATACTAACATTATTCAACGTGATGCTCACCCTTCATGGCCATCCTCTAAGTTCTCCTGTCTACTTTGGAGCTTCTATAAAGTGCAACCCTAATTAGCAACAGGAGACTAGGTAGATGGATGCCAAGATTCCAAAGAGGGTACTTCAAGTACCCTCTCGAGTTACCCTGTAGGCTGTGATCAACTCAAGATAGGCTTAGGTAATTTAGGCTGCTGTGCTGGCAGACAACTGTAAAGGCAAAGGTGGATTGCGATGCCATTATTTCAGGGCCTCTGCTCACCCAACCCAATAATAAGTTGGAAGTGAGAGCGAGGGAATGGATGGGGCTCCATAAGTGGAACTTAACGAGCGAGGGAATGGACGGGGCTCCATAAGTGGAACTTAACGAAGCTGGTGGACGAGGCCAGGGAGGATCTTAAGAGGTGTGATACACTGCACTTAATGTTGGCGGGGAGGGTCCAAGTGGTGAAAATGAATATTCTGCCGAGGTTCTTGTTTATCTTTCAGGCTCTGCCGATCTTTATACCAAAGGCCTTTTTTCGCAAAGCGGACACAATCATCTCTGACTTCGTATGGGCTTGGAAGGTGCCGAGGGTAGGGAGGACCCTGCTACAGAGGCAGCAGTGGGGGTTGGCCTTGCCAAACTTGCTTAATTATTATTGGACGGCAAATGTGGACAAGGTGCGGCGGTGGTGGGAAGGAGAAGGGTAGAGTGGGTTAGGATGGAGGAGGAATCTTGTAAGGGGTCTAGTTTGAGGGCTATGGTGACGGCAGCATTGCCAATGACTCCGAGTAGGTATTCAGGGAGCCCAGTGGTGCAGTCCACGGTGAGGATATGGAATCAGCTGAGGAGGCATTTTAGGGTGGAAGGGATATCGGTGCTAATGCCGCTGTGCGAGAATCATGGGGTTGAGCCGGGGGGGGGGGGGGGGGGGGTGGATAGTGTAAAAAAGAGGCGGAGGGAAGTGGGGTTGGTCAAGGTGAGGGATTTGTATTTGGAGGAAGGGTTCACCAGTCTGGAGGAACTCAGGGAGAGGGTAGAGCTGCCGAGGGGTAGTGAGTTCAGGTATTTACAGGTTAGTGACTTTGCACGAAAGGTCTGGAAGGGGTTCCCTAGGTTGCCAGGATACACCCTGCTGGAGCGACTGCTGCTTCCAGATGTGGAAGGGGACGGAAGAATTGGGGATATATATAAGTGGCTGGGGGAGCAGGGAGGCAAGCAGGTGGTGAAGATCAAGGAGTTGGGAATGGAGATCAATTGGGGAGTATGGAGTGAGGCACTGCAAACTGTAAACGGGACTTCCTCTTGTGCAAGGATGAGCCTGATACAGTTTAAGGTGGTGCACAGGGTTCTTTCAGAGGGTAGCAGATGAGTGTGAGAGGTGTGGGCGGGGACCAGTGAATCATGCGTACATGTTTTGCGGTTGTGAAAAATTGGGAAGATTCTTGGCGGGAGTGTTTGCGGTCTTAGCCAGGATAGTGGAGTAGGGAGTGAACCCGCACCATTTAGTGGCGATATTTGGGGTTTCAGAGAAGCCGGAGCTCATGGAGAGGAGGAGGGAGGGGGGGGGGGGGGGGGGTGATGGGGAGTGGGGGGTGAAAAAGGAGAAAAATCTGATTGTTGGGAAGAATGTTTCCCGGGGTGTTTATTTGCTACTTTGATACAAGTTTGAATAAAATGCGTTTAAAAAAAAATAAAATAAAAATAACTTGGAAGTGAGATCACTGGGCTTCGGAGACACTATGCAAGCCCTATTTAACTGTGCCACCGTGACATCGGCTTGAGTTTCCATTGCAGAGCTTTTCCGTTGCATGGAAGATGCAGGTTGTACAATGGAAGCTGTTTGGGTTTCCATTACAGCACTTAATTTCTGATTCTCTGGAAAAAGCTGTGATTTCAGTTATTAGACACATGCTGGTTGAAAATAGCTAGTTTCTTCCCGGAGAGGATCAGTTTCAAGCTCTGCGTCAAGTCGCAAAATTGGCAAAAAGTAAACTTTCCTTCCCGGTCCTACTCCACCTGTCTTTTTAAAGGTTGATCATACCAGCTCCTCCAGTGACTCCCCATCATCATCCAGCTAGGGGACACTGTATTCACCTGATTCCATTCTTGTCTTGTCTATCTAATCGTAGCTAGCGAATCACTTGCAGCGGTTACTCTTCCCATTCTTGCATTGCTATCTTCGGTGCTCGCCCCAAGGATCTATCTTTTGCCCCTTCCCCATCTCATTGTTGCAAATATGAAGTTTATAAGACTGTTATGTTTTAGGACTGTCCCTTTAATTTGAGATGAAATAGAGGGGGTCATGTGACTTGCTCTGAATTCTGCATGTCAACAAGCCTGGGTGACTTGGTTGTTAAATATTAAAGGGCTCAAATTGATGAAGGAGGTGCCAGATTATCACACTTGTAGACAATGGCAAGAGCATTTGTGCTGACTGTAGGCAGACTATTAGTCTCCAAGTCTCATGGGGAGTTATTCGGAATATCAGCCTTTATAAAAGGTTATACTTTGAAATTTAAAATTCCAAGATAGAATGGATTTGGGGATTTAGAAAATAGACAATTAGAATTTCTACTATGTTACAAGGCCCATGTGATTCACATCACAATGGAACTGAGCTTTATGGAGGGAAGGTCATTGTAGTAACGATAACAGAGTTTCTGAGATACTCCTGGAACACTCATACATAAATCAATCTGCGGTCATCTGAGTGGCATAGAATAGAAAATAGAGGCAGTGAGTCCTGCACTAAAAGCAAAGAAAATGCTTAGTCTGTTGTTCACTATGCAGAATATGAGTAGGGGCTCATGCTCCGATTGAAGAAACCAAATTTGTGTGGATTTAAAGGATACTGCAGGATTCAGCTAACTTCGGCTGGAAGGAAGGAATCTCCAGTGTAGCCATCACAGTGAAAGTAGTTCTGGGATTGGAAGTTACCTAGCTGGAAAAAGAAAGCAAGCCATGGGGATCTGAGACTAGTTTTGGACAGGTTCCAGGAGAATGATTAACTGGCAGTATAAGTATAACTGTGGTAGCAAATGTTTAGTTATTTTAAACTTTAAATGGGCGGGGTGGGGACGGGATCACATGTTATAAGCGTGGGAGCAGCTGCTTTTTTTGTGAGCTCCTAACCTTCTCGTCTATTAATCCTTCATTTCATCCTGGTGCAGATTTCATATTTACTTTTTTCTTGGGCTACAGTAGCCCATGTCCCCGTTTAGTTTTTTGCAAGGAAGAGCCGAGATAAAATGCTAAAGTCCTTGTTTGTTTGTAGCAGTTGGAGTGGGCTGGGGTGGTGCCCAGCTGCAGTGGCGCAGTCCCTGGAAAGAGGTGGGAGGCAAGTTCCCGATTGAGTTTGCGAATTGGCTGCCATATTCTTTAAATCTTGATCTAGAGGCTGGGTGCATCAGATTTGCTGAAGCACAACATATTCTGTCTTCAAGGCCAGGGGTTGGGAAGGACCACGTATCACTGATCATTGGGAATCATCCTATTCCCAATGCATCGCGAGGGGTTGAAGGTGGCTGAGCGTATTGAGTTAATCCCCTCGGCCGAGGTCTAGGCTGTGAGTTGTCTGGACATAAAATAGATGGCATGGTAGAAATGATGGTGCCTTGTGTTTTGATCGCAGGAATCCTTGAGAGATCCCAACGAGTGCTGGCTGACCCTGCCTTATCCTTCGCCTTCTCGTGAGACATGGAAGATGTCTTTATCCTGCAATTTACCCTGCGGTTCCCCTATAATCCTGAACATTACTCCCTGTTGATCTATTTGGTGCTGTTGATGTTTCCCTGTAGGAGAGTGTGAAATGTGAGTGGGATGGCCCGTGCCAATGATTACCCTGTTATAGCAAAATCATTTTCTGTTAATTATGGGAAGTGTGATTTGTGCAGTTTTATTCTTTATGATTAATAGCTCTTATAATCCTTGTGGTTGGGCAGGGTGGTGTTTCTTGTCACGCCCTACCTCGTTTATGACGAGGATGAGTGGAGCCAGGGTAGGGTGAAGGGTGGGTGTGTAGGGTTGATGGGGATGGGCTTAGTTCAGTCCTCACTGAGATTGAGGATAGCCCTCTAGTTAGAACTAATCTGTTAGGGGTTTTCTTTGGAATTCTAGGTTTTTGTATGTTCTTTCAAAATCCATGTTTTATCCTTCTTTGGCCAGGGCAGAGTTTGTATCCTGGGGGAGACGGTGTTCCTTCTGACTCCTCTTGGAAGTTAAGCTTTTCCTTTCCTTCGCTTGGGTCTCTCTATTTGCTCCTCTGAGCTGTTCTGGTGGTTGGCTTGCTAAGGAGGGAGGTTGCTCTGGGTATCGTTTCTGCGATAGTGGTCGCCTTGAGCTAGACCGGGTGTCCCTTCCTTGGGGATTTTTCCTCATTTCTTCTCTTCAGCCGGGTGAGCAATATGTTGGTTCTTATTCCAATATCATCCGGTGGTTTGGAGGGGTGGGGGTCAATGGTTATGCCGGGGAGAAGGAAATCGTCCCGGGCTAGAGTCCTTTTATGGTGCGTGGACCTGGATGGGGTTGGAAAGGTGCAGGCAGGAGTGCAGGTTTGGGAGGTGTGCTGGAGGTCCTTGGGGTATAGTTTCTTGTATGACATGGTGCTTCGGTAGGCCAGGCCCGTTGCTGTGGCTTGTTGCCCCCTAAGCGTTCAAGATACCCGCTTTAAGGGTGTTGGGTTGGACAGCCTTGGAGGCTGGCTTTTGCTTCCTTGCTTCTCTGGTACGTGGGATCTGGAAATGGGGATAGGTAAAGTTCTGTATCTTGTTGGATATCCTGTTATCCACCTAGGATGTGGGTTGGTCACCTGATTGAGTGACCTGTTCTCTTCTAAATTGGTGGGTGCTGTCATCTGGTGGGATAGCCCTGATAGTTTTTAACTCTTCTTTGCCTTCTTGTCTCCCTGATGCCAATCGGTATCGGAGTAATGTTGCCAATTAATAATGATGGTCTTTAGAGTCGCCAGGTATCAAATGATACCACCACAAGGCTTTACGGATATCGATCAAAGGACCACACAACCTGTTAGTCAGTTCAAGTTCAAAGATGGTTTATTTACACACAAGGATTACTTCGACATGCAACACAAAACACTACAAGTTAAACTACACATAACAACTACACTAACCTATACTCAACTTGAGGGCAACCGGCTCTATGCAGATGGACAAGGCCTTTGTCCGGATCTTGCGTGGCTGGGTGGAAGAAATGACTCTGTATCTGCTGGGCTCATCCGTCTGGTAGCGATCGTTGGTCTTGAACTTGTCTGTCTGGTCGCTATGCTGCACTTGGGTTGCCATAGGCTGGATCCAAGAGAGATTGAGCACATGGCTGTCTCTCTTCTTATCCCTCTGGGATTTTGCGTTCTTAGGGACGGTCCTTAACTGGGACCCAATAATTCGACAGGCCTCGATCACTGCCTTCGATTTCGGCCAATAAAGGGACGGGTGCCTTGATGGTTGGGCGTGTTGTTAGCGGTCATTGACCGTGGCTGTTTGGGCTCCCTGAGTAAAGGGAGTGGCGCCGATTAGTCTGTATCTGTCTCGGTTATCTGAGTACAGTTCTTTTGTTCTGGGGAAATAGGCCATTAGAATGCAAACGAGTGGGGGTTTCGATCGTGTCTAGCTATCTGGATTGAAAATACACACACAAGCTCTGAGTCTGTCTGAGTCCTGGATTGGCCATAATTCCCATGGTCCTTTGCAGGTGGCCATCTCAGATGGCTACATCCCATCCTCTTGATCCTGAACGCGAAGCGTGGTGGATCACACTGTTGATCCCTTGTCCATCCTTGGTGTACCGGTTACCCTTGGTCAAGGACAGGTTCTACACTACTCTGTCCTCTGTTTTTGGAGCATTTACCTAACATTTTTATTAACACATCATACATTCATAATTTCTAACGGGTCACTATAAAACATTTCACTGTTCCGCACAATTGAATTTCTAACTAACACTATCTAAGCTACTCTCATGCTGCTGGCAATATCAAAAAGAACGTATGTACAATACAAGATTTCAAAACAGCAGCATCAGATTTCTACTTAATCTATCAAAGTTACAGAGGTATATGGTCTTTATTTTTGTCAGCGATTACAGTATGTGTTGAGTTGGGTGACTTCCAAAGAAGGGAGCTCAGAGTGTATATATCTGGGAGCGGGAGGCTCTTTTTCGCCATTTACGGAGTCTTAAGTATCTGTATGACACTGCAGATTATTGCAATTACCAGAAGGGCCTCTACTGTGTATGAAAGGGGATACCATTTGGCACTGTTTTTGCACCAAGTGGCGGTTTCAGTGTCTATCTCTATGTGTGGTGTGGTGTCCGGGCTAGGGGTGTCATGTTGTGTGGTGGTGATCGGGGCTGGTGTGGTACAGAGGTTTGTAACGCTTGCAGTTGTAGGGGTCCAGTGATGATCACAATGTAGGTCATCAGTCCTTTCTTCATCTTGTCTTCTGTCTTCCGTTTTCCGTATATTCCTGGGGGTGCAAGCATAATATCTGTTATTATCTTCGGTTAATATCTCGTTTATTTGTCTTTCTCTCCTTAACTTCAAGTACCCATTAGAATCGTCACCATGTGTGACTCCCTCATTTTTGTTTTTTGAAATAACATTTTGAGAGACAAGACATTGCCAAAAAAAAAATTATTTTGAAGTGCAGAGATTCTCGCAGCTGGTGGTCGATACGGGGAGTGGGTGGACAATTTCTCCGTCCAGTCTTTCCTTTACTGCAACCAGTGATGACTGAGGCTCATCTTAACTAGTTGAATTTTAGGGCGGCCAGTTTTATAGAGTTTCGCCACCCCCAGGGTCCAGATGTAGTTCACGTGTAGTAGCATATGTGGCAACCAAGTGTGTCAAACGTGTAAATAGCAGGTGGGGAATGACCAGAGGGTCGAGGAGGTTAGGGAAGAGTGTACAGACTGTGGCAAGGGGCATTCTTTAAACCACAATGCGAGAGCAGAGAAGGGAAAACTAAGACCTGCCAAAGACAGTGAAAAGTATAAAGAACCATTCCAGAGTACTCAAAGTGACGGGAACACGAGGAGCGTGTGGGCCGCGGCAGGGCAAGAATGGGTGGAATCCCTGGGTAGGGTGGTGATCAGTGCCGTTGCTCCACTATCCAAGCTTTACTGACCGGATGCATTTGAGGTCCTCAGGCTGGGCGGGGATTAGTGCTGTTATTCCCTATCTGGGTGACCTAAATGAGCGGAAAGAATTTGTAACACGTGAGATCCTTTAACGGCCATTGGTCAGTAAATGGTGTCGGAAGAGTAACTATGACTGTATCAAGAAATTGGGTGTGAGGCCGACATTAATTAAAACCATGTGTGACTAGAAGAAAGAAGGAAGGAAAATATAAAGGCGGGCAGACTCCATCAGGAAGTAGGACACCGTAATTCTTATGCGGCTCTTTTTCTCATCACCTGGACACCTCAGGGTTCTGTATCAAAAAGCGTTGTGAAAGGATTACCATAACCAGAGTCAGAATCTGAATCATCACCATCTCCCGGTTGCCAGACTCGTGTCTGCCGTTTTTGTGCCGTGGCCGCGTGGGCCGTCGTGGAATCCGAATCGTCATGTCTAACCAGTCTACAAGAATTGTTGCGGTACCAAAAAGGGGTTTGTTTGTCATGAGGCGAAAGGGCGGTGGCAGTGAAGGGCAAGTTACTGTTGTCGGCGGTGGCTTTTGCTGTGGCTGTGGAAGGGGGTATAGGGGCCAAACATGTTTTGGGCTGGAGTGACTGGGGCCGGGGAGTTTGTACCAGTGGTCCGTGATCGTGGTCAATTCGGGGAGGTTGGCGCTGTCATCGGAGTCAAGCTCAAGGTCGTACCTGTGTGCGGAGACAAGTTCGGGTCTGTGGGTGTAGATGTGCTGTCAGGGCTGGGGGAGGTTTGGACGAGGTTATCGATGGGCGGGGCGGAATCCTCTCCTATTGCCAGGGAGATGTAGTGGGTATGGCTACATTGGGTTCCATAGACTTTCAGCTGGTTGATGTGGAACCAACCAGTTTTACCATTGGGGTACGTTACCTTGTACACAGAGGGGCTTACTTTCTCCGAAATGGAGTGGGGTCCTACAAATTTGGGGGAGAGGAAAGAACTGGGATTGTAAAGGGAAACCATTACTTGCTGACCGACTGTGTACTCTACGGGGTGGACGGTTTTGTCAAATCAGGCTTTACTCTGCTTTCTTCTAGCGTCTAGTCGGACAGCTGCAGCGAGCTGTGCTGCTTTAATATTGTCTGTGACTTGTTGGACTGCTTTTTCATGGGTGAGGGTGGTGACTGTGGGGCTTGCCAAATCGAGACCTAATAAATATTAAATTCCTTTAATGGGCCGTCCGGTCATGAGAATGTGGGGGGTGAAACCTGTGGAACTGGAAACTGTGTTCCGAATAAACATAAGGGCAAATGGGAGAACTGTGCCTCACGTGGTGTTATTCTGTTGCACCATCTTCCTAATGGTCGCTTTTAAAGTGCGATTCATTCTCTCAACAATGCCACTGGATTGGGGTGATATGCGATGTGAAATTTTTGTTTGATTCCAAAAAGACCGTTAGGACATTTTGCATGACTCTGCCGGTGAAGTGGGAACCTTGGTCTGACTCAATACTGCGGGGGAGTCCCCAGCATGTAAATATCTGTTGGGTCAAAATCTTAGCTGTGGCCTTTGCAGCGTTTGTCCGTGAGGGAAATGCTTCTACCCATTTTGTAAAGGTGTTGATTACCAATAATACGTATTTGAAACCATTTCTGCAAGGGGGGAGGTGGCCAATGTAGTTGCGTTGCAAATTTGTCCAAGGGCCATTAACAGGTCGGGTGTGTCTCAATTGTCCCTTCTTGGAGTACCTTTCAGGATTGTTCTGTGCAGATTAAACAATTCTCAACATAATGTGTTACATCGGATTTTAAATCGGGCCACCAGCACAGAGGTCTTAAATGGGCAATGGTATTGTCTATCCCCTGATGTCCATGTCCGTCATGAAACTAGTAAATTATTTGGTTTCTGTCCTGGGCGGGGACCATATAGATTCCATTTTTCAAAACTATACCGTTCTGTACCATCAGTGAGTCCATGCATTTGTCGTAGGGGGCTGGGAAGTTACCGTCTAAAACCTGTTTCAGAGTGTTGTCTGCCTTTTGGGCCTGGGATAGATCCTCGATATTGGTCTGAGAAACCTGGACTGCGTGTATCAGTTCACTTTCGGGGGGTTGCCAAAAGTGACCGTGGCATGATCCTGACTTAGCTGAGGCGTCTGCCTTTACATTACCGGGTGGGGGGGGGGGGGCGTATGTGCGGTCTTTAGCTGTCCTAAGAATGTGTTTCAACAATGGGGCTGAGGGTAGGGGTTTACCATCAGCGGATTCTGCCAAGCTATTGCACACATATAAACTGTCCGAATATATGTCTGCGGGGGTTGGAAAGGAATCGGGGTGCTGCACTACATATGCTATGGCTGCTAGTTCTGCTGCTTGTGATCCTAGGTGGCCGGGCAATTTTAAAGATATTTCTTCTAATGCGCGTCCCTGTGCGTCTTCTACATAAATTCCACAACCAGTTATTCTCTTTCTATTTTCTATCGTGGAGGAACCATCTACATACATTTTTCAAGCGTTATCTATCGTGTGTGGATTCTGCGTTTTACTGCCTGCTCATGTGTGCAGTGACTTCGGAATAAAGAGTCCTGTGTGGTGTTGGGCTGCTATGATCTGGCACGCGTGGGGTCCCTGCATACTGAAGATTGTCTGCTAAAAATGTGTGGGTCTTTGTACGTTTGACTGTAATGTCCCTTCCTTGTAACAACAGTGTCCAGCGAGCTGCTCTGATCTGGCTGACTGAACCGTCCCTTTAACCTACCATCTAACAATAGCTATATTGGGGTGTGCTCGGTTAAAATCATTACTGGGTTAAGGCCTGTGATGTATGCAAAATACTGTACTGCCCAAAAGACTGCAAGCAAGTGCCGTTCGCAGGCTGTAAATACTTGCTCTACGGGATCCAAAATTTGTGAGGCATAGGCTATGGGTCCTAAGCGGTCATGTCTTTCCTAAAGGAGTACTGCTGATAGGGTTCGGTCGGTGGTGGCTACTTCTATGGCATAGGGTGAGTGTGGGTCTGGAACTTGCAAAGCGGGGGCTGTGCCTAGGGCGCGTTTTAATTCATCAATGGTGTCTGTGTGCTGAGGAAGCCATTCCCATGGGTCATTCTTTTTAAGGAGCTCTGAGAGTGGGGCTGCTTTTGTGGCAAAAACATCTATATGGTTCCTACAATATCCAACTAATCCTAAGAATGACCGGAGTGCAGTGATATTGTGGGGCAAGGGCAATTTAACTATTGACTCAACTTGCTCTCTCACTTCCCGTGGGTGATAATGGTGCCTAAGTAAAGAACCTTTTATTTGCAAAAGACCTAGTAATTCCGAAAGAAGCTTAACATGCTCTTCCTTTGTGTCCGTCTGTAGGAGTAAGTCGTCCACATACTGTATAAGGCATTCGGAGTGGGAAAATTTGGAAAGTCCGTTAGCCAATTGTCGGTGGAAAATGGAAGGGGAGTTGTGGAATCCTTGCGGGAGGCATGTCCACGTATACTGCTGCCCTTGAAATGTGAACGCGAACTTATATTGACAGGTCTTGTCTAGCGGGATGGACCAAAAGCCATTGCTGATGTCCAGTACGGTGAAGTACTTTGCCTGTACTCCCTGCTTGAGCATGATCTCGGGACTTGTGGCAATGGTGGGGGCTGCTAAAGGGGTGACCTTGTTAAGTTCTTGGTTGTCGCCAAGAACCATCGGGCTTTCTCACGGGCCAAATTGGGGCTACCGGCCGAAATACTCCTTGATCTAATAAGCTATTGATGACTTTTGAAACCTCACCCTCGGCTTGCTGTGGGAAACCGTATTGCTTCTGTGGCTTGGGATCGGGACCTGAAACTGTGACCATTCCTGGGATCTTCCCACAATTGTGTTTGTGTTGGGCGAAGGAAGCTTTGTTTTCTGAGGACCTCTCTAATTGTCTGGTCTGTACTAATTGTTTGCGGATCAAACCAATAGTGTCATACTGAGCAAATCTTATGTTCATAGTCTCCTACTGTGAGTGTAGCGGTGGCTCTAGCTGCTTTGGCCATTTCCCATACACATCTATTCACAGGATCAAAGGAAAGCTGTGGGAGCTCATAAAATCGATTCCTAGAATGTGCTCAGCTATTTGGGGCAAGTCGACTAAACAACGGGGTGTCTGGTGCTTATGGTTCTTATCTGAAGATCTACGGGGGCTGTGATGTATCCCTGCTGTACGTGTCTGGTAAACCCACTAAGGGTGATGGTGTCTTTGTCATGCTGGAACATGGTGGAGGAGTTTAAAGTGGTGCAGGACCCTCCTGTGTCCCAAAGAAATTCTACTGGATGTCCCCGGACTGTGCCTGTGACCACTGGTCTGCCTGATTTGTCCCAGAGTGTGTCGCAGTTGGAGAGTCCAAACACCGTCAATCTGTGGTGTTGATTGCTGAATTATCTGAATGGGTGCTAACACTATGTATGGGCCTAACATTGTTCCTAGATGGGGGGGCCTGGTTGTTGGTGCCGTTGCTGGTTCGGGGGTTTTGTCGGCATTTGCGGGCGTAATGTCCCATCTGTCCACAATTATGGCAACCTCGTGGTGCCTGTGCCCTGGGGTGCTGTCCTTCATGTCCACCCTCGTTTATCCATGCTGGGTCCTGGCTAGTTCTAACTGGAAGCATATTTGCTCCTATATCGTCCTGATCTGTCTGTCGGTGTAAGGATTGTTCCCAAGCTCTGGAGAGTCTCTTTAATACCCAAGCTTCATTGTGTGTGGAGTCTGCGGAGTCGTAATTCACACAATCCTTTTGACCTGCTTCTGTGGCGTGGGAGACGATAGTGCGGGCCCATTTAGTTGTGTCGTCTTTATCTAAGTCTGCGCGGTTCAAATCCCCAAATACTGTTGCAAAATGGTTCCAAAGGTGACCTGCAAATGCGGTCGGATGCTCTCCCTTCTTTTGCCTACAATGGTTCAAACCTTCTAAGGGGTCTCCCTTATTGTATCCGATCGCATCTAAAATGGCTGTTTTCATCTCCTGTAGGGTTCCTCCTCCTCCTACATTCTGGGGGTCTGACAAAGCTGAGCTGATGGACAGACCAAGGTTCATTACTATAAGTTTAACTTCCTCCCTTTCGTCTAGACCGCACATAACCTTTTGCTGGCGCACTCTCTCAAAGAAATTATGCGGGTCTGCGGTGAGTTTGAATGAATCAATTTTAGCGCAGACACCTCTCTGATGGGTGATGGATAATGGGGTGGTGTAAACGCAATCGTGCTCCTCCCGATCCGATGGCTTGCGCTATGTGGTGACTGGATTCATGGGGGTGTGTGCTGCCTGTGCAGTCGGTGGTGTGGGTGCTTTCCTTTTCGGCGCATGGGGGGCTCTATTGTGATTTTCTGTGTTCTCCACATATCTCTGGGCGGTTTCATTTAGTTCTTGCCAATTGGGGGCACCTTCCTCATCTAAATTTTGTCCAAAGGTATCTCTAAATCCCTTTTGCACTGAAAGCAGTGACGGCAACTTCTCTATTTGTTGTCTACATTTCGTGTGCTCTGTCTTTGTTCTGTAGTGGAGCTATGGAGCGCTCGTAAAGCTGCCATTAAATCCGCACATTGTTTTGTTAACTGTGCTACTTGCTGTTCTGTCTCTTCTCGTACCAAGACTGCACGCTGTGTATCTTGGTAGGCTTTATCGTACTGGGTCTGAAAGCTGCTAAGGTGATCTAAACAAGATTGGTGTGCCCGTTTGACATCAGCCATCTCTTTATCTTTAGCTGCCAACTGATCCCGGAGTTGCTCAATAATCTTTTCGCTTTCACTATTGTATCCCTCATTCTTCTCTTTCTCAACTAGCTGCCTGCGGAGCGTCCTCACGACCTCCTCTGTGCTTCGCAACTGTGCCAAACAGGACACTATTGCCATCGGCTTTCGCACTTTCACTGCATTTTTCTTATGCACCTCGGTTAGGTTGTCCCACCAAGTTTGTCCTATGCTTCCTGGACCTGATTCTTCATTTGAACAGAAATCGGACCAAAGGGGCCATCCTTTCCCCTTTAAATACTTCCTCAACTCTTCATCCCATATGGGGATCTGCTCTCTCTGTTGCTCACTGCGACCTCGGGTTCCTGTGGGTTCATTAAACGTTCCATCGCTTTTGTGGCCATTGCTTCTAATCTCTCTTGCTCTACTTTTAATCTCTGTTTCCTACCGTTAATCTCTGTTTCCTATCGTTAATTTCTCTTGCGCTACTTTGATTTCACTTTCCCTACCTTTAATTTGAGACAGAGGGATAAGGCGGCGATTTGAACTGCGGGTATGGCCTATGCTATTTTACGGTTAACAATTCCTCGATTGTTTTGACACAATCTAACGAGCTTACCTTATATCCCTGTTAGTACGCATGCAGGTTAGTACACACTTCAGAAATTCGGTGATTTGGTCGATATGGGCTTGCACTTGTGGTTCTTTCTCTTTCACGCAATTGGATTTCAAAGTTTGTGGGTTCTCTCGGAGTGACAAAATCACTTCTAATTCGAGTCCCGTCAGGTGTCGCCAATAATGTTGCCAATCGGCACCGGAGTAATGTTGCCAATTGATAATGATGCTCTTTAGAGTCACCAGGTATCAAATGATACCACCACAAGGCTTTACCGGATATCAATCAAAGGACCACACAACCAGTTAGTCAGTTCAAGTTCAAAGATGGTTTATTTACACACAAGGATTACTTCGACATGCAACACAAAACACTACAAGTTAAACTAAACATAACAACTACAATAACATATACTTAACTTCAGGGCAACCGGCTCTATACAGATGAACAAGGCCTTTGTCCGGATCTTGCGTGGCTGGGTGGAAGAAGTGGTTCTATTTTTGCTGGGCTCATCCGTCTGGTGGCGATCGTTGGTCTTGAACTTGTCTGTCTGGTCGTTATGCTGCATTTGGGTTGGCATAGGCCGGATCCAAGAGAGGCCGAGCACATGGCCGTTTCTCTTCTTATCCCTCTGGGATTTTGCGTTCTTCGGGACGGTCCTTAACTGGGACCCAATAATTTGACAGGCTTCGATCACTGTCTTCGATTTTGGCCAATAAAGGGGCTGGTGCCTTGATGGCTGTCCATGTCCTTAGCGGTCATTGACCTTGGCTGTTTGGGCTCCCTGAGTAAAGGGAGTGGCACCGATTAGTCTATATCTGTATCGGTTACCTGAGTACAGTTCTTTTGTTCTGGGGAAATGGGCCATTAGAATGCAAACGAGCGGGGGCTTCGACCGCATCTAGCTATCTGGGTTGTAAATACACACACAAGCTCTGAGTCTGTCTGAGTCCTGGGTTGGCCATAATTCCTATGGTCCTTTGCAGGTGGCCATATCAGATGGCTACATCCCTTGGGAGGCCCTGAATGAATCAATTTTATCAAATATGTTGTCCTGTCTTCACAATTCTATGGAATGATTTTGGTTCTGCCCTGGGCCTTTTTGGAGGGGGGGGGGGGGTTTGTTGCATTTTATGGTATGTATGCAACTCTCCTTAGTACTGGGGTTTCCAGGTAGTTTCTTTTGTTTTTGTAAGGGTGGGTATGACAAATCCTCTCTTGGCTCCTGTATGGGTGCTGATGAGTCTGATAGCTGGAAAAAGGACGCTGTGATGGGCCGTTGGTACCGTTGGCGCTGCCAGAGTTGAGGGGGATGTATGTTAGTGCACACCCAATCATGATGTACTCATGTTTTCATGATCCTATCCTGTTTCCCCCTTGGCCTCTGGTGGAGGGGTGAGTATTTAGTTCTATCTAATGATTATATTGAGTCAGTTGTGATGTCGTTCTCCTGTTCTTTTTTTTTACTCAAGTCGGTCAAAACATTTTTTTTCTCTCTCCTTGCCATGTATTATTTTGTTACACTAAAATGTAAAATCCCAATAAATGTACTTTTAAAAAATTTAATTGGGCAACCTTTCTTGTAGCTTGGAATCATTTGCCTAGAAAATAAGCAATGTGAAATGTTGTTTTTAGTTTGGTACAAAAAGGCTTGAAATCTTGTCATGTGATCCTTTCAGTCGGTCTCCACAGAGATTGTCACAACACCTACATGCTGCCCCTCAGAAACATTATCCAAAGGTACAGCTTTTGTTTTCACGTGTACATTGGGGGTATCTACCTCTTCCGTCCCACCACCACTCAACTCCTCCACCATTATTTAATTATCAGACTGCTTATCTGACATTCAGTACTGGGTGAGCAGAAAAGTTCTCAAAATAAATACTGGAAACACTGAAGACATTGTTTTGATCCCCATTCCAAGCCCGTTCCCTCGCTCCCTACTCCGTCTCTCTCCCTGCTATACTCTGAGGTTAAGCCAATATGCTTGCAATCTTGGAAGTCACATTTGATCCAGAGATAAGCTTCAAAACCCATTTTCATTCCATCACGCAGACCACCTATTTCCAACTCCATAATGTTGCCTGACCTCGCCCTTATCTCTACTCATCTGCTGCTGAAAGCATAATTTGTGCCTTTGTTACCTCTAAACTTTACTATTCCAATGCATTCCTGGGAGGCCTTCCACATTCTACCCTTCGTAAACTTGAGGTCTTCCATAGCTCTGCTCCCAGCAAGTCCCATTTCCCAATCTCCCCAGTACTTGCTGACCTACATTGGCTCCCAGTAAAGCAATCCCCATCTCCTCTGTCCATAACACTGTGCACTGATATCCACAAACAGCCTGTTATTGCATCCTTCCCAAGCATTACTCATACTTCACATCAACAATAACTTACAGAATCATCGAATTCACAGTGCAGAAGGAGGCCATTCGTGGCAATCATAATAAAGACAAATTCCTCGAGGTTCGATTTAAGGAAATTTATTTACACAAATATACTTGTGGAGAGAGAGTGTTTCAGCTGCAAAGCCAAGGCACTGCACTCTGAGTTATGCAGTCAAAAACCATTATATTTATAGGTTAAAATAAACAATTTTGAAGAGATAAAGGTTGGGAACATACGCAAGAGGAAATATGAATTTTTGCCCTTGGTTTAAAAACAATTCGAGTACGCATTTTGTTGTCCTTCGAAAGAACAACTTATTATCATAATAAGGCCAGTACAACATACTAAGCAGTATTTAGTTTACATTACTTGACCTACTTATTTTCGTTCAAAAGCAATGTTAAAATATAGTTAATATTTCCAGCATGCTTCTAAATTGGTAACTCATTAACTTCCCTTCCACAATATCAATGCAGTAATATGGGCAGGGGAGAGCGAAAGACTGACTCCTTCAATTTTCTTTCTCTTCCGCCCCTAACCAGTGTAGTCTTAATTTTGATAAGTGTGTTCCCAAATCCTGCCCTCCTTTGGAGTGATCAATTTAAAATCACGAGCGGAGTTTCATGGCTTTCAACAAGGCGTATTATTTCTTCACATATTCACTTCACAAAGGTCATTTGCTATGTCAATCAAACGGCACACACTCCCAAGAAAGACTCAATTGAAGACAGTAGTACACTTCAACAAATATAAAAATCAAACCGAATAGTTAGGACTTAACATGTCTTTGAAAGTTCAGTGGAGGGAGGGAGCTTTATCCACTGTGGAATTGAAGTTCAGTTATGTTTGGGTGACTGGGGTCAAACTGGATTAGCTGCTGGGTACCTTAAAAGTAAAAACTGTTCAGGTCGTGATGGGGCAGCACGGTAGCATTGTGGATAGCACAATTGCTTCACAGCTCCAGGGTCCCAGGTTCGATTCCGGTTTGGGTCACTGTCTGTGCGGAGTCTGCACATTCTCCCCGTGTGTGCGTGTGTTTCCTCCGGGTGCTCCTGTTTCCTCCCACAGTCCAAAGATGTGCAGGTTAGTTGGGTTGGCCATGATAAATTGCCCTTAGTGTCCAAAATTGCCCTTAGTGTTGGGTGGGGTTACTGGATTATGGGGATAGGGTGGAGGTGTTGACCTTGGGTAGGGTGCTCTTTCCAAGAGCCGGTGCAGACTCGATGGGCCGAATGGCCTCCTTCTGCGCTGTAAATTCTATGATTGTAACCTGAGGTCCAATTTCTTGCAGGTGAACTCAAATCTGTTCCAAACAGATCGGAGGAACCTTTTAAAAGACTTTAAGCCCCACAGGTGTTGAAAAGGCAAGATAACACAGCCTTTCTGTGGCAGCTGTGATGTTGCTGGTGTCCTGCACATTGCATGGTCTCTCTCTCTCTCTCAGTCTCAGTTGAAAGGATTTCAAGGTCAGAGAGAAGTATGATTTTGTGATGAATGGCCACTGATGCACAATGGAAGGCAAATATTGGGCGCGATCGAATGGCCTCATCCCACCTGACTCAGTGATGCGACGAGGCCGTTAAATCACGCGAGAGGTCTCGAGTGAGAAATGTGACGCTCGGAACGCCTACTAAGACCTAATGATATCTTGCGCGACGTCGCAATCTGGATCTCGCCCTCGTAATCTGGATCTCGTCCTCGCAATCTGGATCTCGCCCTCGCAATCTGGATCTCGCCCTCGCAATCTGGATCTCGCCCTCGCTGTGCAAGATTCAGTTTAACATATTTAAATGAGTCTTTATTTCTGCACCCTATTATCCTGAGGCCCAGGAACAAATGTCGGTGTCTGGGAGCCTTCACCATGATGCCATTTAGCACTGGTGCACATAAACGTGGGCCAGGCATAAATGCACCTGGTTGGGTTTCCTAGGCCATCGGAGGACCTGGTTGGTTGGGCTCAGGGCAGGGTCGTACCCAGGTACTCCTGCCACTCAGGCACCCTTTCAGTGCCAGTGTGGTGGTGCCAGGGTGGTACTATTAAGGGTGCCGGACTGGCAGTGCCAAGATTCCTGGTGCCAGATTTCCCATGCCAGAGATCCGAGCTGCGGTTGCACTGCAACGCCGGGGGGTGGGGGGAGGGGGGGGAAAACCCCTTAAGAGGTAAGTTGGGGAGACCCGTAGGTGGCGGTGAGGTGGCTGAGGGGGTCGGGAGATTGGGGTGGTATTTAAAAATGGCACCCCAATCTATTCCTGCACTGAATAGATCAGCTTCAGGAAGTGAGGTAAATGAGGCCTCGGGGTGGGGGGGGTTCCTCACCAGGGCATTCCTCGCCGAAACCCAGAAAAACCAAAGTCCTATTCGATAGTGGGGGGTCACTCTCAGTGCTGCAGGTGCCGAGAAACATTGGGCTATTTATGCCCAAACAGGATTAAATAGGGCCAAAGTCTTTCGTAGTGAAAAGGGAGTTCCAATTGCATAGTCAAAAGCTTCTGATGCACAGTAGGAGGTAAATAGTGGTCTTCGCACTTCATTATGGATACCCAGTCTCAACGCCCTCCATAATCACATAGTAGACCTAAATTCAGAGAGTCTGGGTGGGGAATTTCAATGTCCATCACCGAGAGTGGCTCGTTAGCACCACTATTGACTGCGCAGAACGAGTCCTAAAGGACTAGGTTTGTGATGGGTGGCGAGGGAACCATCAAGATGGAAAAATATACTGGTCCTCATCCTCACCAACCTACCTGCCACAGATGCATCCGTCCATGACAATATTGGTAGGAGTGACCACCGCACAGTCCTTGTAGAGACAAAGCCTCATCTTCACATTGAATATAACCTTCATCGTGTTGGTGGCACTAAATGGGATAGGTTCAGAACAGATCTAGCAACTCAAGACTGGGCATCCATGAGGTGCTGTGGGCCATCATCAGCAGCATAATTTTACTCAACCACTCAATCCAATTTTACTCAATCCATAACATCATGGCCCAGCATTTCCCCATCACTACCATTACCACCAAGCCAGGGGATCAACGTGGGTTCAATGAAGAGTCAGGAGGACATGCCAGAAGCAGCACCAGACATACCTAAAAATGTGGTGTCAACTTTGTGAAGCTGCAGTTCTTGCAATTTTTGCATGCCAAACAACATAAGCAGCAAGCGATAGAGCTAAGCGATCCCACAACCAACAAATCAGATCTAAGTTCTGCAGTCCTGGCACATCCAGTTGCGGATGGTGGTGGACAATTAAATAACTCACTGGAAGAGGAGGCTCCACAAATATCCCCATCCTCAATGATGGAGGAGCCCAGCACATCAGTGCAAAAGATAAGGCTGAAGCATTTGCGACAATCTTCAGCCAGAAGTGCTGAGTGGATGATTCATCTCGGTCTCCTCCGGAGGTCCCCACCATCACAGATGTCAGTCTTCAGCCAATTCGATTCAATCAATGTGCTATCAAGTAACGGCTAAAGACATTGGATACTGCAAAGGCTATGGGCCCTGACGCTATTCTGGGAATAGTCCTGAAGACTTGTCTTGTGCTTCAGAACTTGCCACACCCCTAGCATAGTTGTTCCAGCACAGCTGCAACACTGGCATCTATCCGGAAAAGTGGAAAATTGTCCAGATTTGTCCTGCATATAAGAAACAGGACAAATCCAGCCCAGCTAATCACCGCCGCATCTAGTCTGCATTACCAGTCTACTCTCCATCATCAGTAAAGTAATGGAAGGGTAATCAACAGCGCTATCAAGCGGCACTTACTCAGCAACAGCCAGCTCATGGATGCTCAATTTAGGTTCTGTCCGGGTCACTCAGCTCCTGACCTCATTACCGCCATGATGCAAATATGCACAAGAGCTGAATGCCAGAGGTGAAATGAAAGTGACTGCCTTGTTATCAAGGCAGCATTTGACCGAGTATGGCATCAAGGAGAACTAGCAAAACTGGAGTCAATGGGCAAAAATCTTCACTGGTTGGAGTCATATCGAACACAAAGGTTGTGGCGGTCAGTGGTCAGGACATCGCTGCAGGAATTCCATACCCCACAAGGTAATGTCCTAGGCCCAACCATCTTCAGTTTCTTCATCAGTGACCTTCCTTCCAATGCAAGGTCAGATGTGGTGATTTTCACTTTTGATGCACAATGTGACAAGTGGCAAGTAAAGCTCGTTCCACGCAAGTGCCAGGCAATAACCATCTCCAATAAGAGAAAATCAAACCATCACCCCTTAATATTCAATGGCATTGCCGTAATTGAATCCCCTAGCATCAACATCCTGGGGTTATCATTGACCAGTAACTGAACTGGTCTAGCCATATAAATACTGTCGCCACAAGTACAGATAAGAGGCTAGGAATCCTGTGGCGAGTAACCCACCTCCTGACTCCCCAAAACCTGTGCACCACCTACAAGTCAGGAACCTGGATGAGTGCAACACCATCAACACTCAAGAAACTCAACACCATCCAGGCCAAGGCAGCCTGCTTGATTGGCACCCTTTCCACAAACATTCACTGCCTCCGCCGCAGACGCACAGTAGTAGCTACAAGATGCACTGCAGGTACTTGCCAAGGCTCTTTAGACAACACCTTCCAAACCCATGACCATACCATCCAGAAGAACAAAGGCAGCAGGTTCATGGGAACACATTCACCTGGATCTTTTCCTCCAAATTGTTCACCATCCTGACTTGGAAATATATCACTGTTCTTTCACTGTTGCTGTGTCAAAATCCTGAGACTCGCTCCTTAATAGCACAGTTGGCGCACCTCACTACATGGACTGTAACTGTTCAAGAAGGCAGCTCAGCATCACCGTCTCGAAGACATTTGGGGATGGGCAACAATTGCTGGCCTAGCCAGCGAAACCCACGATCTATAAAAATGAATTTTATAAAAGATGTCACTTCTAGACAATGGTGGTTCAAAACCTTACCCAGTAAATTTTCCAATACATATTTGGGCTACCCCCAAATCTGACCCTGGGAGCCAGGAATCTACGGGCCAATAGCAGGCAGGAGTGATATTGACAGAACGTGCATCTGATATTTACTCCTTTTAATTTTGCACAAGCAAAACGCCTGTGGCATTGCTCAGTTATGTTGAAAATAGAATGGCTAAAATGTAACAGGAAGTCAGATTTACACACAGGGATGGTCCATACGACATGTAGAACTATTAATATTTTACAGATACTGGTCGACTTCCTATAGCATTGCATCTGTTGAGGCAGGAATGATGATCACTCTTTACCCATCTTTGCTGCCTTTAGTTCTTCAGTGCTTCCCTCTTGCTTCGGGCATTCCCCTTTCAACTTCTCATTTTTTTTCCTTCATCGCCTTCTGCTTCTCTCTCATTATCTTCCTTGTATCCTCCTTTTGTGTAGACAGATGATGTGGTGTGGTGGGCTAAGGAGTAATTCATTGGAAAAAGCAGGGGACTGGGATTAATTGGCTAGCTTGATGAAAGAGTGGGCACAGGCTTAAGGGGCCAGATGGGCCTGCTCCTTTTCTGTGCCATTCTATGATTCTGATAGCTGAAGGTTTCATGCAGGGTGAAGGTTGTGGGTACTTGACCACACGTGCTTACCTTAAAACTCTTTGCTGTTGTCATGTCCACTATCCCTTGATCTTCACATTTGTCAATCTCTTCCTACCACCTCAAACTCTCATCACTAGTTCTACATCTTTTCTTTAAACTATGCACCCACCCTTTCGTCTCTTTCTGCTGAACTGCCCTTGATCCTTTATAGACTGTCCTTACAGTTCCACTTTCTTTCCTCAGTACAGATGATGAAAGATTAAAGACCCACTTATTCTAAACCAATTCTCCCTTCCTAACCCTGCTTTCTATCTTCCCACAAAGGTGCCTTTCTTGATTTCAAAATTTAATTTTTCTAAGCAAATCAAATTAGAAAGAGGAAAAACGATCTTCCTGTCTTTCTCCAATTGTTTTTGCCTCTCTATCTATTCTCCCTCTGTCTATGTGTGTCTTTCTCTCTCCCTCTGCCTGCTGAGATGTTAAAATTGAAAATCTCTTTCTCATAAGTATAAACAATTAGCGTTAATCTTTTCTAATCACGGACAATTACAGATGAGAAAATCAGTCGGCTTCAAAGTTCAGCTGGTGAATTTTTTAAACTGAAGTGACCCAAGATGATGGAGTTCACTACTTCTTCCAATTCACCAATGCCATCACCATTATTTCACATGCTAAATGAGTTCTAATTGCAATTTGCGACAAATATAATGCTGCTTTACTTTCGTTGCCTGTCCCATTGTGTGGAACAGAATGCCTACAGTTTCACTCAGATTGAAAATCACAATATCACGGGCAAGTCAGCAGGAGCAAATTCTCTCACTCTTCAAAAATTGTCTGTGAGTAATGTTCCAAGAGTGATTTCTAGACAAGTGTGTCAATTTGACTTGATTGGAAGAAATAATTCCAGGAATGAGGAACTTTTGTGGATAGATTAAAGAAGCTGGGGCTGTTCTGCTTCGAGAGGATGAGAGAATTAAGAGGATATTAGGTAGAGGTCTTCAACATCATGAGGTGCCTGGGCAGAATCGATGGGCAGAAACTGTTCCCATTGACAGGAGAGTTGAGAACTCGAGGGCACTGATTTGCAAAAGAAGCAGTGCTTCCATGAGGAAAAACCTTTTACAGAATGAATACTTTTAGGATGTACAATGTTCCGCCAGAGAATCCAATGGAGGCAGATTGATTTAATGTCTCCAAAAGAGAATTGGATAAATATCTGAGGTAACAAAATTTGCAGGATGAGGAGAAGTCAGGGGAGTGGGACTAGGTGAGTTACCCTTCCAGAGAGCAGGTGTCATCTCCACAGAGCATAGCCCTGAATTACTTGTGGACATATTGATCTTTCAAGCAAAAACTGAGACTGTAAAATTACCACTTGCTGGTAATTCCTGTGCGGATTACACTTGATCAACTTGTCTCGAGAGACTGGAATATGGCACCTTTTTCAGATGAGATACTTCAAAGGAAGAGATGGAATGCAAAAGTTGAACTATAATCTCTTGTCGAGATAATGGAGACAGATAACCATTTCTGCAGGAGCCATCTCCTGTGAGTTCTATCCCAGATTGTGGACATGCCGTGAGTTGAAAGAAAGCAGTTTCTGGTGAAAGACATGCAGCCGGATTCTCTTTCTAAGATTAAGTGTTGATATTGGGGCAGAACAGCAAAACTGGCACCACACCTGGACCAATTCAATGACCGTTAAAGGGCTAGCACTGGCGACACGTGGAACACAATTGATTCCAATGAGAAAAGCTGGATTTGCCGGGTTCTGGATTGACACTCGGGCGGCTGACAAGCTTCAGCTGTATATACACACTTCACTCCCCACATCCAATCCCAGCCAACAAGATGGCAGCAAGACGCGCAGCCCCGAGGTTCACCGATCCGGAACTGGAGACCATGCTGGATGTCGTTGAGGAGAGGTGGGTGACCCTGTACCCTAGGGTGGGAAGGAAGTTGTCGACTGCCGTCGTTCGTCGGGCCTCGGCATAGGTGGCAGAGGTCGTCAATGCCTTGGACAAACTACCCGGACCGGCCAGCAGTGCTGGAAAAAACTGCAGGACTTCCACAACGGCCAGGGTGTGTAGGCAGACTGTGCCCCGAGCACCATTCCACACACCCGTAACCTGCAGGTGCTTGTAGGTGACATGACATCGACCACCACCTGGACCCGGGACAACTCAGCGATGGTGGTGAACCCCACTGCCCGGCAATTCTGGTGGGCTTGGTCCAGATTGAAATGGATGTATTGTGCCGACCCGACATAGAGGGCCTCCGTTACAACGCGGATTCACCTGTGCACTGATCTCTGTGATATTCCAGACAGTTCCCCACTCGGCACCTGTGAGACCCCGTGACGTAGATATTCAGGGCGACCGTTACCTTGACAGCCACCATGAGCGGTTGTCATCTCCCATTCCACCATGGTGCCAGGTGCACCATGATCTGGCAGATGCATTGCACTGTCTCCCTGCTCAGCTGGAGTCTTCCACCGCATGCCTGGTCAGGCAGGTCCTCTAATGACGGGCGCTGCCGTTACAAGCGATGTCTCATGCAGAGCCTCCTTTGCATCTCCTCCTCCTTGGCCTGTTGGACGGCTGTGTTCTGTTGCTCTGGGGCAGGGTCCGCTCTGTAGCATCCGCATCCTCGAGCATCTCCAGCTTATACAGCTGCAGTGAATCCCTCAGGGCTGAGAGGACTAGGAGGAAGGCCACCATTGCTGGTTGTATTCCAATATCCATTGTCCGCAGGGGGTGAAAGGCAGATATGTTAGCATGGTAGGCATGAACCAGGTTCAACAGGCTACATATGGCCCTGCCTGGCACTGTGGACCCTGACTCCACATGTTACCCCCCCCCACTCCTCCTCCTTCCCTATCCCTATACCCCTGGCACCGTTGGAGCGTGGCACCATGGGGGCCTCTGGTCCTGACGCCCATCTCTGCAGCCAGGGGTACTGTTGGCTGGTGCTGCTCATGCTAGCGGTACATCCCATGGCCCCCCCTGTTGGGGCTACTGTGGGCGTTGCACTTTGGTGGGCCACTCGATGCCCCACTGGGGGATGGTGGCCCGTTTGGTGGGGTGTGGGATGGTGGAGTGTGTGGTGCGGGGGATGGTGGGTCAGGGGTGGAGTCTGGGGGTGGTGGGGTGGGAGAGTCGTGGCTGGGGTGCGATTGTGGTGGGATGGGGGCACCCACTTGGCTGGTGTCACTCTGCAGAACCAGAGGCCAAGGTAGGTGGTCAGTGGGGTGCGCAGCAAGACGGCTTCTTTTCAGGCTGCAGCAGTGGCGGTACATGCCTGGACACTGCCCCAGTCCCGTGGTGGGGGCAACCCATGGTCTGGCCTCTCCATGTCCTACCTCTTCTCTTCCCTCATCAGCCACTGGCTTGTTTCCCGATTGTGAAAAGCACAACTGTACCTTGCCACCGGGAATACCACCCCCCACCCTCCCCAGTGGAGGTGGACGATTGCAGAGGCCCCGGAAAATACCCGATCGGGCCTGCTAACTGGCGTCTACTGTACGTGCGGAGTGGAACACATTGACGCCCCTATCAAAGCACTGGAGAATTACGATTTGGCGTGAACCCAGCGCCGGCCATGATTTTGGCTTCAAGGCCAATTATCCGCCAAATTGCCTTTCCTGCTTTCGGCGTCGGACGACGGAGAACCTCGCTCATGTTTTTTTTTATTTCCCCCCTTCCAGGAATGCACAAGACAAGGGTTAACCACCAACTACATCTCTGAGGCGAGATTCTCCGACCCCCCGCCGGGTTGAAGAATCGCCGGGGGCTGGCGTGAATCCCGCCCCTGCCGGTTGCCGAATCCTCCGGCACCGGATATTTGGCGGGGGCGGGAATTGCGCCGCGCCGGTTGGCGGCCCCCCCCACCCCGCGATTCTCTGGCCCGAATGGGCCAAAGTCCCGCTGCTAAAATGCCTGTCCCGCCGCCGTAGATTAAACCACCTACCTTACCGGCGGGATAAGGTGGTCTCCGGGGTCCTGGGGGGGGCGCGGGGCGATCTGGCCCCGGGGGGTGCCCCCACGGTGGCCTGACCCGCGATCGGGGCCCACCGATCCGCGGGGGGGCCTGTGCCGTAGGTGGCACTCTTTTCCTTCCGCCTTCGCCACGGTCTCCACCATGGCAGAGGCGGAAGAGACTCCCTCCACTGCGCATGTGCGGGAATGCCGTCAGTGGCCGCTAACGCTCCCGCGCATGCGCCTCCCGGAGATTTCATTTCCGCGCCAGCTGGCGGGGCACAAAGGCCTTTTCCGCCAGCTGGCAGGGCGGAAGTTAGTCCGGCGCGGGCCTAGCCCCTTAAGGTTGGGGCTCGGCCCCCAAGATGCGAAGCATTCCGCACCTTTGGGGCGGCGCAATGCCCGACTGATTTGCGCCGTTTTGGGCGCCAGTTGGTGGACATCGCGCCGATACTGGAGAATTTCGCCCCTGGTCTCTGTTTGCTAGTCTGGATTTCTAGTTCTACTATGCTCGTGTGTGCTGTGAATGTCGCAACTAAAGAATATCCGATAGGCATCCCTGCACTTGCAGGTACCTCTCTCCTTGATCACTGGAAGCATGTCGCAAGTCAGCAAAGGCGCAACCAAAATGGAACCAGGACAACTCATTTCAGATACTCTGTAGAAACGAGAATCTCTAAACGAGCTGCTCAACTGCCAAGAGGAGTGCTACAGGAATCACCCAACTTAACGGCCGCAACGTTTCACCATTTGCTCCTCACTGACAAGCCAAAGACTGATTTGTATATCTTTTTAACTTTCATTTTTGGTCTTGCCTCGCATTTCTTTATTATTTTCTTCTTTTGTTTTAGCAACCAATAAACTCACTCATTCCTTAACTCATGAAAGCCTTGTTAAATTGGTTCCTTTCAAAATATAATTACATTTGAACATGGCAAAGATATCCAAGAGGGAAGGGATTCCTTTTAAATTAACACTGTTGTGACCAACTGAGGGCGGAGTAAAAGGGGAGGTGGTTGAATACAGAAGGGGAGCCAGTTCATCTCTCCTCACCCAGGAGTATAACAATTTGGGTTGGAATCATAACAAATTGGGTGTCTCGTAACAATGGCATGGACTGGATGGGCCAGATGGGCTATTTCTGTTCTGTGTTTTTTCTGTGATTCTATTAATAAAAATTAACTTAGCTACATTAAAATATTCTCTATTAACCAGCTGAATAATTTGGATCCATTAAGGCAGGGTTTTTCAAAGCTCGGGTCACGACCCACGGGTGGTCGCGGGCGGGTGTCAGGAAGGCCGCGAAATGGGGCAACATGGTGGTGCAGTGGTTACCACTGCTGTCTCATGGCGCCGAGTTCCCAGGTTTGGTCCTGGCTCTGTGTCACTGTCCGTGTGGAGTTTGCACATTCTTTCTGTGTTTGTGTGGGTTTCACCCCCACAACCCAAAGATGTGCAGGGTAGGTGGATTGGCCATGGAAGGCCTTAATTGGAAGAAATGAATTGGGAACTAAATTTATTTTTTAAAAAAGGAAGGTCATGAAACGATCAGTCACCGCATTCCTGTTATTATGGAGAGTAATATTACTAAATTGATTACCTGTGATATACAGAAATATTCAAATCATGCACTTGTAAAATTTACTTGCAGGTATTATCTAAATGAAGAAATTATGCAAATATCTTGGAATCCTAGCCACATATTTGTTAATTTATAAACTAAATGCAATGGAGTTTTTGGAACTGTCTTGTTTATTTCCCCGTGTTGAATGCCTTGAAGCGGGGGGCACATTGTGATGAATCCTAAGTTAGTGCACACTTTGATGCAAGTTATATGATCAGAATGTATTCACCATATGTTTACTGAGTGTTAATGCAGAGCTGATTAAAAAGAAATAACAAGGTGTATTTAGCATAATGGATGTCTACAGATTTATTTTTACAAGTAGTGCATTATCGAAGGGGTGCATTGTCATCATCAACCATGAAAAATGTAAATTGAGCATGAATTCATGTGGCGCTCAGAATCAGTTACTATCTTGCAGAACATCCTGAGGTATTTATTATTCTCCCTTAAAAGCAAAGTATTATGTAGACCTACCAGATGCTTAATAGTTGACAGAAAACTGATAACATGCACAAGGTTGTTAAATGTTTGCATGTTCAAGCAAACGGAAAGTGAGGGATGGGGGAATCAGACAAAGTGATTTGATCGCAATTGTTTCATACTGGGAATTATAGAGTTTTATTTCACAGTTTGCTACTGGTGAATAGTAACTTGTGTGTATTATCAGATTTCCTGGTGCATATTTATTGCTGAAGTGAAATTTACAACATTTACTTTCTGTGTGAGGGGTGGATGGAGATTGGTGGCGGGAGAATAAAATCTGTTGTCTAACACCATAATTAAAGGTATCTCTGGGAATGAATAAATGCAGATATTAAAATGTTGCGGTGTGATTTTAAGCCTGCACTAGCCTTGCGGGAGACCGATGACACAGGCACAAAATCTGGAGAGAATCAAAACACAATTCTCTCTGGAAAGATTGTGTTTCCTGATTTTCTCCATCCCACACCGTGACGTCATAAGATTCACGCCCTCTTATTTGAATAGATTTTAATTAATTTGAATATTATTACCGGGCCCCCCGCCGCATGATTTCCCCCTCATTAAATATTTTTGCCTCGCCGAAGTGATGTCACATCGGCAATGTATACGAGAGGTTTGGCCAGACAGGAATCAGTTAAGGGAATTCCTCTTGGTCGCAGAAGTATAGGGCTCAGGGGGTAGGGGAAGGGACATATCCGGGCTGTGCGCTGGCACTGCCCTGAGCACAGGGTTGGCACTGCCAGGTTGAAACACTGCTAACCAGGCAATGCCAACCTGTGCTGGAGGAATTGCCAGGGTGGGTCCTAGTGGGAACCCCATGGGGGGGTTCACTTATGTGCGTTTGCGGGGGGGGGGGGGGGGGGGGGGGGGCGGGAGAGAGTGGACACTGAAGGGGAGAGGGCTGGAATGCCGGTGATGATTGTTCAGGTGGGCGGGAGAGACAGAGCTTCCGATATCTCCCTGGTGGTCTCTCGACACCTTTAGGTTTCAGTGCTGATCAGGGCGCCCTTTGAAGATGCCACTTCGATCTCTGTGGAACCAGTTGCCGGCTCTTCAGGCCGTGCCCTGCCACAGTAAACCACGCCCACTCATTTATTTTCCTTAGAGAGGCTCAAGATCTGGCGAGTAAACTGGTTTGAGCAGCTGGAGAGTTACCCTAGTTTTCAGTCTGAACCTGACACTTTGCCAAATTCTGGTAAGATTGCACCCGGGATTCATGTGACGTATTTGATTTATTGCAATCAGTCCAGGGAGATGTAATCAATCCAGTAGCTTATTAACCAAGTTCTTTATGTAAAATGGGAGTGGAGAAAATTACTTCATTTATTTAATTGTAAGTAGCAGCATATACGGTGGATTATTTTTGCTCCGCCCTCCCAGTAGAAGGCGGGCAGGCTAGCTGTTAAAAAACCTGAGAGACTTGCCAAAGATAATTTGAGTGTCTTCAATTTTAACCTGTTATTCTGTGCAACCACAAGAACACAAACTGGCAGGATCCCTCTTTAAAAATGAAGTTTTGCCTCGGATGATATAATTGACACCCCACTGGTATTTTAGCCTGAGCAGAGAAGCAGTTGTTTCCTTGCCACCCGCTGAAGCTAGTGGGAAGAATGATTTTCCAACCTTTTTCTTGTTGGATCAGGAGAATCCATACACCTCCAAGCCCCACAAGGAAGGTTTGGGCCTTCCCACTCTGGTTTTGGGTGGCAACCGACTGAGTTCATGCAGATGAATTAAATCACCCCAGCTTCATATGGTGTCCCCTCAACTGCCCGACTACTGCCCAAGTTAAAATTGGGGCTATACAGTCTAGTCTTCCCATACACAACACATTAACATCTGTTTATTTGTGTATAAAGCCAGATTTTACCAATCATGTCTGATAATCTAGTATTTAACAGTTTAATCAATCTGATGTGACCCAACATTATATAATATAATTAGTGTTTAATTTGTTAGCAATTATGTTTCAGATAACAATGTGCTTAGCTTCTCAGTCTCTCGACTGATGCTAGCAATAAGGTAAAAAAAATGTAAAGCATCAGTTTCTGTGTCTTTCTTTTGCTGGACATCTAGTTTTAAATGTATGGAGATAACAACCAAAGTATCACAGACTGTCAGAATGTCATCTCTGTCAGCAGGAAATTCAAATTTTGAAGATTGGCAGATGCATATTGTATAATTCCATGTGAGATTTCTCAGATAGCCAGAATTTCACTATTTTGCAAACTGCAGTTAAGGACTTGTTACAAGTCATGGCCCTTCTGTGATTTAGTAGGCTAGAGGTCACAGCCAATAATTACTGTTCTGCCTTACCAGGCAGAAATTTTCCATTTCATTTTGTAAATAACACAGTTTACTGAATGTACAAATGGGCTGCAGCGTTACGGAATAGTCAATCATCAAGAAGAAAAGCTGGAAGATCAATGTGTTTTTATTATTATCTGAATGTCATTACTTAGCTGATTTGCATCCTTCAACACTGTAACTCTTGAGAAACTGACACAGTTTGAAAGAAAAGAACACAATGGCTGAAGCTACTGATTGTGCATGCCAATTATATTTTAATATTCAACAGAGCATATTTTAGGACAAAAAAGACAGCAACAACACATGCATAACTCATTGGCAGCATAGAGCAGCTGTGCCGCTCTACTCTTAGACTCACTTTGTGCATTTTAGCAGCATAGTAATTTAGTATAGAGCTACCTGAGTGATGGCATTTTCAATGAGCAGGTAATCTATAGAGAATTTTTATATGGTTATGAGTTCTATGCTTCAGCATGGCAACACAAAATACATCAAGACCAATTACGATATCAACTTTCAGTGTGATACCCTTGCCACGAAGTGCATGTATTTCTGCCCCAGGCATTTCAAATTGCATCTAATTTGAAATCTTTGGGGTTTTAATTAAATTTCAGAATATATGGAATTCTTCATTAGTACCTGCTCTGAATAGCAGATTATACTTCCTTCAGTATCTTGTTAAAGTAGTGGGCTGTGGTAAATAGCAGTATGTTGGAAAAATAGTCTTCAGAGGCATGTGTACATAGGGAACAGGCGTAGTAAAGTGCAAAATAATATCAAAAAGATTATTAGTCCAATGAGGAGCACTTGATATGTATTTTAATGGAATTTTACTTTTCTCTTAATGATTTGCAAATTGTTCTCTGATTATAGGATGGATTAGGCTTTTGTTTTAATGTTGAAGCACAGCCATTAGCTATCTTTTCGGTCTTTTATAGCTTGCTTCCCTGCAGCAGCAAAAATTGAAACCATTTAACCCCTTTGATGTACTTTTTAGTGCTACAGTACAACACGGACTGCTACCTAATTCAGCATGCTTTTATTTTTCAGCAGGCTGCTGCAAGCCCCTTAATTGTCCATTAGGCACTGATCAACAAGGGGACAACGTTAACAGCATCCTTGTAATTCCTTTTGTAGATTTAACACAGCTTCACATCTTCTCAGGGTCATTTCATCTGTTGTGTAATTACAATGTCTTACAATATCTTGGTTTCGACAATCTAGTAAATGTGCTGTTAAATGTAAGATGGGTTTACCATGTTCTGCCTCATAGACACAATGGGGATGTAGGCATGTCTGTTCGCATGCATACTTGATGGAGATAGCATAACAATGCTCTGCGTGTAACGTGAAAGATATCAAGAGGTTACATCTCAAATTTAGCATTCATTGTTTTTAGTTGTATTAATGAAGGTATCGTGATCATTTTTCTCCATTAAATAACCAGAACCATTAAATAACCAGAACCTATCTCCATATGGTTTAAAAGAAAAAGCTATCTCTTTAGTAATGACATTCAAAAAGATTCGAACAAAAATAATAAAATCTATCATTTTAAACCTTGTGCAGGTGAGCTCATGTAAAATAAGCATGATGGCTGTATCTAAAACTACAGCATTGTAAAACAAATTACAGTGTAATTTTGTTGATTTGAATTAGTGTCAAAATATATTTTGAATAGCAGTTCAAATGCCTTTTTTTAATGCAATAAACATTAATTGAGAAAGTTACATTCCACCACAGCTTTCAGCATGAACCTATTTGTGTGCCTCCCTTTGTTTTTTTTAACAAGTAGTCTCCGTGCATCATTCAATATTAATTAACATCAAGGTATGGATGAAATTCTACTCTTTAATATGTGATTATTTTTATTAGTTCTGTTGACAATCATGACTACATTTTTTCTTGTGTAAGGACACCACCACTTGGGTTTGCATACCCATTGAGAGTGTGTATGAGAAGTAGGAAAATACTTTATACACATCAAATTCGAGTGTTGACTTTCAACGCAAACTGATATCCTGATGATAATCATGAAAGAAGTTCCTTTACTGCTCTAATGAAGTGGAAGGTTTTATTTCCTTATGTACTGTTCAAACTAAACCTAAAACACAATATTATTTTCTCAGATATCCATTTCAGTTACTGATGCTGTTACATTCTTTCGGTCGTTGTTTGTGTTGAGCATTTGATTGTGGTTGTAAAGTTGGGACATCGGAAGCCATGGAAGGTGCAATATAAATGCAAGTCTTTATTTCATTTTTCTCTGGAAGGAGGGTGACAACAGGTGACCTGCTTCCAGGCATCTGCCAAAGGCATTGAGTAACAACCTGCTCAGATGTGCAAAAAAGAGGCCTGAGGTGATTTTCCCCATGCCTACTTTCCCTTACGCTTTCTCTGAGCAACAGTCGAAGATTTGGAACTCGGTGATTTGTGAGTGTAATTTAAAAAATAGACACTAGATAACCCTTGGCCTCTTAGAGTCACCAGCCGAGAATTTGTGATCATAACTTTGCCCAACAGGTAAAATGCACTTGCTGTCTGAGTGAATGAGAACAATAACTATAGGGTGGACGATTAAACTGACCATGATACCATGGAGAAGGAGACAATTTAAGTGGAGGGGGAGCAAAAAGCAATATGGTAGTGATGGAGGACAATATTATCCCAGAGATAGATTCTCTTTTCCGCAGTTGTTCCAAAGGTTTTAATATCTGCCTGATGCCAGGATTTGGGACATCTCCTCATAGTTGGAGAAGGAGTGAGAGGGACAAGATCCAGTTGCCATGGTCAATGTAAGAAACAATAACATAGGTAGAACCAGTCATGTGGTCCTGTATGGAGAATTTCAGAAACTAGGTTCTAAATTAATAAGCAGAACCTGAAGGGTAATTATCTCTGAATTATCACCCGGTTCATGTGCAAATTGGAATGGGGTCAAGTAGATTAGATAATTGAATACTTGGCTCAAAGAGTGGTGTGGGAGGAAGGGGTGGCAAAGGGTCAGGTAAAAGGAAACTTAGAAATCTAAGAAATAAGTTGAGGCAACAGGGGAGTGTAACGATTTGGGTAAAGACAAGAATGCGTGACAGAAAGACAGAATTTAGTGGTAATAGTGCATTAAAAAATAGGTCCATGCAAAGGACAATGGTATAAAAAATTAAACTCAAGGTTCTTTGTCTGAGTGTGCAAAGAATTCACAGTAAGATAGGTGAACTAGTGGTACAAATAAGGATAAATGGTGTGGACCTAATCACCATTACAGAGACGGGCGGGATTATCATTATCATAGAATTTACAGTGCAGAAGGAGGCCATTCGGCCCATCAAGTCTGCGCCGGCTCTTGGAAAGAGCACCCTACCCAAGGTCAACACCTCCACCCTATCCCCATAACCCAGTAACCCCACCCAACACTAAGGGCAATTTTGGACACTAAGGGCAATTTATCATGGCCAATCCACCTAACCTGCACATCTTTGGACTGTGGGAGGAAACCGGAGCACCCGGAGGAAACCCACGCCCACACGGGGAGGATGTGCAGACTCCACACACACAGTGACCCAAGCCGGAATCGAACCTGGGACCCTGGAGCTGTGAAGCAATTGTGCTATCCACAAGGCCACCATGCTGCCCACATTCTCTGACCCCCCGCCAGGTGGGAGTATCGGCGCGGCGCCGCGCGAATCACGCCACGCCGCCCCGATGCCAGGACGCAATTCTCTTACCCCTGTGAGAACAGCTGCGCGTGAATGGCGCCGGGCCGCATGGAGAATCGCTACAAACGGCTGTAGCGGCGATCCTCCGAGTGCCGTCCGAAAAAATCCGAGTCCCTCCGGCGCCGTTCTAACATGCTCTGGCCCGGCGGGTCCTCGGGGTTGAAGGGTCTGGGGCGGCCTGTGGAGGGGGGGGGTGGGGGAGGAGGAGTCCAACCCCGGGGAGGCCCTCCTTAGTGGCCTGGCTCGCGATCGGGGCCCACCGATCGGCAGGCCAGCCTCTTTGGCTGCGGACCTCTTTTCTTCCGCGCCGGCTCCTGGATCCCTGCGCCATTTGGTGTCGGGGCAGGCGCGGGGATGACGGCCAGTGCGCATGTGCTAGTTGCCGCCGGCCCAACTGCGCATGTGCGGGCCCCGCGACGCTTGGCCGATGCCGAGATCGGCAGCTGGAGCGGCATGGGCCGCTCCAGCACCATGCTGGCCCTCCCAGGACCCGAGAATCGGGTCTCGGAACTGGCACCGGCGGCGGAGTAAAGTGTTTCCGTTTTGGCACCGCCACTCTGGCACCGGACCAGAGAATCGCGGCGGTTACAATGTGACCAAAGCTGGGGAACAAATATTCCATGGCACAAATTCAAAAAGGTTAGGCAGAATGGGGGAAAAAAGGAATACCTCTGTTGGTAAAGGGTGGCAAAGGAATAGTCGCAAGGAGGATCTCAGCTCAGAAGATCAGGAAGTATAGTTAGTGTAGAATTAGGGATAACGAGGATCAGAAAGTGCTGATTTGGGTAGTTCACAGGCCCATAAACAGTAATTATACCACTGGACAAAGCATTAAGAAAGAAATAATTGGAGCTTGTAACCAAAGTGATATAAAGGGATACTTTAATCTTCACATAGACTCGTCAAATCAAATTGACAAAATTAGTCTGGAAGATGAGTTTTTAGAATGCTTTTGTGACAGATTCCTTGGAATCAACTAAGGGATAAAGCTATTTTAGATCTAGTATTCTGCAATGAGATAGGGATAATTAATAATATCATACTTAAAGGTCCTCTTGGGAAAAATGATCTTTGTTCAATTGAATTTCAGGTTATGTTTGAGAACAGCATACCCCGATCCAAAATAACAATTTCAAACAAAGTCAGACTCATAGGTATAAGTAGTGAGCTGCTGGGGTTGAATGATCAAGAGACAAAAAGATATGGCGGTAAATAAACAATGGTAAACACTTAAAGCAAACAATTCAAAATGTTCAATTTAAACAATAAAAACTCAATGAGAAAAATCAATCCCCAATTAGAGAAGTTGAAAATAGTTGTAAATTTAAAGAAGAAACTTATTATGTTGCAAGGGATAGTCATTAGTCTGAGGGTTGGGGGAGCTTTAGAAACCAGCAAACGGTGATCAAATGTTGATAAAAGAGAAAAGGTAGTATCTGAGAGTAAAATACTCAGGAATATCAAAGCAGATTGTGCAATCATTTATAAATAAATAAAAGGAAGAGAGTAGCTAAAGCAAACAATGGTCCCTTAAAGAGAAACACAGGAGAAATTATCAGAGGGAATGTCAAGTGATAGAGGAGTGTGGAACTTAAAATAATTACTATCAGTAGAGAAAAAAATGAGAGAAACTTAAGCTGACAAACCTGATGACCTAAATCCGAAAGCTCGGTAGCTACTGAGATGGTGCAGACATTATCATTTTCCAAAATCCCGAGATGATCGATCTATGCCAGCAAATTAGAAGTTATTCAATTATTCAAGAAAGGAGGGAGAGAGAAAACTAGAGAACCACATGCCAGTTAGCTCAGCATCAGTTGCTGCGAAAATATTGCAATATATTATTATGGCATTCTTAACAATGCCCTTAGGAAAATTAAATATCATCAGAGTTAGCATGGCTTTGCAAAAGGAACATAATGTTTGAAAAATGTATTAGAGTTTTTATTTTGAAGATGTAATGAGTAGGGTGGATAAAGGGGAGCCAGTTGATGTAGTATACTTTCATTTCCAAAAGGCATTTGGTAATTTCCCACACAAAAGGCTAATAGGCACGATTAGGGCTTATGGAGTTGGAGGATGATATATTACCATGGCTGGAAAATTGGTTAATGGACAGGAAACAGAGAGAAGAGGTAAATGGAAAATTTTCAAGTTGGCAGGATATAATTAGTAGAATACCACAAGAATTAGTGGTGGGACCTCCGCTATTTACAATCTATATTAATAACTTCGACAAAGAGACTGAGAGTAATCTATCCAGGTCGGAGAAGGAACTTAAACTGAGGAGGACTCAGACAAGCTGCAAAGCGATGCAGGTAAGTAAGTGGGCAACAAGTTGGCAGATGGAGTACAATGTGGGGAAGTGTGAGATTATTCATTTTGCAGGTAAGAATAGCAAAACAATATTTGTGAAACGGCGTGAAACCTATATATATGGTGACATTCAGAGACATTTGGGTGCACTTGTTGCAGAAACACAAAGTTTGCGTGCAAGTACAGCAAGCAATTAATAAAGCAAATGGCATGTTTGCCTTAATTGCAAGGGGACTAGTCTACAAGAAAAAGCAAGTCTCACTGTAATTATATAGAACATTGGTGAGACTGCACCTGGAGTCTCTCCACAGTTTTGGTTCCCAGATCTAAGAAACAATGTTCTGGAGACAGAAAAGTAAAGATTCACCAGATTGGTTTCCGGGATGAAACAGTTATCCTGTGATTCAAAACTGAGTAAATCTGTCCCATAGCCTTGAGTTGAGAGAAATGAGAGGCGATCTCATTGAAATATGCAAGATTCTGAAGGGGCTTGATAGGGAAAGGGTGTTTCCCTGTCTGGGGAATCCAGAACATGGAGTGCAGTCACAAAATAAGGTATTGATCATTTAGGACTGAGAGAAGGAGACATTTCTTGACTCAAACGGTTGTGAATCATTGGAGTTGAGGGTTATTGCTGCTCCATTGTTGAGTATGTTCACGGTTAAGGTAGACAAATTTTTCGTCTCTCAGGGAAACGAGGAATATGGGTAAGAGGTGGAGAAGTTGAGTTAAGGCAGAAGATCAGTCATGATTGTAGTGAATGGTGGAGCAGGCTCAAGGGCTGTACGGACTACTTATATTTCTAATGTTCTTAATACTGATGGTAACCATTCATTTTAAAAGCTTACCATTAATGTTTCAATTGAAAAATCTAAACTGCTCTCTTTCCATCATTTCAGAGTTCAAAACACAAGGTTATTAGTGGCACAGGGAAAGTATGGGCAGGATTATGAGCCTGCTGTGGTGGTTTGGAGGGTTCTCGGAGTACAAACTGAATGTAGGGAAATGCAAGGTATTCCCGGTGAATGAGCTGGCACAGCGGGCTAATTTAGGGGGGATGCCATTTACGGCAGCGAAGGATAGGTTTAGGTATTTAGGGATTCAGGTAGCGAGGGAATGGACGGGACTCAATAAGTGGAACTTAACGAAGCTGGTGGAGGAGGCCAGGGAGGATCTTAAGAGGTGGGATACACTGCACTTGGTGGGGAGGGTCCAAGCGGTGGAAATGAATATTCTGCCGAGGTTCTTGTTTATCTTTCAGGCTCTCCCGATCTTTATACCAAAGGCCTTTTTTTGGAAAGTGGACACGATCATTTCATACTTTGTATGGGCGGGGAAGGTGCCGAGGGTAGGGAGGACCCTGCTACAGTAGCAGAGGCAGGGGGTTGGTGTTGCTGAACTTGCTTCATTATTATTGAGCGGCGAATGTGGACAAGATGTGGCGGTTGTGGGAAGGAAAAGGGATAGCGTGGGTTAGGATGGAGGGGGAATCTTGTAAGGGGTCTAGTTTGAGGGCTATGGTGAAGGCAATGTTGCCAATGGCCCCGAGTAGGTATTCGGGGAGCCCAGTGGTGCAGTCCATGGTGAAGTTATGGAGACAGTTGAGGAGACATTTTAGGGCGGAAGGGATGTCGGTGCTAACACTGCTGTGCGAGAATCATAGGTTTGAGCCGGAGAGGATGGATAGTGTATACAGGACATGGAGGGAAGTGGGGCTGGTCAAGGTGAGGGATTTGTATTTGGAGGAAAGGTTTGCCAGTCTGGAGGAGCTAAGGGAGAGGGTAGAGCTGCTAAGGGGGAGTGAGTTCAGGTATCTGCAGGTTAGGGACTTTGCGCGAAAGGTCTAGAGGAATTCCCTAGGTTACCGGGATACACCCTGCTGGAGCGACAGCTGCTTCCCGATGTGTAAGGGGAGGGAAGAATTGGGGATATATACAAGTGGGCGGGCGAGCTGTAAGGCGAGCGGGTGGTGAAGATCAAGGAGAAATGGGAAGCGGAGTTGGGAGGGGAGATCAGTTGGGGAGTATGGAGGCACTGCGTAGGGTAAACGGGACCTCCTCTTGTGCAAGGATGAGCCTGATACAGTTTAAGGTGGTGCACAGGGTGCATATGACTCGAGTACGATTGAGTGGGTTCTTTCGGGGGGTAGCAGATGAGTTTGAGAGGTGTGGGTGGGGGCCAGCGAGTCACACGGACACGTTTTGGGGTTGCAAAAAATTGGGAAGATTCTGGGCGGGAGTGTTCGCAGTCTTAGCCAAGATAGTGGAGGAGGAGGTGGACCCAGACCCTTTGGTGGCGATATTTGGGGTTTCAGAGAAACGCATGGAGAGGAGGAAGGCCGATGTTGTGGCCTTCGCCTCTCTGATTGCAAGGTGGCGAATTTTGCTGGAGTGGCGGTTGGGATCGTTGCCGGGGGTAGCGGCTTGGTTGGGTGACCTGTACGACTTTTTGCAGTTAGAGAAGATAAAGTATGAGTCAGCGGGGTTTGAGAAAAGGTGGGGGGTGTTTGTGACCGTGTTTGAGGAGCTGTCCGTCGCAGGGGGGTAGGGGAAGGGGGCGGGAGGGTGAAAAAGGAAAACATCTGTATAGACCTGTATAGTTGATTGCTGGGAAGTATGTTTCCCGGTGTGTTTATTTGCTGTAAGCTGTTTTGATGCATGTTTGTAATAAAATAATTTTTTTTAAAAATTAGTGACACAGGAAACGTTTTACAAGCCCAGAGATTGCAATGCTACTTAGATTGTCACTCCAGCTTTTTCGCTATCACAACATGTCTAGTCTGATGTGCGCTGCATTCCTAAATATGGCTTGTGAAAGTTTTTCTCTCATTTCAGGGAACAGCAGTTGAATATGTCACCCCAATTTCCCATGTTCTGGTTCTCAATTTTCTCTCTCTGATTACCATGTTGCATTTCATTTTCAGACTATGTTTCATCTCCACACATACAACAGGAACACATCACCAAGGACCTGTTCTCCCTCTCCCTAATCAAAAAATAATTCATCCCCTTTGCTACACATCATTCATTCTTCGATCATAATGTAATGGTGGCTTTTCCAAACATATTTTCTTGCAACCATAGTAAATGTAATTCTCTCCTATTTAATTCTTGCTGCGCTATTTAATAAAGATCCACATTATGGCTTATAAATTGACCAGTATAGCACGTTTTGTGCACTACCTCGCTGATGGAGACCCAAAGTGGGTATATTTACTGAGTCTTTTTATGTCTTGGATGCTGTAAGCACACAGTGGAAAATTGCAAGCCCGATGCCTACAATTTTCCAACATAAAACCAAATTTCTGTGGATGCTGGAATCTGAAACGAAAGAGAAAATGCTGGAATATCTCAGCAGGTCTGGCAGCATCTGTTGGGAAAGGAAAGAGCTAACGTTTCAAGTCTGATGACTCTTTGTCAAAGCTAACAGACAGAGAAAGTGGGAAATATTTATACTGTGGAGTGAGAATGGAAGATGAGTCATAGCCACGGAAACCCAGGGGAAAGAGGCTAATGGCAGTCCCCAGAGAGGACAAAAGATGTGAAAGGCCAAACAGCAGAGAAACTAAGATCAGAGGGTGAACTGTAGATGTGGGGGGAGGGGATGGGGGAAACAAAGAGGAGAAAGGGTAAGGAAAGGTGGATAAGATTGGGTGGGTGGGGGGGGGGGGTTAAATATATATTAAGAAAGACAAGAAGGAAATAAATGGTAAAAGACAGTTAAAATGAAATGGGATGAAAACAAATGGGTCGAGGTGGAGTAGAGCTAATCATCTGAAGTTGTTGAATTCGATATTGAGACTGGAAGGATGTAGCGTGCCTATCCAGAAGATGAGATATTGTTCCTCCAGTGTGCGTCGAGTTTCACTGGAACATTGCAGCAGGCCAAGGATAGACATGTGGCATGGGAACAGGGTCTTTTGTTAAAATGGCAAGCAATGGGAAGGTCAGGTCCTGAATGCGCACAGACAGAAGATGCTCAGCAAAGCGATCACGCAGTCTGCGTTTGGTCTCTCCGATATAGAGGAAGCCACATTGGGAGCAGCGAATGCAATAGACCAAATTGGAAGGGATGCAAGTGAAACGCTGCTTAACAATTGTCCGTTGCGCATTCACAATTTAGAACACACCCTGGATGTGCAAAGATTCATAAAATCTGCAATCGTAAATATTCTGTTGTGGTCCTCATGGAGACCGGTCACATTTATAATTATTTTTTAAAATTCCCAGCAACCCTAGGGAAAGATCGCAGGACAAGATTTCAGATTTTCAAAATTATACTGTAAAAACAATAATCAGCACAGACTAAGCGTTACTTTACAGACACCCAATGCACCAAACTAAAGTCAAAAATATGTTTCACACTAACACAATGGAATTATGCCCTATTAAACTTTTGTACTTTATGGCATACTTCTGGCAGATATGCAGTATGAACAATTAAGCCTTGAATTACTCAAAGCCTTCTAGCAGGCTCCTTTCTCCCTGCCACACCAGGTCAAATCCTCCAGTGTAGTCCCACTGAACCTGAGTATTGCAGAATTGACTTCCACCAGCAAGGCACCATGCCTGCACTTTGATACACCCTCTCACTTATCTCCCATTACAACTGCTGCTCCTTTGGGGCTGGCAGGACTCTGATTGGCCCCCAGCCATTCTTAAATGGGCAGTGAACCTGGCCTCTGGCAATTAATTGGTTCTGTTTTCTGCCCCCGGAGGGAAAGTCTAGCCCTTGGGGTGTTCAGGCTTGAAAGGGAGTAACCGCGAGATAACTCTGTAGAGAGGGTTTATAAGCTAGTAAATTATTTGAAAGAGGAAGACGCAAAAACATGTTAAAATAAACCAGGATAGTAAGACTTTGGAACACAGGTGCAAACAAGCAAAATACAACAGTAGATTGGATAACAGTTGGGTTTTTTTTGCATTAATTTTAACAGTTGCATTAATTTTAAATTGAACAATTGAAAAAGTGAGCAATAGAGGTATTCAATGTCTGGGTCAATAAATGGAGGTGAAGACTGTAGAATCATTCAAGGAATAATTGGATGCTGCACTCATAGGTCTCCCTGGTTGCAGGAGTTAAGATGATTGAAGTGGTCTTTCTCATCCATATTTACCCAGAGATCATCAGGGCCAGAAAGAGTGTCTTCTTAGTGGGAGAGCAAATGCACTTTGTATGACTACATTGCTCAACATCTTAATTCCGCCCTCGAGCATAACTCTAGTGGCCCTGTGGATTACCACTTCAAACCTTCTATTCAAATTCCAGTCATTCCACAGTTGACTTCCTACACTGCTTTAACTAATTTCAACATGTGCTTCCGGATCAGCACCTCATCTTCCACCGGTGTATATTGCAGCCCTATAATTTGAACATTAACCTTAGATCCTCAGGTCTCCATTTTACTGCCCACTCTTCGACCTTTTTAATCCACCTTTAAAATTCCTTTTAATCCTTTACATGCATTTAGCATCTCTTTCCACCTTTTAAAAATCTGTTTGCTGCCTATTGAACCCATTAGCAGTTCCTTTGCAGCAGACGTGGCATATATGAATCTTGGCCATTATTTATTCTCCTTTTCCTTTTCTGTTTTTTGTTTCCTGTTGAGGAACTTTGTGTCTTTTCACTTTCTGACAAGGGAACACTACCTGGAGTATTAACCGACCATTTATTTTTTGCAGGTGCATATTTTCAGCGTTTCCTGTGTTTTCTATCATTTTAGATTTACATTTTTTCCTGTGATGTTTCCTCACTCAGCCTCAGCTCCTAGAAACCTTGGTGTTTATTGCTGCCCAGCTTATAAGAAATTATTTTGTGGATGCTCAAAGCACTGGGACAATATCACAGCTATCTAAGTTGCACCTCTGGTACAAGTTTAAGAACAACATCTCGTCAGTAAGGCTGGCCTACCAGATGTTGCCCAAGCAATGTGTAAGTAATGCAAGAAACAAAACTTGACTTAAATAAAAATAATTCAATCATATGATCCTCAATTTGCCACATTATAGCTCGGGTACATCTCCGTCTGCGGCAGACTCTGATGTAAATGTTTCTCAGCAAAAAAATCAGATAAAAGATTGTTTGGTTACTTTTATATGGAAAAGAATATTTGTGCTCTGGAGTTTATTCTCATTTGGAGATTTTTAAATTTGGTGTTTGTTAGACATTGTAACATTAAGTATGCAAATTCTAAAAGTCAATCTAGTTGAAAACTGGGCTTAATTGAGGACACCTGAACTTGTTTAAGGATAGTTTGAAAAAATGACAATGATGATGTAATGTCTTGGGCTAAACGTCAGCTCAAATCTAAGGTTATATTTAGTTTACAAAATGTAAGTTAACATATAAATGAATACCTAGTCCACTTTAAATGAGGAACTAAATCCTTTGGGTACAAAGGTCGTTCACATATCTGCAATGCCAAAAATGTTGTATTGCACCAATAAATACACATTTGTATTAAGTTGGAGAACTGAAGCTCTGACTCATTACTGAAGTGAAGTATTAGTCCCCTATTTCATTGGCTTGGCTATCTTCAGTTTGACATGATAACATACATTAGTGCCCATTAATTTTAAATTGAACAATAAACATTTTTTATATGTGCAGGAAGCATTTATTGGTCACATCAGAGTGTACTGCAGATGAAATTGTGTTGTATGTGCAGCCTTGCTATACATTGTTAAGAAAACAAAGCTAGTTTTAAGGGATTATATTTCTATTGGTAATCATTAGAAATAGGGTATAGCTTTAAGAGAGCTTAATTTAATGTTTCTGTGCCTGGAAGAGTAAAACGTATAGGTAGATTCATGCTGGACAATTGTGTTTGTATGTGTGGGGGTTAGTTAAGTTCCATCTGTGTTCCTATTGTGCTTGGAAAGGGCTACGCTGTGAAGAATAAATACAAGGCTGGTTTAGCTCACTTGGCTAGACAGCTGGTATGTGATGGAGAAGTAATGCCAGCAGAGCGGGTTCAATTCCCGTACTGGCTGAGGTTATTCATGAAGGCTCTGGCCTTCTCAACCTCAATCCCTGCCTGAGGTATGGTGGTCCTCAGGATGAAACCACCACCAGTCAGCTCTCCCCCTCAAAGGGGAAAGCAGCCTACGGTCATCTGAGACTATGATGATTTTACCTTACCTTTAAATAAAATACTTATTTACAAGTTACCTTTAAATAAAATACTTATTTAATGTGGGTGCTACTTGGAAACAGTGGTCTTGTAAGCTAGAAAAGCTTTTAAATATTAGTTTAGCTCATTTGATTACCGTTGGGAGACAGGTCCTTGAGGAGTGAACATCTCTCAAATCTGCCAGAGGAAAAACTGGACAAGATGGGAGCTGCAAAGAGGCAGGCTTCCAAAATTACAAGTTACAGTCCATATAACCAGAGAATTGGGACAGAAAGAATGTTTAAGACATATGAAATTAAGAAAACAGAGACCAAAGTATTGTTCAGAAGAATTCAAGGAAGAGTAAACAAAGTATTTTGAGTTAAAGAATCAATTGCAGTAACTTCAGAGATAGATGAAACGTCTAACATCATTTTAATACAGTCTGGGAATCGAAAGTTAAAGCAATTGTGAGCAGTTTGCACACCAGCCAAGGCAAAGAAATCCTAAAAGCAGTTGGTGTAAAATGCTGGACTGGATTCACTGTTAAAAGTGGAGCAGAATCTTTGTTCAAAAGTGTTATTTGGAAAACCTGGTCTGGTGTTCGGAATGCAAACCACTAAAGGAAAGCATTATTATTCTGAGAACATTTTAAAGTGTGTGATTGGAAGTGGAGTTTGGAAACTCTCATGTGGCAATCATCTGAGGAGACATCCACAAATATTCACTTGGGGTTCAGCGTGGAGAGTGTATATGCACACAAAATGAATGTGGGCTGTAGCCCCTGCTGTTGCTGTCCAACTCCTGTCTTTGAATTGGAACAAGCCTTAAAAGATTTCACAGGATTAAGTTAGACGTTACAACAGTAAGCAAGCCAGAGCTAAAGGTTTATCTGCTGGAAAGCTACCTTGATTATTTTTACCATGTGCACTTTGTATTCAATTTACAGCTGCCCAATTCTCCAATCTGTGTTTAGAGCCAAATTAATCAGAATCTTTATTATTGTCACAAGTAGGCTTAGATTAACACTGCAGGAATCAGAAAACAAAATTACAGCCAATCCCATTCTGTCATTGTGAAACATTCACTGGTACTACTAAGTTTCAAGAAATCAGCCTCTCTGGCTGATGCCAAAAGCTCATTGGTACTGGCTGGGAAATGCCAGTATCGGCCCAGAGGAGCTACACCATAGTCACATGCTGAGAACTTTCTATATCAATTATTGTTCTGTGTCAAGTACTGTTCTGAGCTGAGAATTCATTGATGTAAGCCAGTACTAATGCCCTCTCAGGACAGTTCTGAGTATTATATAAGCCAAAGGCAAAATTTACCCAACTGCCCCAAGAAGAAAAGCATTTGTTTAGGAGTATGTTGTCATGATATGCACTCATGTACATAATGAGATACAGACAGGCAGTGATAGACACCCAGTACAGTTAATCAACGCACAGGACAGAACACAACCAATCACCAGGCAGAACACTAGAGGGTGGTCTCCTATTATAAAACACACGAGGCATCAGCCTCTTTCCACTGGTGACAACTGTAGTGACAGCCAGGGTGTATATATCAGTTCGCACCTTCTACACGTGGCTCAGAGCTAGTCTGGTTTAGTTAGTTATAACAAGCATGCTTAGATTAGTAGAGTGTCAAACCCACAGCGAACTGTGTGCACTGCTTAACAAGTTCAATGAAGCGTATTGAACCACCATCACAGTTTGGAGTTTTCATTCAAGTACAACTGCATCCAGTTGCGGTCCGTGTTACCCCAGGGTGAATAACACGACATGGTACCAGTAGTCTACTTTCTCTAAGTGGCTTACCTCGAGTGATTCTGTGACGACCAGCAAGTGCCTTTAAGCGACATGGAGAAGATCCAGGCCCCTCCACAGCTACGGATCTCCGGCAATCTCAGCGCCAACTAGAGGGTCTTCAAGTAAAGGTTCCTTCTCTATATTGAGGCCGCAGGCCTCGAGGATGCGTCCGATGCCAGAAAAATCGCGCTGCTCCTATCAACTGCGGGGGACCAAGCCATCCAGATTTTCAACTTGCTTAATTTTACCGATGGATAGGACAAGACCAAATTCAAGACTGTTTTAGAGAAGTTCGATAGTCACTGTGAAGTCAAAACAAATGAGAGCTTTGAGCGCTATGTCTTCCAGCAACGCCTTCAGGGTAAGGATGAACCTTTCCAATCCTTTCTAACTCATCTCCGTATATTAGCGCAGTCCTGCAATTATGGTGACACCGCTGATTCCATCATCCGGGATCAGAACGTGTTTGGGGTGCACTCCGATTCCTTGCGGGGGCAACTCCTCAAAATTAAAAACATGACCCTGCCAGTCGCAATCGAGACGTGTATAGTGCATGAGCATGCGAGAAATCGGTACTCCCGTCTCAAATCGGCAGAATACGGAAAACTTGCCTCCCATGAATCAGAGTGTGTTCAGGCCATCGCCTGGATGCAGCGCCTCCGTATCGATGATTGCAGCCATTTCGCGCGCTTTTCCCGGGGCACCACACATGCGCAACACGAACGGGAGAACGAAGCGCCCGAAAACCAAACTGTGCAGGTGCGAACGTCGGCTGACCGCACTGCGCATGTGCGACGACACTGAGCGTAACGACGTCAACGTCATGACGTGCCCGAACTGCGGCACCGCCCACTTAAAGCGGCAATGGCCTGCAAAAGGCAGGCGATGTTTAAATTGCGGGAAGCCTGGACATTATGCAGCCTTGTGCAGGTCTGCACCACCAGTCAAGGGCCAGTGATCCCAATTTCAACGCAAGCACGTTCGATATGTACAGCAAGGTTCACTGGATTCTGATCCTAGTAGCACTACGGATCCAGAGGACGACTGCCTGGAATCCCGCCATCGTGTGGGCATCATAACTACATGTGAGTATGCCTCCTCAAATTCAGCAAGACGCCTATCTATCCTCAATGTGGATTCTGCGGACGAATGGCGTGCTGTCATACATGTAAATTAATGCAGCATCCAGTTCAAGCTGGACACTGGTGCTTCTGCCAATCTCATCTCTCAAGCTGATTTTGACCGCATTAAAAAGTAACCCAAAATTCTTCCGCCAGCTTGCCAGCTCCTCGATTATAATGGCAATGCCATAACTGCATTATAATGGCAATGCCATAACTGCACCAGGATCTTGTCAATTATTCGTTTCCAACAAGACCATCAATGCCACACAGCGATTCGAAATCGTCAAGCCTGATAAGGCATCCCTGCTTGGTGCCCATGCATGCCAGCTACTCAACCTTGTACAGCGAGTCCATGCCATGTCTTCTTCCAATGTGGATCTTCAGGCTGACATTGAGGACATACTTGCTCAATATCCGGATGTGTTTGATGGAATGGGCACTCTGCCATACTGCTACAAAATCCTACTCAGGCCTGATGCCACGCCTGTAATCCATGCACCACGCCGGGTGCCGGCTCCTCTGAAGGAACGTTTAAAGGCGCAGCTACAGGAGCTCCAAGACCAGGGCATCATCTCCAAAGTGATGGAACCGACTGACTGGGTCAGCTCGATGGTCTGTGTGAAGAAGTCCTCAGGAGAGTTGCGGATTTGCAAAGATCAGCACACCCAGAAAGGGCAGCACGGTAGCCTTGTGGATAGCACAATTGCTTCACAGCTCCAGGGTCCCAGGTTCGATTCCGGCTTGGGTCACTGTCTGTGCGGAGTCTGCACATCCTCCCCGTGTGTGCGTGGGTTTCCTCCGGGTGCTCCGGTTTCCTCCCACAGTCCAAAGATGTGCAGGTTAGGTGGATTGGCCATGATAAATTGCCCTTAGTGTCCAAAATTGCCCTTCGTGTTGGGTGGGGTTACTGGGTTATGGGGATAGGGTGGCGGTGTCGACCTTGGGTGGGGTGCTCTTTCCAAGAGCCGGTGCAGACTCGATGGGCCGAATGGCCTCCTTCTGCACTGTAAATTCTATGACTATCCCAAAGATCTTAACCAGAACATAATGCGGGAACACTACCCTATCCCAAAGAAGGAGGAACTGACCAGTGAGATGGCACACGCCAAATTCTTCACGAAGCTAGATGCATCGCGTAGTTTCTGGCAGATACAACTGGACAAGTCCAGCAGGAAGCTCTGCACGTTCAACACACCATTTGGCAGGTACTGTTATAACCGTATGCCATTCGGCATTATCTCAGCCTCTGAAATTTTCCACAGGATCATGGAGCAGATGATGGAGGGCATTGAGGGTGTGCGTGTCTACGTAGATGATGTAATCATATGGTCCACAATCCCCGAGAACCACATATCTCGTCTCAAACAAGTCTTTTGAAGTGTCCATGCAAACGGCCTCAAGCTGAACCAGGCCAAGTGCTCCTTTGGCATGTCATCCATCAAGTTCTTGGGCGACCAGATATCCCAGCAGGGTGTGCAACCAGATTCGGACAAGGTCAAGGCCATTAACGCCATGAAGACCCCGGAAGACAAAAAGGCGGTACTACGCTTCCTCGGAATGGTGAACTTCTTGGGAAAATTCATTTCCAACATGGCCTCATGCACCACGGCTCTCAGGCATCTGGTGAAGAAGTCCACTGCATTCCAGTGGCTACCCACACATCAAGCAGAGTGGCCCGAGCTCAAAGCAAAGCTCACCACTGCTGCAGTACTAGCATTTTTTGAAACGGACAGGGAAACAAAAATCTCCATGGATGCAAGCCAGGATGGCATTGGTGCAGTGCTCCTCCTGGGCCCCAGTTGCTTATGCGTCAAGGGCCAGGACTCCTACTGAACAGAGGTACGCCCAGATGGAAAAAGAGTGCCTGGGCCTCCTAACCGGCATTGTAAAGTTCCATGACTGCGTCTACGGTCTACCAACCTTCACAGTGGAGACTGACCACAGACAATTGGTCCATATCATTCATAAGGACTTGAATGACATGACGCCCAGGCTTCAGCGTATTCTCCTTCGACTCCGAAGGTACGATTTTGAGTTAGTGTACACAACAGGCAAGGAGCTGATAATTACAGGTGCCCTGTCACGCTCCATCACCTCGCCCTGTGAACAGGTTGACTTCATCCACCACATTGAGGAACAGGTGCAGCTGTGTGCCAGCAACCTCCCGGCCTCAGATGAAAGAGTGACCAGCATTCGTGAAGAGACTGCCAAAGACCCTCTTCTGCAGCGTGTAATGCACCACCTTGCAAATGGCTGGCAAAAAGGGCAATGCCCTCAGTTCTTTAATGTAAAGGACGACCTGACAGTCGCCGAGGGAATCCTCAGGCTAGATCGTATTGTTATTCCTCACAGTCTGCAGAGCTTAGTGCTCAAACAAATCCACGAGGGACACCTAGATGTTGAAAAGTGTAGGCGCAGGGCCCGGCAGGCTGTCTATTGGCCTGGAATCAGCCAGGACATATCCAACACAGTCCTCAATTGTGCGACCTGCCAGCGTTTCCAGCCTGCTCAACCAAAAGAAACACTCCAGCAACACGAGATTGTGACCTCTCCGTGGTCCAAGGTGGGAATCGACCTTTTTCACGCCAATTGGCGTGACTATGTGCTCATCATAGATTACTTCTCTAATTACCCGGAAGTTGTGAAGCTGTCACACCTCACATCTAGGACAGTCATCAAGGCCTGCAAGGAGACATTTTCCAGTCATGGCATTCCACTCACTGTCATGAGTGACAATGGTCCCTGCTCCCACAGCCAAGAGTGGTCCAATTTCGCCAAATCGTACCAATTCAACCACATTACCTCAAGCCCACACTACCCGCAGTCTAACGGGAAGGTTGAGAAAGGGGTCCATATAGTGAAGCAACTGCTCTGCAAGGCTGCGGACTCTGCTTCTGACTTCAACCTTGTGCTGTTGGCGTACAGGGCAACCCCTCTGTCCACCGGTATGTCTCCGGCTCAATTCTTCATGAATAGAGACCTGCGAACGACTGTTCCGGCCATGCACTTACCAGACCTGGATCACCTCCCAGTGCTGCAAAAGCTGACGTACGATGCTCATGCTACCGATTTGCCTGTGCTATCTCCGAAAGATGCTGTTCGGATCAAGCTACCTGATGGAGGCTGGTCAGCTCCAGCTGTTGTTGTTCTACAGGCTGCTCCCAGATCATTTCTAGTTCGTATGGCTGATGGCTCCATTGTCAGGCGCAACAGAAGGGCACTGTGCAAAGTTGCCTGCCCACCACCAGATCTTACTTTTACAGATGTTGTTATGCCTCCTCCGGACACCTCGCACCACGAGGCCACCAATCTGGCGGCAATCCCACCTGTCAAGGCGCCGTCGTTCTCACCTCCACCTCTCAGGCAGTCGACAAGGGTCCAACGCAAGCCCCAAAGATTGGACTAATAGACATTTATCTTGTAAATTTTGTTCCGTATCTGCACGCTAGACATCTCTCATGTATATATTCATCCACTCGCCATTTAATGTAAATAGTCATGCATGTAAATACAGTCGCATATGCTCCAAGCAACCAACATTTTTTTTTAAAAAGGGGGATGTCATGATATGCATTCGTGCACATAATGAGATACAGACAGGCAGTGACAGACACCCAGTACAGCCAATCAGCACACAGAACAGAACACAACCAATCACCAGGCAGAACACTAGAGGGGGGTTTCCCACTATAAAACACACGAGGCATTATCACTCTACTTCTTTCCACTGGTAACAACTATAGCGACAGTCAGGGTGTATATATCAGTTAGCACCTTCTACACGTGGCTCAGAGCTAGTCTGGTCTAGTTAGTTCTAACAAGCACGCTTAGATTAGTGGAGTGTCAAACCCACAGCGAACTGTGTGCACTGCTTAACAAGTTCAATAAAGCGTATTGAACCAACATCACAGTTTGGAGTCTACTTTCAAGTACATCTGTATCCAGTTGCAGTCCGTGTTACCCCAGAGTGAATAACACGACATATGGAGCTTCCCCCTCCAAGAGGGAAGACATCATATGACTTTCTGTTAGTAGCATCAGATACCTTTCAGAAATCTGATCCAACGGTGGCATTCAAAAGCTAAGCATTGCTATTGGTCCAAGGAAGGGACTGAAGAGGTTGCCAGAAGAACTAAGGAAAACATTTGCAACTCAATTGGCTCAGTAACAACAGTCCTCAGTAGTGGACTATATATTAACTAAGGCAAACTATAGGCTATCGATTAGTGCCTTCTTTGTTGGAAGTTATTTGCGATAGAAAACAATTATCAAGTAGACTGTGCTGACCGAGTATTCTTTTCATGATGATGCACAGTCGGTCACCATAACCTGCATGCCCATCAGTGCCTCATTTTCGGCAGTTCCCCGGCAAATCCAGAGACAGATGGCCTCCTTTGTGCAAGTGGCTGATGCAAACTCTGCAAGAATGGCAAAGCCTTTTGTTTGAAGAGCTCAACAATGCTCCCAAAGCTAGTTATACTGTGGATAAATGAGTTGCAGCAGGGAAACAGGATACAACTCCACCAATCGATCCAAAGAAGAGTCGCATTGCTCTGGAAATGTTAACTCTATGTTTTTCTCTCTCCTCGAAGCTGCCTGAACTGCTGTGTTTTTCCAGCAGTTCCTGTTTTTAATAACAGATCCGCAGAGATTCATCTGGAAACATTCCCACCGGCATGCAAATGTTTGAGAACAGGAGCCCGTGTAGGAGAAGGCAGAGAAGGGAGAAAGCAAAGGACCTGCATTAATAAGAAATGTCTTCAAGAAATGTTGTTGGTGCGATTAAGGGGAAACATCTTCAGTGAGTGCCATAAAAATGTTAACATAGACCTGAGCCTACTGAGCAGCTACTATGTCCCCTTCAAGAGACAATGGGTGGAATTTTCACATTTTTAGGCAGAGTGGCGCAGCGGGTGAGCGAAACGGCATGGAAGCCGCTGGCCCCAAAGGCATCTTTTTCCAAAATATCTTTCAGCTGACAGTTAAAGCAAAGGGTGTGCTCTATGACGAAACAGAGCCTGCCCCGCCGGCAGCTTAGATTTTAAAGGATCAGCCAGGTACAATTTTTTTTAAAAGAACCACCCAATCGCCCCAGAATACCGTTCCCCTGAATACTATCCCCTCCACGTCCCCAGTAGTGCCCGGGCATGACCGTCTACTCCTGACTGATGAGCTCACTGAACACCTGTGGCAGGTTCTGCTCCACAGGTACACTCCACGGGAGATCTGCCGTAATTCTCATTGGCATGCCCACACCAACATGAATGGATGATGCAAGGGAGGGGGATTATCAGATGTAGATGCCTGATAGTGAGATATACATTTATTATAATGGGCTTCCCAACATTCAATGGCGGGGAGGTGACAATCATAACAGTAAATCCAGCCAGCATAAATCACATTTTGGGCCTCTCTTGGTATATTGCGTTCCTGTCACCATTCACGCCCACTTTGAACAGGAGCAGAAAATCTCGGCTAATGCCGCTTGTATTTCTGTACTCTCAATGTATGGCACTGTAGTGGCAGCCTTAATGATGTTTTCTCAAGTCCGAGAATGAACCTGTACCCACAATCTTGTAACTTGAAGTTGAGTGTGCTGCCACTGAGCTGAACTGAAATCTGCAGCACGGTAGCATTGTGGATAGCACAATTGCTTCACAGCTCCAGGGTCCCAGGTTCGATTCCGGCTTGGGTCACTGTCTGTGCGGAGTCTGCACATCCTCCCCGTGTGTGCGTGGGTTTCCTCCGGGTGCTCCGGTTTCCTCCCACAGTCCAAAGATGTGCGGGTTAGGTGGATTGGCCATGATAAATTGCCCTTAGTGTCCAAAATTGCCCTTCGTGTTGGGTGGGGTTACTGGGTTATGGGGATAGGGTGTAGGCGTTGACCTTGGGTAGGGTGCTCTTTCCAAGAGCCGGCGCAGACTCGATGGGCCGAATGGCCTCCTTCTGCACTGTAAATTCTATTCTATTCTATGTATGTAGCTCGCAGAACCAAAGTTACAACGGCATTCAACAATTCAGCCTTGCAACATACCAATTTACTCACCCAAGTGATTTAATGCTGGGATTGTGGGGAGTTAAATCAATTAACTTTTGGTGACCTCTCCAAATCTTTCACCCAACCTGCAACGTTTCCCGCCACATCCGTCACACAAAATTCCCAGCTTTTCTTTTTGAATGTGTTCATTAGCTTTCATGAGTTTATTATGCCCTGTGGGCTGTAGTTGTGTTCTTATACAATTAGAACCTGTTAACAAAATATGCCGAACTTATAGGATGCACCAGAAATTGGTGCTTTTAAAAAAAGTAAACAAAACATTCCCGAGGATTGGTATCAAAAAGCAGAGAAGTTATGTTAAACATCTATAGAACCTTGTTACACCATAGTTTCCTCTTCTGGGCTCAGTTGTGGTCTCCATATTACACAAAGTATATGGAAGCATTGGCGAAGGTGTAAATGAGATCTTTAATGATAATATCAGAATTGAGCAATTATAACTAATGGAAAAGACTGAACAGACTGGGACACGTTTCTCTCATGAAGAGAAGGATGAGAGGAGACCTGATGGAGGTCTTCAAAGTTGCAAAGGAATTTGGTCAGGTAGATGTAAAGAAAATGTTCCCAGATTGTGGAATCCAAGACTAGGGACCATGAATATAAGTCACTATTAAGTCCAATAAGGAATGCGGGAGAAGCTTCTTTACTCAGGTAATGCTTAGAATGTAGAACCTGCTACAGCATTGTGTGGTTGAGATACATAGCAAAGATGCATTTCAGTACATGAGGGAGAAAGGAATGTAAGGATATGTTGGTAGAGTGAGATAAAGTTAGATCGGTGGAGGCTGATGTGGAGGGTAAACAGTGTTGTATATATATTCTGTGTTTCTTTGGTGTAAACTCTTTGTAATACTATGTAGTTCTGTGTAAGAAGTTGGTGCAGCACTTATTTGCAAACATGTCAGTTATTCTCCAGTTTCCTTCCCAGCATCATAATCCCACCACCCAAGTGGAGAATACTGAAATGAAGAAAGATAAATTCATTATTTGAATAGTTTGATTTCTCCACATAACACATTACCATTCAACAATCCCCTTGGACATTGAAGAGATATTCTTGGGTATTGCAAATTATTTAGTTTCAGTCAAAAAGAAGCTTATAAAGCAATGAACTAGACCACATGAGCCATCGCCTAACTCTTAACATCACCATGCAATTTTCTTTGCATGTGTTATTCAAATAATGAAGACTATACACAGGCAATCTATTTACAGCCCAGATTTTCCCATAATGGTGAAGTTGGCAACGTTCATCATAAATCTTGTTGTCCTGTGTACGATTCTCACCACAGAGGATTTTCTGCATGTTTTGCTAGTTTTTGATGTAGAAGAGACACCAGCAAGTATAGCAGCAAACCAGGCACTCAGTACTCGTTTAAGAGCTGATGTGATGATACCACCCAGGGGCATGGAGGGGCTTCATTAAGTGCAAGTGTCACATCTCAAATACACTTTAAACCACAATTATAAGAAACTGTCATGGCCCATTCAAAATCTTTTGCCACTTTCACTGCTGTATGTGATCTATAAATTCAGGCCATCCCAAATTATGCATGCTAAATTCTTAATATTTTGGGAATAAAAAGATATTGACTTATTTTTATGGATTGCAAAGGCAGAAAATGAGCTAAGGAGCTGGGAATTAGCCATTAATTTTTAACTTATTGAAAAGTTCTAGGTTTGAATGATACACAAGACTGCAATCCTTTGTGGGAACCAAAATATTGGTATAATGACATTCTACTGAGTGGATGGGCTTGAAATCAATTTCTTTGTATTTAAGTGACTAATAAAGTTTAAGCGTTATTAGAAAATATCTGCTTGTTGTACTTTAGTAACATTGAACACAGTGTAAAAGCATTGTCCTTTAAATTCTAAAAACAATTGCGTAAATTGAAAGGGATCCGGATATCTGGCCTGGCAGTATTAAAATTGAAAATCCCAAGTGCAGGAAGTGGATACTCAAAGATCCTAGTTGTTTAATCTTTGCAACAGTCATATATTTTATCAACTGGGAGTTTAAACCCGATCGTGGAGCAATAAATCACAGCTGTGCCAGGCCATTTGGATCATTATTTTTAAGTCTAAGTGGCAGTGACCTGAAAACTGGCCTAACTGCAACAAAATTGTGACCACCATTTATTTAATTGGGGGAGGAGCTAGGATAATTGCCTTCTGACTGGTTTCGACGAGGTTAATAAGAGCTGCGCTAAAGGAAAAAAATCGAGTGGCATAACTAATGGCATGGTTCATTCCAAAATGTCCTCTTTGGAGAGAACTCTACAACAAACCAAGCCTCCGGGAAAATATTTTATAAGTTTGCAATTACAGATTTTGGGCGATTCAAACTGATCATCAAATTTAAAGCTAGTATCAGACCATAAAATGTACGGTGCCCCGGCAAATAATTCTGGTCAGAGGCAAATCTATCCACTTTTTCCACTTAAATGTTTGACCATTGCTGCCAATATCCTTGTGATCATATCAGTGTGTAACAATGTTAACCAGTAAATCTAATTCTTATAAGCATAGTTATCCTGTATTGGCAGTCAAGCTGTTTTGGCATCAGTTCTTATTTGTCAGGTTAAAATATTGATCTTAGTGTGATTTTAAGTGTAACAAATTACTCTGGAAACACACTCGATTAATAAAATGAATTCAGGTAGAAGCTATTTTCTGAGGATACTGGCTTGAAATTCTGTGCAAAATTTCTACTCCTGCTATTTTAACTGGGACATTAACCCATTAATGAAATCCCTGTCCCTGCTTCAAAAAGGAGTGAACATAATTATTTCAGTTTTTAATGAATCGTATATTAGAATATTTGCAAAGGGCCTTGAAATTTCAGACTGTCTTACGTTTGCTTTATCCACTGCTGTTTCCACCAGCTATTTGAATGACTGATGATATGTCTTACCTAGTGGAAAACCCCACCAAAATTTGGAGTAGATTTTGTGGGAGTATTGTTAACATTACCGGCCAGGAAATAAATGAGGTTTAGGAGTGTTGAAGTTAACAAAAAGTAAAATCTGGCAGGTGTCTAATAAGCAAACAACACAACTAGCAGGTTTGGTTAAAATTAGTTCCCCAGATACAAATATGAAATAAGAGCAGTGTCAAAGGCTGGGGTTGCATTACAAAATTGGGAGGTTAGATAATGGCTTATTTTTACTTGCCTACACTGCAGACAGTAAAGAAGTCTAAATGCAGAATATAGGAAAGCAACAAAAAAGTAGAGCAATATTAAGGGTATTGTGATAAATACCACGTCATGATTCATGGTAATATCTTAGAGGTAATTTTTAGTTCTGGGAAGATTAAAGTTTAATTGTAGACAATGGGTTAAATGCAACTAAAGCAGCTTGACGACTATTACATTTGAAAGGTTGGAGTCATGTTACCTGAAGAGGTTAACAGTTAGAAAGGTAAGATCATAAAACAGCAGGTGGGGTTACTTAGCTGGAGAATTGGAGATGAGGCATCTACACTACTTGCAAAGAAATGCAGTCCAGAAACTGTTTTGTTTTGGAGGTTGGAGCCACAATTAACTTTAAAGCATTCAGTGAGCCCAACCCTGGAAGGCCATGCCACCATGGAGATGGGTGGAGCTTCAGGAATTTCTAGGGGGTTATAAGTTCATAGAATCACTGCAGTGCATTCGGCCCATCAGGTCTGCACCAACCCTCTAAAAGGGTACCCTACCTATGGTAAGGCCCCCACCCTATCCCCTTAACCCAGTAAGCCCATCTAGTCTAACCTTTTGGACATTATGGGGCAATTGAACATCGCCAATCCATTAAACCTGCCATCTTTGGACTGTGGGAGGAAAGCGGAGCACCCAGAAGAAACCCACTCAGCCGTGCGGAGAAAGTACAAACTCCACACAGGCAGTCACCCGAGGCCGGAATTGAACCTGGGTCCCTAGATCTGTGATGCAGCAGTGCTAACCACTGTGCCACCATGCTGCCCACAAGAAAAAGGAGCAGAATTTGGCTTTATGGCCCATCAGGTCTGCTCTGCCATTCATTAATGGCTGATCTCATCCTGGCCTTAACTCCGCCATCCTGCCCATTCTTCATACTCCTTTAACCCATTAACAATTCAAATTCTGTCTAACTCTTCCTTAAATTTACTCACTGTCCTAGCATCCACCGCAATCTGGGGTAGCGAATTCCACAGATTCACAACCCTTTGGGCGAAGTAGTTTGTCCTCAAATCTGTTTTAAATTTGCTGCCTCTTAGCCTAAGTCTATGACCTTTAGTCCTAGAATGCCCCACAAGAGGAAGCATCCGCTCCATGTCTACTTTATCCATATCTTTAATCATCTTGAATACCTCAATTTGATCTCCCCTCATTCTTCTAAACTGTAGAGAATGTAAGCCTAAACTGTTCAATCTCTCTTCATAACGACAAACCCCTCATGTCTGGATCAATCTCGTGATCAATACTCCAGGTGTGGTCTTACCAATGCCTTGTATAGTGGCAACACTTCCTTACCTTTATGCTCTATTGCTTTAGCTATAAATGCAAATATTCCATATGCTTTCTTTATTATCTGCTGTACCTGCATGCTAGTTTTCTGTTACTCATGAATGAGGACCTCCGGATCCCTCTGCAACGGAGCACCCAAAGTCTCTTCCCATTTAGATGATAAGTTAGAAAATAAGTTGCCTTCCCATTTTTCTGACCAAAATGCATGACCTCACAATTTATATGTTTGTTTACTAGGGCAGTGAGTGTTCTGCAGTAGGGGAAAAGCCCACACCAAAACGATTCTGCTATGAGCAGGATCCAGGCAGCAAATCTGTTGCTGTTCGCTGGTTCTGTGGAGTTGGGGCCCAGGAGAATCCCTGGAGCCTTTTGATAGCTCTATGCAGCTAGGGCTCAGGAGAAGACCCAGGGAGCTGGGAAAGTGGCAGAACATCAATGGTTCTCTGCTGAGAAGGGCTAAGGCTCAGAAGAAGCATTGGGGTCTATTTATGGCCTAGTATAGCTGTGAAAAGTGAAGCCTAGTGAAATCCAGGAGCAGTGCCAGTAAAGCTCGTTCTCTTAGCTTAAAATGCACCAGTAAGTAGAGGCTAGAACGTACACTTGGTTATCCAAGGGAACTGAGTCACTGGAGACATGGTTGAAACCCTGGGCGGTGTTGTTGCTAACTTTTGGTTGGTTCAATTGGCTCTGTTTTATAACCTTTGCTCTAGAGTCGCCAGGTATCTTTATGATACCGCCACGAGGTTCAAGTTCAAGTAATGATCAATAACTCAACACACCAATTAGTAAGATTCAAATCAAAACACATTTATTATACACAGTCAATCGCTACTCATGCATAAATTCTACTTAATAAACTATCTCTATAACTAACAGGCCTAACTGGCCCACCAGGTCAGGGGAACAAATGGCCTTTCGTTCAGGTCCTGAGTCTACGGGATTCAAAAGCTGGCATGGACTGGTAGCTAAGAGCGCCTATCTCGTAGCGAGCGTTGACTTGAGACTTACTTGCTTGGAGGCAGCTTGGGCAGTTCACTCTCAAGGGTTGATTCGCTGCTGAGTGACCCTGCCAAGAAGGATGATTTGAACTTGGGGGCTTTGCTTTATAGTCCCCAGGGGCTTTCCGCCCTTCGGGGTGGACCCCATACCTGGTTTCAAGTGATTGGACTTCGTTCCAATCTCTTGGTTCGATTTATCCAATGCTGGAGCAGTTCCCTGATCATTGGGCGGTCTTTAAGTGTCCGCTAACCTCTTTTGTGTTGGCTCCTGCTTGCGCCGACGAGTCTGGCTTGGCTTTGTTTACCTTAAAATGTTTCGATTGCTCCCAGGGATCGCTCATTAATATGTTGATGGCTGCTACATTACTATGCAGATGACTGCTGGTTTCAGTGCTGTCTGGTTCCTTACAGGTCTTAATACACATGATTTCTGTATTTGCTAGACTTTGCCTGTGTTGGCTGAATTTCCCTTCAGCCTTTACGGTTCTCCATTTAAGTCGGGAAGTGGCCAACTCAGGTGGCTACAGTGTGCAGTCATTGGAGTAGCTTTGAAGGTATCGAGAGGCTTGATCTTTGGAACTGAAAGTGAGGGAGCCAGAGTTTCAACCATATTGGTCGGCCAACACAAACGGGAACCAGGCGGAAAGGCACTTGGGGTGGGCTTTGAGAAATTTGTGAAATCTGTCTTGGTCGCATTTGTTATTTATTGTACAGCGTGGTGTGCTCGAGCACAGTTCATTAATTCACATGTAGGTCATACTAACTGAATGATAGAGTATAATATAGATATTTAATGTTATTCTCTTATTGACCTTGTATTGTAAAGTAAATTTTTGTTCGTTCAAACCCCATGGAATCTTGTGGCTTTATTCTCTCCGCAAGTACTTAAATCTCTATCTTTGGTCGACTTTAAACAAAATATAATTTCTCCCGAACCAGATCGCACCAAGTACTTTGGAGGTTTGGTCCAGGATCATAGCAATATGAAATAACGGCACAAACATATTGATGGCGAATTTTGACTCTGTTCGATGCATATTTTTAGTGCTGTTTTGGGTACAAATTGGGATCAGCACGACATGTGCAGAATCCTAATATAGTTCATGCCAACATTGTTTTGGTGAGGGCATTAGCAGCATTGCTCGAAGAAGTATGTGGAGTAGATTGTGACATCAGACTGCATGTAACATTGATTTCACCATAGTGGTACCATTTTAAACTTCAACATTCCAACAAATGCAAAAACAAAAGCAAAATACTGCAGATGCTGGAAATCTGAAATAAAAACCACACGTGCTAGAAAAACTCAGCAGGTCTGCAGCAACTGTGAGGAGAGAAACAAAATGACTGGTCATGACATACTGGCCGCGTCCCAACGGAATTGGAACAGGACACGGCTGGTAGATCCTGGGAGAGGCCGCTACTGGAATTCCCGACGGTCGTTGCCCCTTGCAAGGTCTAACCAGATCTCGTGAGACGCCGCGATCTGGATCTTGCCCACAACGGGCAGGATCCAGACTTGCATAATTAAGTGAGCTTAAAAGCCCACTTAACTATGTATACGGCAGATTGAAGGGTCACCTGGCATCTAACAGCTCGCTGAGGTGACCCCAGCCCCGCACTGTTTAGCACTGATCCCCACAAATGGGGACTAGGTGGAATGGCACTTGTGGGGGGTCTTCCAAGTGATTAGAGGCCCTGGGGCGTGTCGTCCTCTGGCCAGGTTGGCACTCTGGCACTGCTCGTGCCACCCTGGAACCTTGCCAATGCCAGCCTGTAACTCTGGCAGTGCCATCTGGATGCCAGCCTGACACTACCATGCTGCTCAGGTGGCACTGTCAGGCTAGCCGGGGCATTGCCAGGCTGGCAGTGCCAAAGCACCAGGCTGGCATTCTTCCCGTGCCAGGGATCAGGCCCATGGGTGCCCTGCCCATGAGAGGTGGAGTGCAGGGACCGCATCGGGGGTGGGGGGTCATGAGATTGGTGGCGCCCCAATCATCAGCTCCTCAGTGCAAGAAATTATGCTCAGTGTTGCCTCGGGAGGGCATTCCCCGTCGGGGGCCGAAATAGCAACAATGTGCCATTAGATAGAGGGGGTGGTCATTCAATGCGCTAACAACGCCAGGAACGACCCCGGTAATTCCGCCCAGAACCAACTGTAGTTTTTTAAAATCAAAACGTGCCCAAAATTTGACTCCTCTTTACAACTGACTATTTAATTCTTCCTCCATATTTTTGCAATTTCTGGGATTCTTGTACTATCCTCAAGAGTAATGACCAATGCAACATATCTATTTCACTCCTGTTGTCAGGAGAATTGTCAGACACTTGGACCAGTTTATTATTAAAATGTTTACCCAAGTGCCCTTACATATGAGAAGAACAAAGGACAAAGTAGGTTTGCGGGTTAACCCAATTTTATTCTCACACAACTCTGTTCACAAACAACTCTTAATTCTCTTATACAAAACAGCTCTTAAATTCTCAATAGCTATCTGTCTGAGACTACAAATTCTACCTGTGTCTATCAACTTGATTTAGCCACCGGGTCCAATTCACTGAGCTCTGCCAGATCTCCTTACCAATGTTGATCTCGCATGTCCTATTCCATCGTCACGGCATCGCAGAGGTCAGATTGAGTATTCGCTGGGGGTGGTCTTCTAGTGTTTTCTTATCCTCCCTCTTCACGCCCTTCTAGAAGATTCTCTGCTCTTCACCCAATGAGGTCACTGGGCAGGGGTCACGACACCCTGTGGAGATGTCAATTCCAAATTGGAGTCAAGAACCCCGCAGGGGTCCATCCTCGGGTGCGCTGATTGCACATAACCCACTCCCATATGTGGTGACAGCGGGAATCCGAGGTGCCAGAGCGTCTGCTCGAAATTGGGGAATACACAACTACGGTCCTTATTTGGTTAAGGCCGATTATTTCCAATCCCAGCTTTCAAGTCAAGTTCAGACTTGCCCTTGCTTGCCTCTGGCTAGTGTGTATGTTTATTCAAACTTAGCCTGTCCAAATTCCCATCAGGCCTGGCTGTGGAGACTGATGGCTGCGGTTTAATTTAGAATGTCCAATTCTGTCTAGCCACACTCTGCCATTTCTTTGTTCCCCCTTAATTACTTCCCAGTTTAATTTTGTAAGGGTCCAATGCTTTTTTAAATTTCTCTCTCCTTTTTAATGTACTTAAAAAAAAATCTCAAGTCTGTTTTTAATGTGTCTCATTAGCTTGCCCTCATAGTTTAATTTCTCCTTCCAGATTTTTTTTTTAGGCCATCTTTGTTGCATTCTGAATCTATTTCACTCTTCTGGTCTACCACTAACCTTTGCCAGCGTATATATTTCTGATTTCAACTAAATACCAACCTTAACTTCCTTGGTTATCCATGACAGGTTCTTCCTCCAAAAAGCGTTTTTCATCCGCGTTGGAATGTATTTTTACTGAGAGTCGTGAATTATCTCCCTAAATGTCTGCCTTTGCTCATCTATTGTCTTGCTACTAATCTTTATGACCAGTCCACTTTGGCCAATTCCATCCTCATACCTTCGTAATTCACCTTCTTTCAGCTTAACACTGATATTTCAGTCCCAATTTTCTCATGCTGGAGCTGAATGCTAAATCCTATCACACTGCGGTCACTACTTCCTAGGGAATCCCTAGGAAGAGATTATTTATTAAACTGACCTCAATACACATTACCAGATCCAAGATAGCTTGATTCCCTAGTTGGCTTCATAACACATTGTTCCAAAAGAACTATACCAAATGCGTTCGATGAACTCAGCCTCTTGGCAGCCATTTCCAATTTGATTAGCAGAACCAATATGAAAATTAAAATCGCCCATGATTAATGCAATGCTCCTTTTACATGCATTTGTTATTTCTTGATTAAACTCTTTTCTACAGTGTAGCTACTTTTCAGGGCCCTGTACAATAACCCTACCACTCCTTTCCTTTTGGTATTTGTCACCTCCACCCAAATCGACTCCACATCCTCTGAGCCTAGGTCGCCCCTCAGAACGATACTTATTTCTTCACTATTAGCAGCGCTACCCCACCACCTTTTCCTTCCTACCTCTCCTTCCTAAATGTCAAATAACCCTGAATATTGATTTCCCAACTTTGTAGTTGCTCTTTTTACATGTATTTGTTATTTCATGATTTGAACTCCTTCCGACAGTGTGGCTACCTTTACGGAGCCTATACTGTACTCTTACCACTCTCTTCCTTCATTTTGGTATTTGTCACCCCCACCCAAATCAATACCTTCTGAGCCTAGGTTGCCCCTCAGAACTATATTTATTTCCTCTCTATTAGCAGTGCTACCCCACCGCCTTTTCCTTCCTAGTTGTCCTTCCTAAATGTCAAATAACCCTGAATAGTGATTTTCCAACTTTGATCTCCTTGCAAACCATGTCTCAGTAATGGCTATCAGATCAAAACCATTTAACGTTATTTGTGCCATCAGTTCATTTATCTTTTTTTATGCTACACGCATTAAGATGCAGAACTCTTAATTTTGTTTTTCTACCACTTTTCCTTACACTCAGCCCATTTCTAGGGACAATAGAGTCACTGTTTGTTTTTTGATTTTTATTCACATGGCATTCACTGATGCTTTCACTTTTTCTGCCTTTTGTTTCTAACCCAGTTTTCATTTCCTCCTAACTCCCTGCTCAGGTACCCATCCCTAATGGGCAGGCGAACACAGTTATCCTGATGGAGGACAGTAGGTTCATGCTGCACAGTGCCACTGCCACTCTGCTGGGGTTGTTCCTCAGCAGCAATGTTCGCACTAAGCTGTGTGGATGTGCGGCCACACGGCAGCCTGAAAGGTACCAGGCAAGACTTGTTCCGTGATAAATAATGAATATGCATGGCCACACAAAAAGAAAGTGCTGCAAAAAAGTGGACCACGCACAAGGTAGAGTTTGAAGGTAACAATGATCAGTAATCCTAGTAATCTGTTGGAGGACCGGTTTCTGGACTGCTGGTCCCTTACAGCACTGGTGTCCGTGGCCATGATGACAACAAGCTGAGATTGTTTCACTGGAGTTTTCACTGCCACACTTAGACTGTGTATGGTCTCAGCTGACCTTTAAGATATTGGCTATCAGAAGCTGCTGCATCCGGATTGGGTACCCAAGTGTTATGGAGTTGGCCACCACTTTCACACTGAAAAGAATATGTCCTAAGCTCTGCGTAAAACCCTGTGCAAAATAGTTTCCAGACTCGTCCATGCTCCTTGACAATAGCTGCAGGCTTTCTGGCAGGCCTGCCAATGCATCAAACATTTCATTGTCCATGTCTATCAGCATTTTTCTGTTTACCAATGCATCAAAATCATAATTGGAGACCTTCGATCCAGAACGCACCTATGATTTTATCTTCCATAGAGCTAGCCCCTGCACGAGCCTTTCGCCTTGCACTTCACAGCAGCACTGCTTGGCTAGGTTGCATTTCTTGTGTATCTGAAAGGAGAAAGGCACAAGGTGAGTGATGGTTGGGCTGGGGAAAAGGGGAAAGCAAAGTGCATGTTTGCACCATCTTGTAAATCAAAAGAGATTGTCTAATGAGGGGGACATGGGATGTGAGAAGGAGGATTAGCTTGGATCATTCCATCACCAACTCGCCAAGCCTCTTTTGACAGCACCGTGCAAATCCTGAAACAACCAGGGCAGCAGCTATATGAGAACACCATCGCCTGCATGTTCCCCTGTTGGCCTCACACCATCCTGACTTGGAAATATATTGCTGTATCTTCACCATCGGTGGGCCAGAAAGCTGCCAGTCCCTTCCTAATGGCACAGTGCATGTACCTACACCAGATGGACTCCAGTGGTTCAAGGAGGCCTTCTTGTGGCCTTCAGCACCTCCTCAAAGGGAAATTAAGAATGAGCAACAAATGGCCTTGCCAAAGAAGCACACATCCTATGAAAATATATTTTTAAATTCTTTCAGCCCTCTCCTAGCCACTCCAAATATGACAACCATTGCCTCCTTGATTAGTTTGAGGACATGCCTTTGTGCCTGTCTCCCATTGATTGGGTGCTGCTACTTTGGATTATTCCATCACCTTATCTCATAGAAGGAAGTGTGCCAGTGAGTATCCTGCAATGATTTTGGATGTTGTGATGGTCACGGTTGAATAGTTAGCAATGTTTGTAAGGTGTGAGATGTGGGTGTGAGGCTTGCAGCATCGTGTGAGAGTGAGGTGAAACTACAATGGTGAAGCATGTGTCTTGGTTGATGGGGGTTGGTGTTAGGTGAGTGATGGGGATTGTGGTGCATTGAGCAGTGTGTGAGGCTAATGGGATGTGACATTGGAGGATGCATTCACGAACCTTGACCACTTGTGTGAAGTCATTGAACTTTTTCTGGAGCTGCATCCAGGTCCTTGGGACTGCACTCCTGACATTGACCTGCACAGCTATCTGCTCCCATTGCCCCCTCAAACATTGTCTGGAATGCCCCATGCAGATTGAGGACCCATTTCTTTCTGTCCACTTCCTGCACCAAGGCCTCCAATGCTGCTTTGGAGAACCATGGAAACTGCTGTCTGGCTTGATGTGCCTTTCCTGTTTCTTTCCCAGGACAATTCCAAAACCTTCTGCCATCAGAACGTAGTTCCACTTTATCGGGTACAGGTTTGCTTTAAGTAGCGCAAGGTAGTTAGAACTTGTGCTTACCTCTCAAGATTTTGTGCCTCCACCCAAGCATGCGAACACTCAACAGTGCACTTTCTACTGACTGTAAGCTGCAGTAATGTAAATGAGCATGCAACATGAAGTTTGCATGATGCCAGCTTCGCAACACGTGCTCAGATTTGTTTAAGTGAGTGGACGACAAGATGGCAGATGGAATATAGTATGGGGAAGAGTGAAGTTATTTACTTCTGTCATAAGAATGGAAAGGCAGAATATTTTTTAAAAGGAGGAAAACAGGTAAATGTTGATGTTCAAAGAGACTTGGGTGTGTCTATACACACCCACAGAAAGATAGCATGCACGTACAACAAGCAGTTAGGAAGGCAAATGGCATGTTGGCCTTCTTTGCAAGGGGATTGGACTACAGGAGAAATAGGTCCTGCTACAATTGTACAGGATTATAATGAGACTGCATCTGAAGTACTATGTGTAATTTTGATTTCCACCTTTAAGAAAGGATAAACGTGCCTTGGAGGTGATACTGTGAAGAGCCATTGAATTGGTTCCCGGGATGAGACGATTGTCCGATAAAGAGAGGCTAAGTAAATTGGGTTTCTATTTACTGGAGTTTGGAAGAATGAGAGGCAATCTTATTGAAATGGACCTTGATAGGGTAAGTGTGGAGAGGTTGTTTCCACTGGTCAGGGAATCTAAAACACGGGGGCACACTCTCAGGTTAAGGTCATTTAGGACTGAGATGAGGGGAAAAATATTTCCCTCAAAGTGTTGAGGATCTTTCGAACTCTCTGCTCCAGAGAATTTTGGATGCTGCATAGCTGAATACATTTAAGTTTGGAATAGACAGATGTCGGAATCATGGTAAATGGTATTGGGCAATGAAGAGAGCATTTGATCATTCCTTGTTGTGCAGGGGTACGGGGAAAAGGCAGGATAATGGCACCAGGTCATGATGCTCGTTTGGAGAGCCGGTGCAGACATGATGGTCCACATTCTCACCTCCTGCGCCGTAACAATTCTGTGAAGTGGAGTTGAAGACTAACATTAGCCATGATTGTATTGACTACCGAAGCAAGCTTGACAGACCTGTACTCCCCTATTCCTTGTGTTCTTTTGGTCAGATAAATCACACACTGCCTTTTGGGTTGTAACTAATTTTGACCCCATGGTGTTACAAAAATGAGATTATAGATGCATTAGCATTCAGAAGATGGTCAAAGTAGAAATACTACTACTAAGGGTTGAGCCATGATGGAGTTATGCTGGTATTACATATCACAGAATTATGTAAAATGTAGAGCACAGAAGCAGGGTATTCAGGCCAACTATTCCATGCCAGCGTTACTGCTCCATACCAGCCTCCTCCCACCTTATTTCATCCAACTCAATCAATATATCCTTCCATTTCTTTCTCACTCATGTTCATCTAGCTTCCTTTTAAATGCATCTATGTTATTTGGCTCCTTTGCTCCTTGCTGTATTAGTTCCATTTTATAATCAGCCTCTGGGTTTAAAAAAAGCTTCCCCTGAATTCCCTCCTGATTCATATGTGATTATTTTATATCAACAAACCCCAGCTTTGCCTCTTGTTAGACATTGTTTATACCTTACCGGTCAGCTCTGTGTTAAACACCACCTGGTGTGGTTCAAGTTGGCTGCCATGTTTCCAATACAGTACTTATACTTCAGAAGCGTCTTATTCACTTTAAAGCATTTTGACATGTCCACTGGTCATGAAATCTTGCACATAAATGCAAGTCCTTCTTCACATTTTGAGAAAAGAGTCCCAGTTTGTTCAATCTTTGGTATCGGCTCTCACTTCTGGTATAATTTTCATTAGTTTTTTTGGCACTTCCTCTAGTGCCTCTGTCTTTGGCAGCTTTCCCTATTGTTAGACATTGTTTGTGCCTTACTGGTCAGCTCTGTGTTAAACACCAGCTGGTGTGGTTGAGGGGCCCCATCAGCAATCCATTAGACTTCATAATTACTTGCTGTACCTGCATACTAACTTGTGACCCATGTACGAGAACCTAGATCCCTCTGCATCTCTAAATTCTGCAGCTGTTTGCTATTTAAGTAATGCACTGCCATTTTATTCTTCCCGCCAAAATGAACAACTTCACATTTTCCCACATTATACTCCACCTGCCAGTTTTTCTGCCCACTCACTCAACTTCCTTATGTCCTCTTCTACCTTTCCTACCTCCCTTCATGCCATTTGCAAATTGAGCTACCATGCCTTCACTCCCCTCACCCACCTTTATATCATTGATATAAATTGTAAGAAGTTGAGGCTCCAGGACAGACCCCTGTGCAACTCCTCTCGCCACAAATTGCCAATCAGAAGAAGACCCATTTAAGCATGCTCTCTGTTTTCTGCCAGCCAACCAATCTTACATCCATGTTAATATGTTACCCTCTACATCATGTTCTTTTATTTTGTGCAATAATCTTTGGCGTAGCACCTTATCAAACACTTTCTGGAAATTCAAGTACAGTGTGTCTACAGGTTCCCCTTTATCCACAGCGCATGTTACTCCATCAAAGAACTCCAATAAATTGGCTGAACATTATTTCCCTTTCACAAAGCCATGCCGACTCTTCTCAATTAACTTCATTCGTTCTAAGTGCCCAGCTGTCACCTCCTTCATGATCAATCACTTTCCCCTTGACAGGTGTCAAGCTAACTGTTCTATAGTTTCCTCTTTTCATCCTCCCTCCCCTTTTGAACAGAGGGGTTGCATTTCCAATCTGATTGGAACTTTTCCAGAATCTAGTGAATATTGTATAATTAACATCAACGCATCTACTATCTCATTAGCCACCTCTTTTAAGACTCTAGGATGAAACCAATCAGGACCCGGTGACTTGTCAACCCACAGCTCCATTAGTTTTCTCAGTACTGCTTCCCTAGTGATTGTAATTTCACTAAGTTCCTCGCTCCCCTCCACCTCCTGATTTACAGCTATTACAGCAATGTTCTATAGTGAAGTCAAAAGCAAAATATTTGTTAATTCCATCTGCCATTTCTTTATTGTCTACTATTAACTTCCTGGCCTGAATTTTACGATGCCCAGCAGGCGCAGGCCCAACCCGGAAGCTTGGAAAATCAAGTGAGAAGATGTTGGGCATGTGTCCGACATTATCGCGCCCTCGTTTCAGTCGGCAGGCATAAGTTGGAAGCGTGACCGCTGACAATCAAAAGGCCAATTGAAATGAATGAAACAGCAATTGACTGGGATATTACGTTGCCCGATTGCCTTTACGTTTGGCGGGTGCGCCAATTGGCCTGGTTTTAGCTGCAATCTGGATCCAGGTTTGGATCCGGACTGAAATAAGATGCCTTAACGTTTACATTGTTGGGCCTCATCAGCTTTTATACTGATGATGAGGAAAAGCCGGCCCATACTGGGATCGGTATGATCGGTAGTCCTGGTTGGGACTTTTGGACTATAAACCATGTTGTGTCCCTTACTTTTATTGTTGAATTAACCTTTGTTTGAACTTACCTTCTTGGGCCTCCTGAGCTTTCATAAATGGTTTACATTAAAGTTCATTGTTAGGCGGTAATTAATTGTAAAGTGCTGTAGGCCATTAAAAGGTGCTATACAAGTGCAAGTTCTTTCTTACCGTCTTTATATAAAAGCAGAAATTAATCACGATACATTGTACGAAAAAGGAAAGAGAAAGCAATTTTCCATTTTAAGTTACTGAAACCTACAATGTCTGTCATATTAATGTCAGTAAATTACAAATATTATTTTCCTCACGAGAAAGATCTTGAAAATCATTTTTGAAATAACCTTCTGTGATGTAGTTCACTGCGATTGTGTGACATCCTTTCTTTCTTCAAGAGCCATACAAATCCAGTGTTGGAGGAAATCACTTTATCTTGGATGAAAACTAATTAAGAAGCACTTATTCCAGCAGTGCCTTGTCTAGAGATGTAAATTCCATCAGTGCATAGTTCATAAATAACAAAGTACTGGTACTCATTTGTTTTTTATGGAACTATGCAAAAAAATGTAATCTTGTTTTGCATTTCATAAACAAAGGCTGCGATCACAGAAAATGAGGCTTATTGCCTATTTTATGAGGATGTGAAATTGAACTGAAATATTTCCTCACTGACAGCAGAAAATGTTTGTTAGAATAGATTTGAGGGGAATATTTTTGATGCATATTAAGCTACATTTGTGATATTTATGCCATATGATTTCTTTCAGCGAGTTTAAATATTTTAGTGGTGCTTAAAAATAGCCCTACATGTACTTCCTAATCCGTTTACAAAATAACATTTTCATCTTCCTTTATAACTAGAACTATCATTGTGAATACAAATAATTTATGATTGAGGGGCCTGAATTCTTGAATGGTTGCACTAATTGGAGACTTGGAAAACAGTTGCACGGTAAAATGAACTAAAAAAGGTGGCAGTTTAGATTAGGCTTGTTACAATTTCATAGGTTGAAATAACCGTTTTATTACCCTTTGACTAACTACAATACCTCCACAGTAAGGAGGTATTACAGTAAGTTGATTTAGAAGTTTTTCACTCACTATCTGGTGTTCGCTTTGTAAAATCTGTGAATTATATAAGTAAATCCTTGCAGTTATAAATAGTAAAATACGCTGTTGTCATGCTGTTTCATTTTTATCATGACAGGTTGGGTCACCTGAATCAGGTAAATTATTTTGAAGTTGTGGTTCTTTGAAAGCTCCCACTTGATGGGAGGCTCTTGGAATAATCAGTAATAAATGTTCAATAGAAAACATTTTATTGAATGTTGCACCAAAATTTGGCCCTTAACTATAACTTGGATAAACACTTTGTGTGTCGTACTAAAATATAGTTTCTCTTCTGCAGATTAAGTTGAAACTAAAGTGGTGTTGCAGTCCTTAAGAATGAAAAATGCTTGCGTCATTAAAAATCACATCTGCAATGTTGCCTATTTTTAGGCATTTAAAGTTTAAGTGCTCCATCATCCTTCAATGTATTGTTTTATCTGAGATAAAAGTGGGAGCTGGGAAGAGTTTTTTATTCAAAATATTAATGGTAGCGCAAGCTGCAATGAAAAGACTCAAGTTTGTGCAAGGGAGATCAATTTCAGGGAGAACTTGTTTGTGCACTTAGGCACACACTAGCCTGCAGTCTTTGCTTCTGGGTTGCTGAAAATCACAGAACCAGATCCCAGAAAGAGAAAGTGAGTTCAATGGCATGCAAAAGTTGTGCAAAAAATAGGTTTCTCTGAGGCCAGTTGTGTGGTATTGCACCTTTCTGTTCAGAATCAGCATCCTACAGAAATGCATTTAGAAACCACACGGACATGAGCATTGTGGCACTGATTACTATTTTCTCCAAGTTGAGTTACAGTCACAAAATGACTGCCAGCAAGCTGTAAGCTCCCGTCTTAAGTAAAATGCCCCTGATATTCCACATTGAAAATGGAACGTCGCATCTGATGCAACTCAAATTATAGGAATGATTTTTGAATGAAAGATTCCTAGTACTGAATCAGTGAAGCTTTGTAACTTTCAAGCGATATTTGTGGCTTCAAATGTACCCTAAAACAGACATAAAGTATTCCAGGAGATTCCTACTAATTTGTGATACAACAGTTAATTGAAGTAAGAGCTGGACTGTTGTTAATTACATGAGACCTCCTTCACCGTTAGCCTTTCGGAGCTAAAGTTAATCCTTGTATGTCAAGTAAATCACATTTTTTAAAGTGTTAGATGATCAAAATTGTAGAAACAAAATATTGTTTTAAAAATAATTTCATTACTAAACACTTTAATTTGGAAAAATGAACTTTTTGGGGGAGTGTGATGCAGAGATGTTTTTCCAGTTCGCAAAGAGTTAAAGGGAATACTAATTTATTCAGACTAATTTTCTAAGAATAGAGTAAAGTAGGATATATAAGAATGACTTTTTTTCTCTTTTTGACATTAGATAAAAGCAGCTATTAATTTTATCTGATGGCTGTAAATGCACCAGTGTGGAATCTTATTAATATGAGTATTGTAATTAGTTGTTCATATAGAACACTTAATCAGATATGGAAATCAAACTACTAGTATAATCTTGCAAGCTTTTTAATTAGTTTTCTCTATTGGTATCATCACAGCGGAGCTTGGCAAAATGTTCTCCCAACATCTGATGGAGGTACTTTCGAGTTCAGTCTAACAGCTAGTGTTAACTCATTTTTTTTTTTCTCTTTTTTGTGTTAACTCTTTTTTGTAGTACCTTCATCATTTGAGCATTTATATTAAGCACTGAAAGTGGCACCATAAACGTTTCTTTCCCAAATGTTGATGTTATCTTTCTCAGATTGTGGGACGATTTTACATTGCTTGCCATGTGAAAGCTCTGGGCATTAATGGGCAGTATGTTCCGAGACACATTTGACATCCCACAACTCAATCATTTTCAACATAATTTGCAAAGCGATTTATTATCTATTACTCGAGCAATTTAAAATACTGTGTAACCTATATTATTTGCAATAAGAAGAGAGCCTCCCCTATTGGATCATGGAAATTAGTGAGGATCAAATATTGATAAATTTTGGTTTTGCACACATTGTGCAGCAAATCACTAGGCAGAAGGGTGAAAGAAAATACAACATAATTAACATAAATGTGACCTTTCATGGGTGACGAAGGTGATTTATGGTAGGGGGAGATCGTTGCCATACCTCTTTCTTGCTCAATGTTGGGAAGATTGAAGCCATCATCTTAGGCCCTTGCATCACATGCCACACACTCATCTCCGACAATACTTCACTCCCTTCACAAATTGCTACAAAAGAAATCAAACTTAGCGATTTTGACCGGGCCACTTAGAAAAATGGCATGACATGAAGTACCTTGCAGATTGGGTGCAGGCCTTGGTGCTGCTAAATTAGTTTACAGGTTTGAAACCTACACAACAATGTTAAATTTCAGTCCTGATGACACTTCACTGTTTCTCAGTAAGTTTACATATAAATATAAATAAAACACCTTTTACGTCACACAGAAACAAGCTATAGATGATTGCATATTTCATAATTTCATTAGATCAACAAGCAGCCATGTATCGATATTGAAGAGATAGACAATCTTTAACAATGGCCAAGCTTTTTGTGTTTGAACAATATCCTTCAGGCCAATTAATGTAGTTTGTACATTCGGCACTCCATTGTGCTATTTTAGAAATTCATATCTCCCTTGCAGTCATACAAAGCAGGTCCTGAATGGCTGACTGTCTTTTTGAGCAATTCTCGTTTTGGTTATGACTTACATGCTGTCTCTAGCCACAAATAAACCAAATCAGAAATGTAATACGGACAAATATTGTGACTCCAGTCTATCTCTGTACTTCAAGTTTTGTACCTTAAGCCATTAGCTTTCTAGTGACAATACCTTTGCATAGGTGTAAAAAGAAATCTTCCTTTTTCCATGTGGTTCAGCTTGTAATAGTGAATTGCCAGCCAATTATAATAACTAATTAGTACTCCATTCATTACAATGACATTGTACTGTAACACACAGTTTAAAAAAAAGTGGTATTTTAAATATATAATTTAATTGCTAAATATTTGGTCTGTGAAACACTATTAGAAATGTGGAAATACAAATAACTTATCTATTGTACACCAAATATGGTGGATAAGCATAACTGACAGATTTTAATATCTGTCCTTTCAAATCACTTTTTAGTTTCCCTGTGTTCATTGAGAATGTTCTTTGCTGCACTTCCTTTCAGTTATTTAATTCTCAGCCCTGATGGGTGCTGCTCCATTATAAGACGTTTATCAAATATTGCTGTTTGACAGGATACATAATTCGCAAATACCCATTCAATGATTTGCTATGGTTTGTAAAGTTTTAATAACTAGAGGTTAGCCCATTAATGTTGGGCAGCACAGTGGAACAGTGGTTAGCATTGCTGCCTCACGGCGCTGAGGTCCCAGGTTCGATTCCGGCTCTGGGTCACTGTCCGTGTGGAGTTTGCACACTCTCCCCTGTTTGCGTTGGTTTCGCCCCCACAACCCAAAGATGTGCAGGGTAGGTGGGTTGGCCATGTTAAATTGCTCCTTAATTGGAAAAAATGAATTGGGCACTCTAAAATTTAATTTTTTTTAAAGTTCTCGGTGAGCTACCCAAATCAGTTTGGAACTGACAGTTTATGGTGATGAAGAAGAAAACACACTCATATCAGCTCATAAGCTTCCCTAAATAATAGCATCATTTGATACTGGTTTTGAAACATTCTAAAGTCAAAAAATGCACTAAGGCTCTTAAGTTCCTTAGTATACACTTTACTGACCGGTGTCGGAACATTTTGGCAATGTAGAGAACCACCAATGATGGGAAATAGAAGAGTAACCTCCTTCACCAATTAATAAGAGCATTGATGAACCTTTGTATCAACTTCCCTTTCCCACCCTAACCCCACATACATTGATTCCTTTAAGTCCCCAAAACTATTGATCTCAATCTTGAATAAGCTCCTCAGCTGAGCGTTCACATTCCCATGGAGAAGAGAAATCCAAAGATTCCCAACTCACTGAGTAGAAGAAGTATCTCCTCTAGTCAGAACTTGAATATTGCTGACGAGACATGTTGCCAAAACTTTTCTCTTGCATTCAATGGGACAAACAGAAGAATGCCGAATTTCAGATGATCACGGCAGTTTATACTACAGGAGGAAAGGGTGCTAATTAGTTGGCAAGTCAACTCTGATTAGCTGAGATGTTTCCATGAAGATAGCCACAAGGGAACCCAAATTCCCAAGTAATTCATATAAGGCGCAAGACTTGAAACTGCTCCTTTTGTTTGCAAAGAATGGATCCCTGCTTATGAATGTATGTCGCTTCTAGCAAGGGTAAATGAGCAACGTTACGAGTTTGACTGATTACCTTAAATTGGTTGCTCATGTAGCTGTGAGCATACTCGGGGTTTTTCAGAAAGTGCTACTCATTCACAGAATCACATCTAACAGTGGACCTTTTGATTTCGGTTTTGCAAGTGAGGGCTGGTTAAATACTGGTCTGTACTCTGCCTATTACAAACAATCAAAGGAATATGCTTTTTTTCGATCAGCCAAGTGCTGGGAGGTATGCCATTGCACTGCGGTACACTGAAATTCACACACTATTTGCTCAATTGTGTGGTGGACAGTAAGTCCTTTTGATTGTTCGTGAAAAATACTATTTGTGTCACAACTGCATAATAGCAGTGTGAGATGACTTCCTGAACATGTTGTTCAAATTTGTTTTTGATATTTTGCCTTTACAGGGTAATTTGAGATAGACTGGGTACTTTCAAGCACCAGAAGTGGTAATTTTTGACGCATCGGGTGTCTGCATGATACATGTTGAACAATGATCCGATCGAGATTGCTATTGTCCCGCTTTGTAGCTTTGATGTGCTCTATTTCGGTCTCAAGCTTGCAAGGTGAGCAAATGGCGATAATGCCCCATTTATAAGTTTCCTGTTGAGGCCAATCTTATTGCATGTGGAGGTCTACGAATCCGAGAATGTATATTAATTGGTGTAGGTAGGAGTAATTTGCACCAGCAAGTCAACTTTGAATGGTCTCTCGCTAAAGTGAAATTTAGGACTGAATTGGGAAGCATATCATAGGACATTGCCCAGGGAATTGACGGTAAGTCGGGCATAAAGTACATCTTTAAACATTTATTCCTGCTATGTGGGCATCACTGGCAATGATGGTATTTATTGCCCATCTCGGGTTTCCCCGAGAAGATGCGAGTGGGCTGTCTCTTCACCCACTAACTTGGTATAATTCGTAAAGATACGATGCAACTGAGCACCTTAACGTACCTCTGAATGGGTCTATTAGCAGTCAACCATATGGGTTACAGGATTGGAGTCACAGACTGTCAAAGGTTTACTCCCATATAGGATATTAGTGAATCATTTGGATTCAGACAGCAATCCAAGGGCACATCCATCTTTTTATTTCTAAAGGATTGTGGCTGCTGCCAATCTCATGAACCATTAAGGCAATGAAAGTATCTTTCAGATGCCAAACTCTGACTAAGCTCCAAATGGGGCAGGCAGTAATCACAAGAACATTTATGGCTGGAAATACACTGCCCACCATATTGGAAAAGGGTCAAAAGTGCCATAAAATGTCCAGATCTGAAAAACGAACATTGGGCCTTGAGCATATAAGAGGGCCTACTGTTTATTTGACACCACCACAATGAAACCAGTTTGTCTTGAAGTTAGGAGATCAGAGAGCAACATCCGGGGAGGGAATCAGCAGCCTAAATTACCCTGTAAATTTTGGGGTTAGGAGGTGCACACTGTCTTCTCCCAGGTCAACATTCCAATAGATTTATTTCTAAAGCATAGCATTTTAGTAACATGCAGTCCAAAGATGTTGTGCTACCTTTTCACTGAAACTTGAAATATTAGATTCTTAGATTGGATAAATATTCAATCCTTTTCCAATTTAAAGCACTGATTATAAATAAACAGTCCCAGCAATGAACCTTAAAGTGATCAGTAAAATTTGCCAATAGGGGCAGCATGATGTGATACTTCCATAATCTTTCTCTAATATTGCTTTAATTTGCATGAAGTACAGAAATTGCATGATGGTTATGTAAAATTATCCGGAAGCTTCTTTGAACAGTGGATACTTCCATCTGGCTACACGTTTAGATAAGTTGAAGTATAGCCCATAGTCCCATTCGATCCAATTAATATCCTTTCTCTCTCCCAATCAGCCAGGAGAGATTCCCAAATGAAAGACAAACTCTCAGCCAATCTATAAGTCATTATAAATGCCCAATTATCTGTTTCAAAAACTGAATTACTATATGAAACAAGGGTCATTTTATAAAATATTGAAAATATATTAACTAGACCAGTCATTTCTTCATGAATAAGTAACAAGGAGACAGATTTTTTCATTGCCATGTAGCAAAATCATAAATGGATTCTTTATACACGAGTTTCTGATTTTGTTACAAGGTGCAAACAGAAAAAATGTTCCCTCAAGTTGGTTTAGTTTAAAGCAAAAGAAGAAAATGGCGCACCTGAATTCTACTGAAGGATTAGGAGCAGGAGTAGGCCCCTCAAGCCCACACCGCCACTAAACAAGACTATGGCTGATCTAATTTGTAACCTGAACCCCTCATTCCTGCCTACACCCAATAACCTACCTGTTAATCAATAATCTATCTTGCTCAGCCTTAAAAATATTCAAAGACTCTGCTTCCACTGCCTTTTGAGGAAGAGAGTTTCAGAGAGTCAAGACCTTGAGAGAAAATGTTTTTCCTCATCTCTGTCATAAGTCATTTGTAAACAATGACCGTTAGTTCTGGATTCTCCGACAAGAGGAAACATCCTCTCCACATCCACCATGTTAATACCCTTCAGGATTTTAAAGGTTTTGATCAAGTCACCTCTTACTCTTCTAAACTCTAGTGGATACAAACCCAACCTCTACAATCTTTCCTTGACTAATTCCTGGAATTAGACTAGTAAACGTTCTCTGAACTGCTAACGCATTTGCATCTTTCCTTAATTAACAAGACCGATACTGTACACAATACTCTAGATATGGTCTCACCAATGCCCTGCACAACTGAAGCATAACCTCCCTACTTTTGTAATCGATTCCCCTCACAGTAAATGACAACATTCAATTAACTTTCCTAATTACTTGCCGTACTAGCCTTTTGTGATTCATGCACTAGGACACCCAGATCCCTCTGTACCTCAGAGCTGTGCAATCTCTCACCATTTAAATAAGAAGCTTTTTTATTCTTCCTGCCAAAATGTACAATTTCACATTTGCCCACATTGTAGATACGGCAGGTATCATCTTCTGATGCCTCAACCAAATCCCGCTTTCTTCATCAATAATTATCCCCAGCTAATGTCATAGAATTTACAGTGTAGGAAAAGGCCATTCAGCCCATAGAGTCTGCACCGGCCTTTGGAAAGAACACCCCACCCCATCCCGTAACCCAGCAACCACACCTCACCCTTTTTGGACACTAAGGGAAATTTAGCATAGCCAATCCACCTAACCGGCACATCTTTGGACTGTGGGAGGAAACCGGAGCACCCAGAGGAAACTCACGCAGACACAGGGAGAACGTGCAGACTCTGCACAGACAGTGACCCAAGCCTGGAATCGAATCTTGGACCCTGGAGCTATGAAGTAGCAGTGCTCACCACTGTGCTACCGTGCTGCCCATCATCTTTGAGATCCACATAAAAATATATTCAATCCAAAACAAATAATCTATTAAAAACACAGTGAAATAAATACTGGAATTGTAGACTGAAATATTTCATGGAGACAGTGGCCCCGGCCACATCGCTGGGAAGTCTGTTGCAAGCCATCTCCTGCAGGTCCAGAAAGCCATAACCTGATTTGACAGCTATTAAGCTGTTCTGGCTTCCAACCCTATCTGATTGGCCAACAACTCTACAGACCCAAAAGTGCGACCAGGGATGGGAGTTCATGAGTCCACCACAAGGAGCACCATGGAGGTTGCATTCAAAGATAAGTCATGAAGACCCCTGTGAGGGGATGCAGGACTGCAATCACTAGACCAGTGGTTGGTGGGTGGGGAACAAGCCCGAGTGTCAATCACCATTGGGTGGGGTCTCCTTTGGGCACATGCTGCCTGAACAAGAAGGAAAACCATTCCACCCCCATCACGAGCCTGCAGCTCAGTATGTTTCGTGGCAGTGGCAGGAGGTCATTAACTTAAGGGCCTCATTTTTGACCCAAGGAGAAGGAGACCATGCAATACTGTCCCTACTGCTGGTAATATACCAGCAGAGGCAGGTATGTGATGGGCAGGATGCCCCCTGCCATGCCACCTGATTTCAGATGAGGGAGGAAAGGGGTGTGGCACAGGGAAGATGTAAGGAGGGGGGTGGGGTGCGGCGAGCCACTGAGAGGATGTAAAATTCCAGCCACGATCCATGATAGTTTCTCTTGGATATAGTTCCCACACAAAAACACCAACAATTTACTTTTGGCACCTGTCAAATCTTTAGTTTTTTTTACAAAATATCATGAAATGTAAATAATGCACCAGTGTACCCAAAGATTTTCAAGTATCCACAGAACAAACATGATATTTTATCAAAGTAATGTAGAAAGTAATGAAATAAGTTCTTATTTCAATCAATCTTATGGTCGAATACATTGCTCCAGAAAAGATACCATTGGAGCAACGTGGAACAACAGAAATACATCAATGTGCAGGGAATCTATGAATGAGAGCTGCTTTGACACCTGATTTAGCTACATTGGCAACAGCAAAAGACTCCAAAGCCCCACTAAAATAGCTGCAAATGTTGTTGATTCTCGAATCACTGACAGCAAGGACTTTCAACAAAGAGTAGTTCATTCACGAGCTCAGCAGCTACTTCAACACTTATGCTCTGCCCGCGCTGCCGGGGGTAACTTCCAAACTTTAGCCATGTGACCTCTTTTGTAGCCACATCATCACGTTCTCACGTGACCACTCGGTCTACAATGGGAATTGGGCCAGCCCTGTCTCATGACTCCTTTCAAAGTAAGTGATGAAGTACTGTGAAAACAATACCACCTCTCTAACCATTAGGTGAAATTGTCTCCAAAGTCCAATTCGTTTGACATATGAAACAGATAAGGTCATTCATCTCTGTCAAAAGCACTGTTGGTATTAAGGAAGACGGCATCTCACGGGCACCAATACACTGAGAAAATTTTTTAAAAATAATCACTACTTCATCAGCTTCATTTCGAATTTCCATCCTTCTCTTACCTCCACCTGGTCCACTCCTGACTCATCACTTAGCTTCCTCAACTTCTCTTGCTCCATTTCTGGAGGTAAGCTGTCAACTAAAGTTTACTTCAAACCTACAGACTCCACAGCTACCTTGACTACACTTCCTCATACTCTGCTTTCCATAAGCATTCCATTCTTCTCCTAGTTTTTTCATCTCCGTCGCAATTCTTCTGATGATGGAACCTTTCCCCAGCACTTCTGATCTGTCTTCCTTTTTCCTCAACCGAGGATTACCAATCAATATGGTTTACAGGACCCTTCACCACGTCCAATGCATTGCTCGCACTTCTGCTGTCAGCCCTTTCCCTTCCTCCCAGAACCATGATAAGTTTCTCCTAGGGCTCACTTTCTATCCCACCACTCACCATATTCAACAGATCATCTAAACCATTTCCACCGGCTCCAGTGTGATGCCACCACCAAACACATCTTCCTTTGCCCGCCTCTTACAGCATTCCATCGGAACCGTTCACTCCACGACACCCTTATCTGCTCCTCAGTTGCCCCTAACAGCCCCTCCCTTCCCTACTATATACCTTTCCATGCAAGTGCAGTGGAGGTAACAGTTGTTCTTTCAACTCATCACTTCTCACCAACCAACCCCCCAAACACTCCTCCCAAGTGAATCTGCAATTTACTTGTACATTGTTCAATTTAGTATACAATATAGTATTTGCTGTTCATTAATTATCTCCCCTACATTGATGAGATTAAACATAGTCTGGGTGACAATTTTGCAAAACGCCTCCATTCAGTCCTGTTGTTTTTCATTTTACTTCTCCACCTTGCTCTCACTCTGCTCTTTCTGTCCATAGCCTGCCAGTGATGAATATAAGAAATTGTCATAGTTTATAGTTTATATTTTTTACAGTAATGTTATTAAAATCTGTGTTAAGATGCATTCAGACAGCATGACCACTAGAGCGCTGGTTAAGGTGTCATAATAGTGAGGTAATAATTGATTTGCAGGTGAAGTGTTCTGCTAATAGATCTTGAGAAATATTTACTTGTTTTCAGATATCTACCTAATGGAATATTGTTTAGGTTTGAAGGACCCCTGTGATGCAGATAATTTATGACAGGTATTCTTTGTCCTGGCTAAAAAAAACTCAAGGGACATTTTGTAAGAAGAGACAAAATAATGCTTTGGGTACAGATGATGTAGTTAATGGGAGTTAATCTGGACAGAGGTGTTTCAGTTTGGTTCTGAAACATTCTCTCTCCAAAGATTCTGCACGGAGAAAAGTAAGTAAAACCATGATGGGTAACGTTATTCTTGAGTGGCATTTCATATATTTTGGTTTGCTTAATTGGAATATAGTGGCAGGTTTATGAAGCAAGTTAACATTTCTTCTTTTACTTAAGTGTTGTAACTTAACTGAAAAGCTATTTCTTTGTTACTACTGTGGTTAATTCTGTGATTAAATTACAGTTTGTTTTAACATAAAAGATACCAATTGATCATTGTTATCACTCTTATGGTGCAGTAACATTTCCTCACAGTTTTACAAATTGTAAATAGTTGGGTTCTCATTTGAGATCCTAACTGCTATAGTGTTCCAATGATGCTCAACGCATGCTCGAGGGACAGAACCACATCTTTACTCGCGGCACTCTGTAACCTGGATTCAATGTTGAGTTCAACAACTTTAAATTGTAACCTCTGCCTCCATCTGTTCTGTGTATTATTTTGTGTGTGTGTGGGGGTGGGGGGGGGGCGGTGTTTGCTGGCTTATTTCTTTCTCTGTTACTTCATGTTGCATTGAGATGGCTATTATATAGCCATTCATGCCCCATCTGGACACAGCATTTGTTTCCTTACTATACCATTACCTGTCTTTGACTTTTGCATTGTGTTATTTAATCTCTTCTGTCCTCCACCATACAACAGGTCTTCCCTTTTGTTTTGCCTTCCCCCTCCCCCAATTCTATAGGCTTAAAAATTCAATTTTTCTTCAGTTCTGATGAAAGGTCATTGACCTGAAGTGTTAACGCTGTTTCCTTCCACCAGCTGACCTGCCAAGGTATTTTCAACAACTTTTGTTTCTCGTCTGAATTAGAAAATTTACCTTTTCCAGCTTAATTAATCTAATATAAAAACTAAATCACTAGAGTTAGAATAATAATAGTTGATAAGTTTAAAATTCATTTGAAAGCCCTTCATTATTGTGTATCAAATTCATCAAATCCATCAAATTCATCAAATCCTTCATTCCACATATTTATGTAAGCTTGGCTTTGATCTCACTTAAGTGAATGAGGGGATATCAAAGACTAAGAGTTATACAAATACTATTTTCAAGCAAAGATCAATTAAGAACCCACTGTTCTCTTAAATAAAGCAGTAATTTGGTTCTGATAGTATCCCCATTTCCAGAAATATTAATGAGTTCGAACTTTTCTTGAGAAAGAAATTAACCTTTTGTCACACAGCTTTTCAATGTATTCTGAAGATTCACAGTCAAACCTCGGTTTATTTTTCAAGCCCTTAGACATCCAGAATCCTGCACCAAGAGCCCATTTTGTCTTAATAAATGTTATTTTAGGTATTGGAACTACCAGTCAAATTTAATTACATAATGTACCGATGGATCTTTATTCCATTTGACAATAGATATTGAATTAATTAATAATAAAAAGCACTATTCAGGAAATAGGAACTACGCATACTACTTCATTAGCAGTGTTAATTGAAAATAAGGGTCAACTTACAATCCCACCAACTCTACCCAAGATAGAAAGTATTGCATCCAAGCTTCACCACAGATTTGAATGTCTCAAGGGGGAAAGCAGTCTATGGGGTTATGGCGACTTTACCTTTACTGAGAATGAGCAGCACTGTGTGGGGTGCTGTCTTTTGGTTGGTACTCTGTCCTGGATCTCTGCTTAAGGGACTTCCCCTGCAGATGGCCATGGAGTTGCCAAATGTCAGATAGTGATTCTGCAGGAATTGAAATCCATCATGCACCAGGAAAAATAATATCAGTTTCTAACCCCTGAGAATTGTCTGATAATTCTTGCAGGCTGCTGTGAATAATATCAAAGGAACTGAAAGAAGTGACTCCACTGATTAGTGAGTGCCTTACTATAGGCACAGTAAAGAAGTCTTACAACACCAGGTTAAAGTCCTCAGTCCAACGCCGGCATCTCAACATCATTATTATAGGCAGTCACTGTGAATTGACCATCCATGAGACTTGCACAGGGGAACATCTAGGACTGACCCTGCAGTCAGCTGGTTTAGATTTATCAGCTCTCACCTCCCCGTCTTCTTCCTCATGTGAACTGGGAGTTCAACACCTGGTGTTCCTTCTGTTTTTAAATATGTTTATTAAAAAATTTCCACATTAAACAAATCATCCAAAACAATTACAGAATAGAAGAAAGAGACAAGCAGGCAAAAACACACTAATTTTAACCCCCCAAAAAACCCTAATGGCTGATGGTGACTATCTCCTCAAAAAGGAAATGAATGGCTGAAATCTTAGGTTGAATCCTTCTACTGACCCATTAACGGTGTACTTAACCTTCTCCAAGTGTAGAAAAGACATAACGTCACCCCACCAAACTGATGCACTGGGTGGAGTTGGATCCTCCACCCAGGCAGCACTCAACCTCGAGTGTGGTTAGCTGGCCCCCACGCCAGAGAAAAATTCACTCATCCTTGCTTTAGTCAACTGTGCCCTGTGCACCACCTTGAATTGAATCAAACATAGCCAAGCACATGAAGACGTGCACTTGACCCTGCAAATGACCTCACTCCGGACTTCACCATCCAGAATGGGACCCAATCCACCCTCCCATTTAGTCCTCACCTCACTGAACGGAGCTGACCGCACTAGAGGATATGGCCACATATGCCCGAAATAGTCCCACCATCAGACACGGCTAAAGACAAAATTCTCTTCAATAGGGAAGAGGGTGATGCAAATGGAAAGCCTTGGGCACAAAATAGCAATTCTGAATGTACCTGAAAAGACTGGAACCAGATAGTTGGAATTTCCCACCAACTCCTTAAAACTGGCAAATGTGCCCTCCACAAACAGGTCTCCAAACCCTTCCCCTCCCAAGCATTGAGTCAAAATCTCGCCGGAGAGAAAGGCAACGGTGCAGTAACTATTGTACCAAGGCTAGAAACAGTACAGCAACTCACTTCCATATGTACCCATATGGAGCCAGCATCACTGAACCACAACTATCTTCTGAATATTGGCTGTCCAATACTGAGACAATAAATTGGGTAGAGCCAAGCCACCTGACTGTCTGTCTTTTTGGATACCCCACAAATCCTTGGAGTTCTACCTGCCCAAATAAAGCATAACATTAATTTGTTGACTTTGACAAAAAAGGACTTGGGAAGAAAAATAGGGAGGCATTGAAAAAGAAATAAAAATCTCAGTCTGAACCCTGCTCGCCAAGGGCAGGAGGAGGTTACCTCCCCTCTGCAAGTCTGTTTTGACACTAGATTTGTGTAATTTAATTTATAAGCAAGGCCCAATTGTGGGCCAACCAGACCCCCAGATAATGAAAGCTAGTCTTGGCAAGGTAAAAAGGTAGCGTCCTCAGTTGACCGGGAAACATTCACTCTTGTCCAAGTTAACCTTGTAATCAGAGAAGGAGCCAAAAATTGTAAGCAGGCTCATTTATCTCGTTCATCGAGGATACTGGGTCCAAAATATAGAGAAGTAGGTCGTCCGCCTAAAGGAACACCAGATGCTCCACCCCTTCTCGATTTATTCCACTCCATCTGATAGAGGACTCAACGCTTAGCGAGTGGTTCTATTGTCAAAGCAAACAGGAGCCGAGACAGTGAACACCCATGTGTTCAACGGGAAATAACCAGAGCCCTAATTCAACGGGAAATAACCAGAGTTCAGGGCATTCATATGAACACTAGCAGTGTGGGCCCTCTACAGTAGTCAAATCCAGGAAATAAACTTGTGGTCATATCTGAATCTCCCAAGAATCTCAAACAGGTACTCCCACTCCAATCTATCAAATGCCTTTCCGACTTCCAGGGAAATGATCACCACCGTTTCAGACATCAAGAAGGAGAAAAGGGACAATATTCAGTGATCCTCCGAGATCACCTCTGGGAGGCAAGTAACATATTATCCACATTTAAGAGTGAGATAGGTCTTTGTCTTTCTTGAAAATCATGGAGATAGAGGCCTGTGTGAGGGTAGGGGGCAATGATCCCGGGATAAGGGACCATAAAAATGTCCAGAATTAAAGGCACTAAATGCTCTGCGAATATCTTATAAAATTCATTCGGGAAGCTATCTGGGCCAGAGGCCTTACCATTCTGCATCAACCCAATGCATTTTATAATTTCCTCTGGGCCCAATAGGGATTCTAACATTCCACCTCCACCGTTGGGATGGATAAGCTGTCCAAAATGTCAGTCATTGCCAATCTATACACCGGGATCCTCCCGAATCCCTGCGATGGCCCGACGGCGGCGTAAAAGACAGCGGAAACCACTCTGACGTCGGGCCGACCGGAAGTTGCGGAATCCTCCGCACTTCCGGGGGCTAGGCCGGCACTGGAGGGGTTGGCGCCGCGCCAACCGGCGGCGAAGGGCTGGCGCGAGTTAGCGCATATGCAGAACCGCCGGCGTCGTTCCGCGCATGCGCAGACTGGCTGGCATATTCTAGCGCATGCGCAGGGCAGTGTCTCCTCCACGCCGGCCATGGCGGAGCCCTACAGAGGCCGGCGTGGAAGGAAGGAGTGCCCCCACGGCACAGGCCAGCCCACAGATCGGTGGGCCCCGATCGTGGGCCAGGCCACCGTGGGGATCCCCGGGGCTGGATACCCCCATGCCTCCCCGAGGACCGCACCAGCCGGCCTACCATCCAGGTCCCACCATGTGGAACAATGTCCAATCCGGGACTGGCCAGAAACCGATGGCCGCTTGGTACATCGGGGCCGGAGAATTGCCGGGTGGGTCATTGCCTACGGCCCCCGACTGGTGCGGCGAGATTCCCGGCCCCGCCCGAAAACCAGCGCTGGAGAATACAGCAGCTGGCGTCGGAGCAGTGGGGTGGGATTCACGTCGCCCCCCCCCCCTCCCGCCCATAGAAAACCCGATAGAACGATTCAAGAGCCGGAAACCATGCATAATAGTATGATCTCCCAGGCAGCTGCTTGCCGCTTAAGCTTGTGAGCTAAAAGGTTACCAGCCTTCTCCCCATATTCATAAACATGCCCATAGTGTCGCAGTTGGCCTACCACTCTATCTGTTGACAATAGCTCAAATTGCACCTGCAGCTTTTTTCAATTTGCCAACAACACCGGGGTCCGGAGATGGGCCGTGGGGTCAGGGTGTCCACCTGGGACCGGAATATCCAAACACGGCCGCTATTTCCGGGGCCTGCAAGGTAGCCATCTGATTGCCCACTGTGTCCCATAGATGTACAGAGCATCACCTAACATATGGGTGCCCCCCTTCCCAGGCCACACCCTGGGAGCTCACAAACCTCAGCCGACCCATCAATGGGATGCCCGTGGCCCACCAGGCGTTGGCATGCCCCAGTGCACCCATCCGAAGCATTGCCTCACTACAGGCGCGGCGGGAGGGGGGCACAGAGTGTACCTCAACAGGTGGACTCCTGCATCATGGGTGTTGGCACCCTCCCTGGCACACTGATCCTCAGACCTGGATGGCACGCATGGTGGGCACAGCCTCCTGCCCCCGCAGACAGTTGGACAACTCCCACTGTACCTGCAGTTGCTGGATGGTTGCTGACATCCCCTCATGTAGTCCCTGGCTTTGTGACTGCATCTCCAACATTGATGGGACCACCATTCCAGAGGTCTGAGACCTGCCTAGACGGCAGCTAGTTCGTGGGGTCAGACCATTCTCCCCCTTGGGGTTTCCTATCCCCACCTGATGTACCGCTGCATGTGTGTGGTGCACACTAGATAGCGCCCCAGGAGGCTCGTCACCATAGTACCCAACGAGGTGAGTGTCTCTGGGATGGTGGAGGTGCTGGTGATAGCAGTGACTAAAAGTAGGTGTCATCCCTGGACATGTGCTCCGGGGTGTTGCAGGGTTGCAGTGAGGGGTGTGGGTCACCAGCAGGTCCTGTCTCATCACCAGGTGAGTCTTTGCGTTGCGGTGGGGGGGGGGGGGGGCGAGGAGCCCCAGATGAACCCACCTCGCTGCCAGCTGATCTTGCAAGACATAAGTGTCATGTGAGAGTACCTTTACAAAATGGGTGTTTATAAATGGTTGTATATATAAGTATCTGTAGTGGGAGTACCTTTAAGAAATGGGTGTTTATTACTGGAGTGATGTCAGAGAGTGGGTGGAGCTGGGCTGTCTGTGAGCTTTCTACTTTCATTTTAGGCTGTTTGCTGCAGGGTGTATTTTAGTTTCGTTTTCAGAGCTGGATAGCTGCAGTCACAGCCAGAAGGTGTATGAATCTCTCTCTGTAATCTAAAGACTGTAAATCGATCCTGGTGATTTAAAACTATTAACAGTAGTGACTTTAACCTGATGTGCTTCTGGTAAAAGGTGTTTTAAGTCTTATGGATGTTAAAAGGAAAGCTTAAAGGATTACTTAGTGTTGTATTCTTTCGGGGTTCTATTTGAATTAATGGTTGCTAAGATGTTCACTGTATGTTTTAAAAAAGGTTAACTTGAGTTCATAGAATAAACATTGTTTTGCTTTAAAAAATACTTTTCCATTTCTGCTGTACCACACCTGTAGAGTAGGCCATGTGCTCCCCATACCACAATCTAGTAAAAGTTGTGGGTCAGCTGAACTCCATGATACACTTTGGGGTTTTCTAAACCCTGGCCCGTAACAACTTGGGGGCTCTTCCGGGATAAAAGTCTATCTATTGGATTGGCTTTGTGAACTTAAAGACAGTGAGGGGTGAGCATATTGTGGATGCTTTTCAGGTGTGGTATTCTAGTTTAAGTAGGGCGTGTGTTGTGGACAATGGCTCTTTCAGAGGCTCTGATGTTTTTGGGGGTGGAGACGGCCACACGCAGTACCTTACGGACAGAGACTAAAAGCAGACTGTTAGATTTGGCAAAAACATGGCAGTTAACCTTACCTGACAAAATACGAAAAGATGAGGTAATTATGGCGGTGACTAAGCATTTAAAGTTGCCTGAGATACAGTTTGACTCATTGGAAATGGAAAAAATTCAGTTGCAACTTAAACAAATGGAACATGAGAAAGAATTAAAGCAGCTTGAATACGAAAGAGATAGAGAGGAAAAAGAAAGAGAGAGAGAAAGAGATAGAGAGGGAAAAGAAAGAGAGAAAGGAAAAAGCAAAGGCGAGAGAAGAAAGGAGAAAAGAAAGAATAGCCCTAGCAGAACAAAGAGAGAGAGTTTGAACTGCCATGAAACATGACAGTCAGTTAAAATTGGCAGACGTAAAGGGAAACATACAGTTGGTTGATAGTTTGCTGCAGGGTGTGTTTTAGTTTCGTTTTCAGAGCTGGATAGCTGCAGTCACAGCCAGAAGGTGTATGAATCTCTCTCTGTAATCTAAAGACTGTAAATTGATCCTGGTGATTTAAAACTATTAACAGTGGTGACTTTAACCTGATGTGCTTCTGGTAAAAGGTGTTTTAAGTCTTATGGATGTTAAAAGGGAAGCTTAAAGGATTACTTAGTGTTGTATTCTTTCGGGGTTGTATTTGAATTAATGGTTGCTAAGATGTTCACTGTATGTTTTAAAAAAGGTTAACTTGAGTTCATAGAATAAACAGTGTTTTGCTTTAATAAATACTTTTCCATTTCTGCTGTACCACATTTCTGTAGAGTAGGCCATGTGCTCTCCATACCACAATCTAGTAAAAGTTGTGGGTCAGCTGAACTCCATGATACACTTTGGGGTTGTCTAAACCCCAAAGGCGAGAAAAGGCGAGAGAAGAAAGGAGAAAAGAAAGAATAGCCCCAGCAGAACAAAGAGAGAGAGTTTGAACTGCCATGAAACATGACAGTCAGTTAAAATTGGCAGACGTAAAGGGAAACATACAGTTAGTTGATAGTGATGAGGATAGTGAGAAAGAGCGTCAAAGTCGAAGCCATGGTGGGAATCTATTTAAATATGTCCAAGCATTGCCAATGTTTGACGAGAAGGAGGTAGTGGCCTTTTTAATTTCATTTGCGAAGGTAGCTAAACAAATGGGGCGTATGAGGAGGTGAAAAAATCCATCTTAGGTGCATATGAACTAGTGCCTGAAGCCTATAGACAAAAGGTTTGGAAATTTAAGGAAAGAATTTGGTCAAACATACATGGAGTTTGAAAGGATCAAACAGAGTAATTTTGATCGGTGGATAAGGGCTTTGAAAATAGACCAAACGTATGAAGCTCTCAGTCTGGGAAGAATGTTGCCAGAAAAGGTGGTAATATGTGGAATTCAGGGTGAGAGGAGTAGTGTTCCATTATATAAGGTAAGGTTGGAAAGTCCAGTGAAGAGTGGTGAAGTGGTAGTAGGAGTAATAGAGAAACTATCTTGTCCAGGAATACAGTTTATCTTGGGTAATGATATAGCTGGATCGCAGGTGGGAGTGATGCCTACGGTGGTTGATAAGCCAGTGGAAAATCAGACAACTGAAGTGTTGAAGGACGAATATCCTGGTATTTTTCCGGATTGTGTGGTAACAAGGTCGCAAAGTCACAGGTTAAGATAAGAGGAGAAATCAAAGAGTGAAGATGAAGTTGAAGTACAATTAACAGAAACGATGTTTGGTCCGATGGTTGAAAAAGAACAACAGGTGGAGGATGAGGTGGATATTTTTAGTTCAGGAAAATTGACGGAGTTACAACAAAAAGATGCAGAAATAAAACGGATGTATCAGAAAGCATACACGGAAGAGGAATCTGCGTGTATACCAGAGTGTTATTACCGTAAAAGTGATGTCTTGATGAGAAAATGGAGACTTTTACATATGCAGGTGGATGAAAAGTGGACAGAAGTTCATCAAGTAATATTGCCGGTAGGGTTTAGAAAGGAGGTGTTGCGAGTTGCACATGAGGTACCAGTGGGAGGTCATTTGGGAATAAGGAAAACTCGAGCTAAAATCCAGAAACATTTTTATTGGCCTGGACTACATAAAGATGTAGTTAAATTTTGTCAGTCATGTCACACATGTCAAGTGATACGGACACCTCAAGGAGTGATAAAACCGGTGCCCTTAATACCCATTCCAGCATTTGAGGAACCTTTTACAAGGATCCTAATTGATTGCGTAGGACCACTTACTGAAACAAAAAGTGGGAATCAATACCTTTTGACTACAATGGATGTGTCTACAAGGTTTCCAGAGGCAATTCGAGTACGTAATATCACAGCTAAAAAGATTGTGGAGGAATTACTTTAATTGTTTCCTAGATATGGACTACCCACAGAAATGAAATCGGATCAAGGATCAAATTTTACCTCAAGGTTATTCAAAGAACATAGAACATAGAACATAGAACAATACAGCGCAGTACAGGCCCTTCGGCCCACGATGTTGCACCGAAACAAAAGCCATCCAACCTACACTATGCCATTATCATCCATATGTTTATCCAATAAACTTTTAAATGCCCTCAATGTTGGCGAGTTCACCACTGTAGCAGGTAGGGCATTCCACGGCCTCACTACTCTTTGCGTAAAGAACCTACCTCTGACCTCTGTCCTATATCTATTACCCCTCAGTTTAAAGTTATGTCCCCTCGTGCCAGCCATATCCATCCGCGGGAGAAGGCTCTCACTGTCCACCCTATCCAACCCCCTGATCATTTTGTATGCCTCTATTAAGTCTCCTCTTAACCTTCTTCTCTCCAACGAAAACAACCTCAAGTCCATCAGCCTTTCCTCATAAGATTTTCCCTCCATACCAGGCAACATCCTGGTAAATCTCCTCTGCACCCGCTCCAAAGCCTCCACGTCCTTCCTATAATGCGGTGACCAGAACTGTACGCAATACTCCAAATGCGGCCGTACCAGAGTTCTGTACAGCTGCAACATGACCTCCCGACTCCGGAACTCAATCCCTCTACCAATAAAGGCCAACACTCCATAGGCCTTCTTCACAACCCTATCAACCTGGGTGGCAACTTTCAGGGATCTATGTACATGGACACCTAGATCCCTCTGCTCATCCACACTTTCAAGAACTTTACCATTAGCCAAATATTCCGCATTCCTGTTATTCCTTCCAAAATGAATAACCTCACACTTTTCTGCATTAAACTCCATTTGCCACCTCTCGGCCCAGCTCTGCAGCTTATCTATATCCCTCTGTAATCTGCTACATCCTTCCACACTATCGACAACACCACCGACTTTAGTATCGTCTGCAAATTTACTCACCCACCCTTCTGCGCCTTCCTCTAGGTCATTGATAAAAATGACAAACAGCAACGGCCCCAGAACAGATCCTTGTGGTACTCCACTTGTGACTGTACTCCATTCTGAACACTTCCCATCAACCACCACCCTTTGTCTTCTTCCAGCTAGCCAATTTCTGATCCAAACTGCTAAATCTCCCTGAATCCCATGCTTCCGTATTTTCTGCAGTAGCCTACCGTGGGGAACCTTATCAAACGCTTTCCTGAAATCCATATACACCACATCAACTGCTTTACCCTCATTCACCTGTTTGGTCACCTTCTCAAAGAACTCAATAAGGTTTGTGAGGCACGACCTACCCTTCACGAAACCGTGTTGACTATGTCTAATCAAATTATTCCTTTCCAGATGGTTATACACCCTATCTCTTATAAACCTTTCCAAGATTTTGCCCACAACAGAAGTAAGGCTCACTGGTCTATAGTTACCGGGGTTGTCTCTACTCCCCTTCTTGACCAAGGGGACAACATTTGCTATCCTCCAGTCTTCTGGCACTATTCCTGTTGACAAAGATGACTTACAGATCAAAGCCAAAGGCTCAGCAATCTCCTCCCTAACTTCCCAAAGAATCCTAGGATAAATCCCATCCGGCCCAGGGGACTTATCTATTTTCACCCTTTCCAGAATTGTTAACACCTCCTCCTCATGAACCTCAAGCCCTTCTAGTCTAGTAGCCTGAATCTCAGTATTCTCCTCGACAACATTGTCTTTTTCCTGTGTGACATCTTAGATGCGGTCGAAGCCAAGAAGGATGGCCTGATCCCCGAGGGCCCCGGAGGATGAGCCACAGGGTAGCCAGTGCGGCCTCGGTTATGGATAGCTTAAGAATAAAACAATTTAATTCATCCAGAATCGCAGGGAGCGTTAGAAAGGTGGCATCAGACATTAAAGACAATATTGAAGGCTTATTGGCACAATTATCCAGAGGACTGGGATAAAGGAATTCCATTTGTGCTGTTTGCAATTAGGGATGCACCTAATGGGTCAACCAGATTTAGTCCTTTTGAACTAATTTTTGGTCATGTGGTAAGAGGACCACTTAAACTGATTCAGGAAAAATTGGTGAGTGAGAAATCGGAAATTACATTATTGGATTACTTGTTAAATTTTCGGGAACGATTCACTAGAACAGGTGAATTGACTGGACAACATTTAAAAGTTTCACAACATGTGATGAAACGGGTAGCAGACAAGAAATCCAAAGTTCGTAGTTTTGCCAGTGGAGATAAAGTTTTAGTGTTGTTACCAGTGGTAAGTGAACCTTTAAAAGCGAGGTTTTGTGGACCCTATCATATTGAAAGGAAATTAAGTAAGGTGAATTATGTGGTGCAAACACCAGATAGAAGGAAAACTCACCGAGTGTGTCATGTGAATATGCTTAAAAGGTACTTTGAAAGGGAAGGAGAGAAAAAGGAGGAGGTTTTAATGTTTCTAACTCAAAGTGACGAACCAAATCCAGATAACTGTGAATTTGACATACTTGAAATTAAATTGGTAAACGAGGATATTCTTAAAAATTGGGATAAATTGTTGAGTTACCTTCCAGAGGAAAAACGGACTGACCTGAAAGAGTTATTGATATCACGTGGGCAAGTTTGTAGAGATAAATTGGGAAGTACTAAAATGGCTATACATGATGTAGATGTTGGAAATGCTGTTCCAATCAAACAACATCCATATAGACTTAACCCTTTACAATTGGCATCGGTTAACAAAGAGATTGAGATTATGCTTAAAAATGTCATAATTGAAGTGGGTTGCAGCCAATGGAGCTCACCCATAGTGATGGTACCAAAGCCAGACGGTACCCAACGGTTGTGTGTGGACCATAGAAAGGTTAATGCAGTTACAATAACGGACTCTTATCCGAACCCACGTTTGGAGGATTGCATTGAGAAAGTGGGAAAATCAGCTTTTATTTCCAAACTGGATTTACTGAAAGATTAGTGGCAGGTACCTTTGTCCGAAAAGGCGAAGGAGATTTCAGCTTTTGTGACTCCAGATGGTATATACCAATTCAAAGTTATGCCATTTGGCATGAAAAATGCACCAGCCATATTTCAACGGTTAACTAACAAAGTCGTTTCAGGATTACCCAATTGTGCGGTATACATCAACGATCTGGTAATTTTCAGCCAGACATGGACAACAACACATTTAAAACATCTGATGGTGTTATTTGATCGACTTCAGGAGGCGGGTTTGGTGATAAACCTAGCCAAAAGTGAATTTGGAAAAGCCAAAGTCACTTTCCTTGGCCATGCAATCGGACAGGGTTGAATGGTCACACGGGATGTGAAACCAACAGATATTGAGGAGTTTTCAACACCCTCAAGACGAAGAAAAATAATGCGATTTCTTGGCATGGGTGGATTTGATCGAACATTTGTGCAAAGTTTTGTAGCGTGATTGCTCCACTGATGGACTTGCTGAAGAAGCGTAACAAATTCCAGTGGACAGTGGAGTGTCAACAGGCATTTGACTGCCTGAAGGCTGTGATAACCAATGCTCCTGTGTTGGAGAATTACAAGGGACTCTGTGATCAGATTGAACTAAAGTATCTGACTTGAAAGTGAAATGCCGAGGCGTAGAGAAATGGACGGATCGTTCAGATACCTTCTTGTTCAAAGAGACTGTCAATCGAGAAGGATTGATCGAGAACAAAAATGGACTATATTATTGTACCTGTTTGCGTGTGTTGTTTTTTTTAAACAAAAAAGTATATTTACTGTGTGAATTTCTTAAAGGATAGTGAAAAGGTGAAAAATGAAGCCATCTTGAAGTTGATGGGGTTTTTTTTCTCGGGGGGGAGGTGTCATGGGGGGGGGTGGGGGGTTGACTCACCTTGGCTGCCCTGAGATCATGCAGCTTCTTCCTGCCCAATAATGGCGGTGGGGCCCACGGTGCTCACAGCCTCTGCCATCTGTGCCCAGACGTGGATGACATCTGCGAATGGCAGCCTCCTTCCCAGCCAGACTCCTTCCCAGCCAAGGCAATCAGCAGTGTCCCCAGCTCTGCTTCGGCGAATCTTGGGGCCTCTCTGGGCGGCATCTTGGCTGGTAATGGAGTTTGTGGGGAGTGCAGTTCTTAGACAGAACTCCAGCTTGTCAGGCTTTTCAGTTCCAATCCCGACTGTAGTGAGTCAGATGTCGGCGTCAGTTGGAATTTCCCGTTGAATGTGGCACTGGTGCAGGCCTGTTAGCATGTCCTGAATTGTTCTGGGACCGGTGCCGCTATGGGGGCCATAGAACACCTGTGATTCAGTCCTGGCATCAGCACTTAGTCTCTGAAATGAAGAACCCCGCCCCATATCTTTTATTGTGGCTCCATGAGCTTTCATGGTTTCATTGGTCTTCTCCAGAGCTGTTCAGGTGGGGATCAAGGCTGCCTCCATTGATTTCTGGGGGGTACCCCGACACAACCCACCAGTGTTTATCAAATTCCTTCGCCAAAGTGCTCAAAAGCACCTCGGCTATTATGGAGTGGCAGGTGGCCCAGAGGCCGCTTCCGCCATTTTATCTGCCACAAGCTCTGTGAGGCCTTTGATTCCATCGCCGAATGTCTGTTGTCCAACTTCTTTCCCCCTTCCTTTACAATCATTTAGAATTCTTATCGCATTAATTATGTGGGTTTTCAAAAGAAAATACCCCCTGAAACTGAGAGAAAAGAGCAAAAAGTGCAGTACTCTAGTGGGAGCCACCTGGTGTACATTCTCCCCCCCCCACCCTCCACATTATGCCACCTCGTCCTGAGTTCCATTTCTTGACCTTCACTCTGCATGCCCCCAGTGGTCCCCTGAATTGGTGTCAATGTAAGGTTATTGACATTGGGAAGCACTGACATTTTGTTCGTCAAAGGAACCTGATTCCTCATTTTTGCAGGTCTTCTATGGAGAAAGGACAGATATGTTACAATAATTACGATGAGAAACAGTCCTGGATGCAGATAACATGGCAAGTTATTGTGGCTAGAATTTCTATGTGATGTGTAGAGGGATTTTGGTCCTTGTGACTGAGCAGCACCCATTCCAGCAAAGATTCCAGGGTTGACGTATTGAATATTTTCCAGTAGACTCCTGTGTGTGCTCGGGAGCTCATTACACCAGGGCTGGGATCTGCATGAAATGGTTGCTGCTGCATCGTTCCAACACAAGCCGCATCATTCCAACACAAGCTGCATCATTCCAACACAAGCTGCATCATTCCAACACAAGCTGCATCATTCCAACACAAGCTGCATCATTCCAACACAAGCTGCAGATTAAGAGCCAGACAGCCATGAAAACCCGAGAAAATTTGGAGCTTTAGATTTGGACTGAAAGATCTACATCCTTAGCTGTGTATATTGATGGCGGGGCCTTTGTTGCCTGTTCAGTCAAGCAGTTTATAATCATGAATGATCAGCACCAGGACATGTAAATAATCTGACAGAGTTTAACTACCGATCACCTGGTTTTCAATGGATGGATAGGGTTAAAATCATTTGTGCCTTGCTTGTAAATTATGGGTCAGTGCCATTCTGGTGCCCCTTCATGCTGGTTCATAATGCAGAGCGAGGCCACCAGCGCGGGTTTAATTCCCATACAGGCTGAGGTTATTCATGAAGGCCCCGCTTTCTCAACCTTGCTGCTCACCTGAGGTGTGGTGATTCTCCGATTAAATCACCACCAGTCAGCTCTCCCCCTCAAAGGGGGACTATGGCGACTTTATGTTACCTTTACCCCCAATACTTTTAGGCAGCATGTCCTATAAAAAGCTAAATATGCAATGGTAACAAGTGACGATGACAAAGGAAAATGGGTAACACTTCCCCTGACACTGACTTTTGAGGGTAGCACGGTAGCACAGTGGTTAGCACTGTGACTTCAGAGCACCAGGGTTCCAGGTTCGATTCCCGGCAGAGTCACTGTCTGTGCGGAGTCTGCATGTTCTCCCTGTGTCTGCGTGGGTTTCCTCCGGGTGCTCCGGTTTCTCCCAATAGTCACGAAAGATGTGCTGTTGGGTAATTTGGACATTCTGAATTCTCTCTCCATGTACCCGAACAGGTGCCGGAATGTGGCGACTCGGGACTTTTCACAGACTTACATTGCAATGAAGTTACTATGTGTGACAATAAAGATTATTATTATTATAAAGTAAAAGGACATGCACTATTCATACCATGCATATGGAAAATATTTTAGTTTCTACTATTTCAACATAAAACAAGAATGACAATAGGTCTGGACACTTTTTAAGGTGTATAATTGTTTCCCTCTTCTAGTGTTTTATTGAGCAATCTTTGCTTTGCTTACTAATATAATCTACAATAACAGCCAGATTGAGTTTCTCCACTGCCAGCCTCACCTGGAGTCAGGCAAATGACTTCTTGCAACTCGGCAAAATGGTACCTGATTCTGTTAGTGTGAGCACCTGCTGAGCTCAAAAGGGCCCCTTTCCTCTTCAGGGCCACATCTGCAAATTGAGCCAGAGAATATGAATCAGGTTTCTAATTTAAGCAGCTGATATATTGCAAATCTGGAATTATTTGCAGCTGGCTACCTCTTCTTGGATGTTGCATGTGTTCATTAATGGGCTGTAAAGTCCATTCAGAAATGTGAACCAAAACACAAGGGAGGGATCTGGAGGTACAGGGGAAAGCTCATTAAAATTGCCCCTGCTGTGCACACCACCAGTGAAGGAGGCAAACAAGACCTTACAGTGTGACGGCAGAGAAAACAGCAAATGCTTATGCATATGTGCAGTGACTTTAATATACAAAATGTCTCAGGTAATTAACATTGGCAAAATGGACTCCAAATGGTTAGGGGATTAGAAACGGGATCGGAAATACTCCCCTTTTCCATTGGCTAGCCCTCCTCTCACCTGACAAAGTCATCTAGTATACCCAAAGGCTCATTCATGCCCCTTTATTTTACTCATGAATCCATTGCCTATTGGTAATATCACTCATACTGTTGGAGGATACCAGTTGACATTATAGCTGGACGGAAAGATCCTAGGATGCAACCCTGCCTCATAAAGTAATTTTCACCTTTTTGTAAACAAACAGAGTCACAGGACTGCTAATTAGTTTTAACAACAAGAAAAGGGCACGTATTAAACAGGGGGAAAAATGAATTATAATACTATACTCCTTATCTTTTTTTAAATAAATTTAGTGTACCCAATTCATTTTTTTCAATTAAGGGACAATTTAGCATGGCCAATCCACCTACCCTGCACATCTTTGGGTTGTGGAGGCGAAACCCATGCAGGCACAGGGAGAATGTGCAAACTCTACAAGGACAGGGACCCAGAGCCAGGATCGAACCTGGGACCTCGGCACTGTGAGGCAGCAATGTTAACCACTGCGCCACCGTGCTGCCCCTACTTCCTCCTTATCTTAACAATTACACACAGCTTTTAGGATTAACACGGATGACAAAATACATTTGAAGCTACAATGGTCTCATTAACAGACAAAGTCCTTTTCTTTTAAAAACCACATCAATTGCCAAACACACATTCCGCTCTGACCCAAAGTTAGTGTCTCTGGATTTCTCCTTAGAATTCCCCCAGATGATTGTCATGTAAGAGTTTCCAAATGCTACTTCGAAAAACACGCTTTGAAACTTCTCATAATCGTGCTTTCCATTAGCAGTTTGCATTACTAACTCCAGTCCAGGTTTTCCAAAAGTCTCTTCTGGGCAGAGCTTTCACTCCACTTTTAACTAGCGAATCTACTCCAGCATTTTACACCAACACTTCAGGATTTCTTTGCTTGACTGACTTCTGCTGTTAACGCAAACTCTGATATCTATATTGTCTTCCCAATTTCTTTAAAATGTGTTTTACAGGCTGTAGTAAGACATTCCAAACTTTAGGATTATTTTAAAAACCTTTTGGGTTACTTTCGAAATCATTAGAAATTTAGCTTCTCACTAGCCAATCCCTTCTCAGCTTTGCCTGTGCTGTCCACAAAGATTATCCTGTTTTCTCTCCAGACTTCTAGAGCTAACTGTCTTTTGTTTCTTTTGGAGCTTGCTTTCTTGCATTTTACTGCTTTGAGCAGAGCTATGAGAGTTGCCTTCTTGCTCCCTCCTTGCCCCCACCTGATGTTAATGGACCTGATGGAGATGTTTTATCTCTGTCAGTCTATCTGCATTAATTGCCCTTAAGAACTAAAGAACAAAGGAACGTTTTTTTCCCTTACAAAGGCCTCTAATTTCCAAGCAACTGTATTTACCCTTCAAGCCATAGCTCCTTTTATCACAGGTAGTACTTTCTAATCTGCACACTTACAAACATGTCTATCCAACATGAATCTAACTGTAGGTCCCTTCCAGGCACAGGCCCATTAAGTTAAACCCACCTAAAATTGTACCTTATTTCTAACGTTTACCCATACAAATATAAATTCCTTAAAATTACCTTTGTTTTCCTACAATGCGTATGAAAATAGTTTGCATATATATGTTTCCATATGTACGTATATGTACATTAGGAACAAGAAGGTAGCCAAAGAAAGAGTTGGTTCACTCAAGAACAGAGGAGGGAAATTATGCATAGAATCAAAGGAATTAGGTGAGATCCTTAATGAGTACTTTGCAGAGGCATTCACAAAGGAGAGAGACCCGCTGATTGGTGGTATCTCAGAGGGATATAGAAACACTTGAGGACAATCATTATACGAGGAGGAAGTGTTAGGTGTATTAAAAAGCAGGAAAGTAGACAAATCCCCAGGGCCAGATGGCATCTATCCCAGATTTCTGAGGGAGACAAGAGATTAAATCGCTGGGCCTCTAACAGAAATCTTTGTTTCCTCATTGGCCATAGGCGAGGCCCCAGAGGTTTGGAGGATAGCCAATGTTGTCCCGTTATTTAAGAAGGATAGCAAGCCGGGTAATTATAGGCCTGTGAGCTTTACGTCAATGATAGTGAAATTGTTGAAAAAGGTTCTCAGTGACACGATCTATCTCACATTTGGAAGTGAGTGGTCTTATTCGCAACAGATAGCATGGTTTTGTACGAGGGAGGTCATGTCTCACTAATTTAATTGAGTTTTTGAGGAGGTGATAAAAATGATTGATGAGGGAAGGGCTGTGGATGTTGCCTACATGGACTTTAGTAAAGCATTTGACAAGGTCCCTAATGACAGGTTGGTGCAAATGATTCAATTACATGGGGTCAGCAGTGAACTAGCTAGATGGATTCAGGACTTGCTTGACTATGGAAGACAGAGGGTAGCAGTGGAAGGGTATTTTTCCAAATGGAAGACTGCAACTATTGATGTTCCGCAGAGATCAGTACTGGGATCTCTGCTGTTTGTAAGACTTGGAAGAAAACGTAGCTGGTCTGATTAACAAGTTTGCGGATGATGCTAAGATTGTGGGAGTTGCGGTAGCAATGAAGATTGTCAGAGAATACAGCAGGATATAGATAGGCTGCAAAATTAGGCGGAGAAATGGCAGATGGAATTTAACTCGGTCAAAAAAGAGGTGATGCATTTTGGAAGATCCAATTCAGGTGGGAGCTATAAAATAAATGACAGAACCATCAGGCGCATAGAGACACAGAGAGTTCTGGCGTGCAGGTCCACAGATCCTTAAAAGTGGCAGCACAGGTGGCAATGGTGGTAAACAGAGCATATGGCATGCTTGCCTTCATCGGATGGGGTATCGAGTATAAAGGTTTGCAAATTATGTTAGTTATATAGAACGTTGGTTAGGCCACATTTGGAATACTATGTCCAATTGTGGTCACCACACTACCAGAAGGATGTAGAGGCTTTGGAGAGAGTACAGAAAAGGTTTACCAGGATGTTACCTTGTATGGAGGGTATTAGCTATGAGGAGAGATTGAGTAAACTGGGATTATTCTCCCTGGAAAGACGGAGGTTGAGGGGCGGCCTGATAGAAGTTTATAAAATTATGAGGGGTATAAATAGGGTGAACAGTTGGAGTTTTTTTCCCAGCGGGGAAATGACAATTACAAGGGGGCACAAGTTCAAGGTGATGGGAGGATAGGTTCATTGGAGATGTGCGGGGGATGTTTCTTTACACAGAAGGTGGTAGTGGCCTAGAATGCACTGTCAAGTCAGGTTGTTGAGGCAGATACGTTAGCGACCTTTAAGACTTATCTAGATTGACACACGAACAGACTGGGTATAGAAGGATATAGGCGGTTGGTCTAGATAGGACATGTGATCTGCGCAGGCGTGGAGTGCTGAAGGGCCTGTTCCTGTGCTCTGCAGTTCTTTGATGGTATCCAGCTTTATCATTGCACGATTGTAGAGGAAGGAAGTGTTAAAATACATGAATGGACTAGCTAGCTTTTCAGTAGTTTTACTGTGATGGTCTTTGCTAGTTCTGCACTTTCCTCCATTCTTGCTAAAAATGAAGTGATGAAAACTGGCACGAAACTTGGGTGCATTCACATAGATAATTATCCATGTTAGTTAATCTCAAAATTGAAAACTGATATGTGCTATGTCAGATGAGACTCGAATTTCTGTGGAGTTCTCATGATCTGTATCTGTAACTTCATCAGAAATCCTGGAGAAATTATATTGATTTAAAAAAAAAATTTAGATGACCCAATTCATTTTTTCCAATTAAGGGGCAATTTAGCATGGCCAATCCACCTAGCCTGCATATCTTTGGGTTGTGGGGGCGAAACCCACGCAAGCACAGGGAGAATGTGCAAACTCCGCACATACAGTGACCCAGAGCCAGGATCGAACCTGGGACCTCGGCGCCGTGAGGCAGCAGTGCTAACCACTGCACCACCTTACTGCCAAGAAATCATATTGATAGCTGTATCCGGCAGATTACAATATGTCTCTCGGGCTCTTATTATTCTCCGACTCAAGATCCTGCATGGCAATGGTAATTGGAGTTTTAGTGTTAAATATAAAGGTTGTTGAACTAGTAGGAGCTTACTGTGTCAGTATTATGAGGATGTACTTTGATCTTCTGCTGAATCTACGAATTTTGATCTTGGCTCTGAAGCTCGTTCTCTCCACAAATCTATTTCACCAGATTTCCTGTGTTTGGCTAATGTTTGTTATTAAAATCTATGCAGGTGAGCTCCTGGCCCAACTTGTTTTAAATCTAGGTGGTTCTATGTGTTCTGAGTCGCATGTGGAATTAGTTGCAAGGCTCTTAATCATGGGGTCTCAACACCCTCCTGAGGTCTTCACCCCATACTTTGGTATCAACAATATGACACAAACTATGGATACAATTTCCACTTTTATTAACCTACTAAGCAATAGTGTATCCTTACAACACCAGTTGTTCAAATCATTGAACAAATTCTTCTGCATGACTTCCAGCGACTCAACAAATCACATTTTCTGGTTTCAGTCCCAATGACCTTGAGTGCTGTAACTTTAAACATGTTTCTGACCCCCATCTCTTGGCATGTAAGGTAATATTTTTAATTCAGTCACCTGATTGGATTTCCAATTCCACCATGGCCATGGTAATTTCCCACTCAACAAGGGGTGCCAGCACTGCATGTGATTTCTCTATCTTGATAAGTTAGGAAGAAAGCCATTCACACATACCCGTTTCTGGATTCAGGGTGCGACTACCTCAGTGGTACATCCTTGGCACATCTGTGATGGGTGTGTCTGTGTATATCCTTGTTGAGGCTTTATTTTCCGTATAAGCCTTAGCACTGATGTCTTCAGCCAGAATCTTTGTCCGATTTCCTTCACACTTCATATTTGTATCGCCCAGTTGAGTTCAAGATGTTGGTCCATCTCACAACTGGTTACGTTTTGACACAAGTACAAAGATAATACATCCTAAAAAGAAACAAAGAAGACTATTACAGCATCACTGAAATTCACAAGAAATCATAGTGCCTCGCAGAATACATCATTACAATCTTTCCTGTAAAGAAAATTACTCAAGATACAAGTTCAGTGAGGATGAGGTGGAAGCGCTCATTGTTCAGTTTTCTGATTCTGGCTTTAACCCAATCCTGCTGGCAATTCTAAAAGTGCTGGATGCAAAATCTTTCCTTGAAATATAAAGATTTATGCGGAAGATTTATCTTTCCTGAAAGCTCTTCTTGTAAATTTTGTGGTGAATGGTGGATGTTTTTGCTATTTGCTATTTGCCTTGTATGGTAAAAAGAAATGTTTTAGGTCTGGTAATTTTTTAAAATAAATTTCGAGTATCCAATTTTTTTTCCAATTAAGGGGCAGCGTAGGTTGCCCAATTCTCCTACCCTGCACATCTTTTTGGGTTTTGGGGGTGAGATCCACGCAGACATGGGGAGAATGTGCAAACTCCACACGGACAGTGACCCGGTGCCGGGATTAACCCGGGTCCTCAGTGGTGTGATGCAGCAGTGCTAACCATTGCAATACCATCCTGCCCATTAGATTTGAGAGCAGTTGGAGACAAGATCTCAGGGAAGGAACATCTCCCAACTCTGCCACAAGAAAGACTGTAAAGAACGAGAGCTGCAAAGAAGGAGGCTTCCGAAAGTACAATTTACAGTCCAGATAACCAGGGAATTGGAACAGAAAGAGTGTTTACGACAACTAGAGTTAAGAGAACAGAAACCAAGGTATTGTTCAGAAGAATCAAGGAAGAGTAAACAAAGTGTTCTGAGTTAAAGAGACAATCATAGTAACCAGATTTAAAATGGGACAGCAGCATTAAGAGGTAGATGAAATGTTTGATGTAATTTTACTGCAGTCTGGGAATTGAAATTAAAGCAATTGTAAGCAGTTTGCACAGCAGTCAAGGCAAAGCAATCTTAAAGAGGTTGGTCCAAAATTCTGGACTGGATTTGCTATTAATGGTGGAGCAGAAGCTTTGTTTAAAAGAATATTTGTAAAACCTGACTGTATTTCTGTACCCTGCACATCTTTTTGGGTTTTGGGGGTGAGATCCACGCAGACATGCTTAAGGAACCAAGAAGTGATCAGGAAGTGTTCAAATGGTCAAATCACTTTGTTGTCTGATGTGGACTATTTTTTTCTATGCTTGTGGTAGCGATGCGGTGTGTCATCTTTCCTGTCTGACCTGGACTGGTGTCTGTGTTTGCGGTATTGAGGCCGTATATCAGCTGGTCTGCTTGTTTGTAGTGTAGCAAACATAAATTTGTAAGATGCATTGCCATGCCATGGTATGTTTTTACTCTTGTCATTGTGAGGAGCTGTGCTGTCACATTGTCCTGCATTTGCAGAGTAATACCATGCCATACCAGTCGTTGTTCCAGTGTCGTTGTTTTTGTCATGCTTGTTGTTGACGTTGGTGCCTTTGGTACGCTTCTTGTTGTTGTCTTTGTTGTTGTTTTCATAGGTTTTGTTGGTGTGCTTGTTGCGCTCAATGACCACACCGAGTGGAGAATTCGAGTCCTTCACATAGTTACTTGATTCAGTGCCCTTTGTGCATCTGCTGTTTCATTGAGCGTGCCGTCTCTGATTCCTCAGCGCTCCCCGTCTGGAATCATGTCCTGTTCACTGGAATCATCTTTGGCTTGTCGATGCTCCCCGTCTGGAGTCCTTTCTGATTCACCTGAATTAGCTTTGGTTTCTTGACACTCCCCGTCCGGAGTCATTTCAGGTTCACTTGAATCATCTGAGGTGTCACTTGAATCAGCTGAGGTGTCTTGATGCTCCCTGTCCGGAGTCAAAACGTTCAGGAATGCATTTTCTTGTGGAGAGGCTCGAGTGGATGAGGTTTGAATTAACGTGGTGTCACTGGAGTCACTAGTAGCCTCACTTTGATTGTCGAGTGCCTCTGTACATACTAGCTGAGATCTGTCAATCTCGCTGAGATGTCACACATCTTGTATGGGAATTGTGAAGCCTTTGTCACTTGTCGCACATACAGTGGGTAGACGTTCAGTGTCTTGTCGGTTAGATGAGCTGGGTAGACTGTCAGAGTCTTCGTCTGTGGGCTCAAATAATCTGGGTAGACTGTCATAGTCTTTTTGTTGTTCACGTGAGAGTGGGAGACTGTCATAGTCGTCTTGCTGTGCACTCGAGCGTGGCAGACGTGCATCGTCTGCTGCTGGTTGCTCAGTTAAGGTTGCTAGATCTTCATGGTCTTGTTCATGCAAGGACTGCGCTCTGGAGTCTTGCGTTGATTCCATTGTGGAGTCTGTCAACGAGATTGCTGTGGAGTCTTGTACCGCTCTCTCCGGAGTCTGGCATCGTTCCCTGTGTGGAGTCATGTAGTGGTCTCGCTGTGGAGTCGATCTATGCGCTCTCAATGGAGTCGTGCAGTGCTCTCGTTGTGGAGTCCTTCTGTGTTCACTGTGTGGAGATGTGAAGTGGCCTCGCTGTGGAGTCTGTCAACGCTTTCTGTGCAGAGTCGGGGACTCTTCGTGGTGCGTGGACCACTCTCTGTGTTGAGTCGGGGACTCTTTGTGGTGCGCGGAGTACTGTTCATGGTGCGTGGACCACTGGTTTGGCGTCAGGCCACACTCTGTGGGCTTGGACCTCTCTCTGTCTCTTGGCGTCAGGCCCCTATCTGTGGGCTTATACCTCTCTCTGTCTCTTGGCGTCAGGCCGCTCTCTGTGGGCTTGTACCGCTCTCTGAATTTTGGCGTCAGGCCGCAGCAGAATCCTGTACTTCTGGGTTAGGATGTCGTCTGTGCTGGGCTGAGGAGCCTCGAATCCAAAGAACGCGTCCATGTCTGTGTCGGATTCTTCACTGTACAACACATCTCGTTGCGGTTCAGACTTAGTACTGAGGTCACCACGTCCAATGATGAAACCATCATCTGAGTCGTAGTCTTCAAGGACCATATCATCACTTTCTGTGTCGGAGCTGTCATTGTGCTCGCGATGTTCAAAGAAGAAATCAATGTCTGAATCGTAGTCTTCAAGGACCAAATAATTTCTTTGGACGGTGCTAACTGCTTGTGCAGGGTTCTGCGGACGTTACTTTCAACTACTGGTCAAAGTTCAGGCCTTGTGCTGTTGGTCCAGGTGAAAGAATTGTGCTTTACGGCTATAAAAAAATGTTTCCTTATTTGCGGGCATTTCCCCTTTGAGTGGGCGTGGTCTGGGGCCTCTGATGTCATGACGCTTGTGACGTAGAGCATAGGAATGGATTGCACATGCGCAAATGGACCTTCCTTTTCAGTGTGCTCTTTGCGCAACTGCGCATGTGCGGCTTCTCACGCATGCGCAAAACACTGTTTTCCCTGTTCGCGTCATCTGGGGAACTGCGCATGTGCAGCTCCTTTCTCAAGATGGCTGCCAATCAAAACTGCCGTTTTCTGCATTTGCAGGCCTACCTTCGCCTCGTGGTGAGTATTGGCGCCTCTTTTGCCGTTCTGTCTTGTGTTTTCCTCGCAGTATTCCTGAAACTTGTCCAGGACTGTCTGGAAGTCTCTCTTGTCTTACCCTTTTGAGTATTTGAAGGTCTTGAAGATTTATGCTGCACTTGCACCCGCAATGGCGAGCAGAAGCTTTATGTTCTCTGCATCCGCCATGCCATCTAGGTCGGACGCTACCAGGTAGATCTCAATGTCATAATATACACCAGTATATCATGGTGCAGCCACACACTGATGGACACACAGTGGGACCAATCAACATACACAACACCTCAGCCAATCACCAGTGAGAGCACACGCACTATAAAGACAGGGGACATCAGAGTTCCCGTTCTTTTGAGTAGCAGCTAGCTAGGAGCACAGAGCTCACAACCTGCAACACAGACATTCACCATGTGCTGAGTGCATCAACTGGTTAGGATAAGGCAAGGGTCTTTAGTTAAAGCTGGTATCGTATTTACCACAGTTCAAGTGCGTTTAAATAGTTAACCTTTTAATAAAATAGTATTGCACTACTTCAAGTGTTGGTGACCTGTATGTGATCCAGAACATCGAACACATCATGATACCAGGAGTTGTTGCATACTAGCACTTCTTAGACCTACCTGCAAGTGATCTGCCTTCCGCCAACATTCCGTCATTCTGCAACATGGACAACATCAGCCCGCTGCCGCTGCTCCGCATCGCCGGCAACCTCCGGGCCAACTGGAAGATTTTCAAACAGCGCTTCCAACTCTTCCTCGAAGCCACGGACAGGGAGAGCGCCTCGGACACCAGAAAGATTGCTATTCTCCTCTCCACGGATGGGGACCATGCCATCCATATTTTCAACTCTCTCACCTTTGCAGATGACGAAGACAAGACGAAGTTCAAGACAGTTCTCCTCAAATTTGACACTCACTGCAGCGTAGAGGTGAATGAAAGTTTTGAACGCTACGTGTTCCAGCAGCGTTTGCAGGGTAAGGATGAACCTTTCCAATCCTTTTTAACGCACCTCCTCATCCTTGCGCAATCTTGCAGCTACGGCCCCACCTCCGACTCCATGATACGTGACCAGATCATTTTCGGTGTTCATTCGGACCCCCTACGTCAGCAGCTCCTCAAAGTAAAGCAACTCACCCTAGCGACCGCCATCGAGACCTGTGTCCTACATGAACATGCCACCAGTCGGTACTCCCATATACAAGCGGCTGAAACGGCACGGCAAGGTCCCCACAAGGCAGAACGAGTCCAAGTGATTGAACACCTCCAGGGCCTCAGCCTGGATGAGGGCGGCCATTTCGCGCACTTTTCGCAGACTCCCGCGCTTGTACGCACCAAACGGGGGGACGGCGACATGGAGGAACGTAACGCGCAGGCATGCATCACGTAGGACTGCACCGCGCATGCATGGTGGCGCAGCGAACGTGCTGACGTCACGACGTGCGGCAACTGTGGCTCTGCCCATTTAAAGCGGCAATGCCCCGCAAACTCTAGACAATGCCTACGATGTGGCAGACTTGGCCACTATGCTGCCTTCTGTCGAGCAGCTCAGCCTGCCAAATCATATCGCTTCAGCCAGCCTCGCAGGAATGTTCGGGCAATTCAACCCACGGTCACCGAGTCCGATTCCGACCTCCCACACAGCAGTGACACCGAGGACCCGAAGGCACCTTTTCGAGTCGGTGTCGTAACGAAAAACAGGCTGTCCCCGAAGCAAAGACACCAGCCGCTGTCGGTATACAGCATCGATCCAGACGATGAATGATGTGCCACCCTGACGGTCAACCGGTCCCAAATACGATTCCGCCTGGACACTGGTGCCTCCGCCAATCTCATGGCGTGGTCTGCATTCCAAAGCCTTCGTGTCAAACCAACCATTCTCCCATCAGCCTGCCAGCTATTGGACTACAATGGCAACATCATTCCTGTCACCAGATCATGCAAACTCGAAGTGACGCACAAGTCACGAAAAGCCATCCTTCCTTTCGAGATCGAGGGCTCCTCGAAGGACTCTCTGCTTGGCACACAGGCGTGCAAATTGCTAAATCTCGTTCAAACCTCACTCTCTCTCTCCTGATGACACGTCTGCCTTCCAGGATGCTGACTTCAGGGCGCAACTCAACACCATCATCGACCAGCACCGCGATGTCTTCGGAGGCATGGGCACGCTCCCATATACGTACAAGATCATTCTCAAACAGAACGCCACGCCTGTGGTGCATGCACCTCGCAGAGTCCCAGCACCCCTCAAGGACCGCCTCAAGCCGCAGCTGCAGTACCTCCAAGACCAAGGAGCGATCTCCAGAGTTACGGAACCAACTGACTGGTTCAGTTCCATGGTGTGCGTAAAGAAGCCTTCCGGCGAGCTCAGAATCTGCATTGATCCAAAGGATCTGAATCGCAACATAATGAGGGAGCATTACCCAATCCCCAAGCGCGAAGAGATCACATGCGAGATGGCTCGGGCCAAGCTCTTCACCAAACTTGACGCCTCGAAAGGATTCTGGCAAATTCAACTAGACAGATCCAGCAGGAAACTGTGTACATTTAACACCCCTTTTGGCAGATATTGTTACAACAGGATGCCACGTGGCATCAAATCGGCATCAGAAGTATTCCACAGGATCATGGCACAAATGATGGAAGGCATTGAAGGTGTTTGTGTCTATGTTGACGACATAATCATTTGGTCCACCACCCCGCAGGAGTATATCAGTCGCCTCCAGCGCGTGTTCAAACGCATAGGGGAGCAGGGCCTACGCCTCAACAGAGCCAAATGCTCCTTCGGCCAGACGGAACTCAAGTTCCTAGGGGACCACATCTCCCAGTTGGGTGTGCGGCCGGATGCGGACAAGATGGCTGCCATCACAGCCATGAAAAAGCCAGAGGACAAGAAGGCGGTCCTCCGATTTCTGGGCATGGTCAACTTCCTAGGGAAGTTCATCCCTAACCTCGCCTCTCATACCACAGCTCTCAGGAACCTGGTCAGGAAGACGACAGACTTCCAATGGCTTCCTGTCCACGAGCACGAATGGAGAGAACTTAAAGCCAAACTTACCACGGCCCCGGTATTGGCCTTTTTTGATCCAGCGAAAGAGACAAAAATTTTGACCGATGCCAGCCAATCTGGCATTGGGGCAGTGCTCCTGCAACGCGATGAGGCCTCATCATGGGCCCCCGTTGTATATGCGTCACGCGCCATGACCCCCACGGAACAGCACTACGCGCAGATAGCAAAGGAGTGCCTGGGCCTATTGACCAGTGTCGTCAAATTTCATGATTATGTGTACGGCCTTCCCCAATTCACCGTCGCCCGCTGGTCAATATAATACAAAAAGACTTGAACGACATGACGTCCCGCCTCCAGCGCATTCTCCTCAGACTCTGGCGATACGACTTTCAGCTCGTATACACCCCGGGCAAAGACCTGATCATAGCCGACGCTCTGTCCAGGGCAGTCAACACCCCGTGTGACCCAGCGGGATTCGTCTGCCAGGTTGACACGCATGTGGCCTTCGTGGCCTCCAATCTACCGGCCACAGATGAACGCCTCGTCCAAATTCGCCGCGAGACTGAGGCTGACCCCCTGCTGCAGTGTGTCATGGGCCACCTAACAGACGGGTGGCTCAAGGGCCAACGCCCGCAGTTCTACAACATCAGAGATGATCTGACGGTAGTCGATGGTGTCCTCCTGAAGCTGGACCGCATTGTTATCGCGCACAGCATGCGCCAGCTTGTCTTTGAACAACTACACGAGGGCAATCTTGGCGTGGAGGAGTGCCGCCTACGGGCCCGAGAGGAAGTGTACTGGCCCGGCATCAATGACGACATTGCCAACACAGTGCTCAACTGCCCCACCTGTCAGCGGTTCCAGCCGGCCCAACCACGTGAGACCCTACAGCCCCTGAGTTGGTCACGTCCCCTTGGTCCAAGGTCGGCATTGACCTGTTCCACACGCTGTGCAGGGAATATGTTCTGATTGTAGACTACTTTTCTAACTACCCGGAGGTGGTACGTTTGCACGACATCACATCGTCTGCAGTCATCCATGCCTGTAAGGACAACTTTGCTCGTCACGGCATCCCACTCACTGTGATGTCGGACAATAGCCCCTGCTTCACAAGCCAGGAATGGTCCAACTTTGCCAGGAGGTACAACTTTGTGCATGTGACATCCTGTCCCCTGTACTCCCAATCAAATGGCAAAGCGGAGAAGGGCGTCTACATAGTCAAACGGCTCCTCTGCAAGGCTGTCAATGCGGGATCCGACTTCTATCTTGCCCTGCTGGCCTATCGCTCGGCCCCACTGTCCACTGGCCTATCGCCAGCCCAGCTGCTCATGGGTCGCACCCTAAGGACGACGGTGTCGTCCATTCACGCCCCAGACCTCGACCAAGTTCCGGTCCTTCAAAGAATGCAACTGTCTCGTGCACAGCATAAGGCGGCTTATGACGCCCGTGCAGCTAATCTCCCTGCTCTCGCTCCAGATGACAACGTCCGCATCCATCCTCCGGATGGTGGCTGGTCTGCAACTGCTGTGGTTCTTCGGCAGGTGGCTCACCGCTCATTCTTGGTTCGTCTACCGGATGGTTCCATTCTGCGCCGTAATCGGCGTGCCCTTTGTTTTGTTCCACGCTCGCTATGTGATCCTCCTCCAGTGCCACCCCTCCTGTTGTCCCTGACCTGGACTATGCAGAGATTCCGGTTACTCTGCATCCTCCTCACTCTGATGCAGTCCAGCCCACTCCTCAGCTGGTGGCTCCCGACCCACCCTTGAGGCGGTCAACCAGAATTTGTCGCCCACCTCAGAGACTTAATTTGTGAACTTTGCACGAATGGTCTCTCTGATCTGTTGTGTTCTTCCGTTTAATTGTTCAAGTGGTTTGTATATAGTGTTCATCTCGTTATTTGTGTGACACACTTTTTTTCTGCACCAGGCACCTTCCCATGTAAATCGCTTACTTTTATGTACATAGTCCTGTAAATATTTCGCACACACGTAGTCAGGAGCATTCACCACACACTATTTATTGTCACGCAGGCACATTTTTTTATATAAAAGGGGGAATGTCATAATATACACCAGTATATCATGGTGCAGACACACACTGATGGACACACAGTGGGACCAATCAACATACACAACACCGCAGCCAATCACCAGTGAGAGCACACGCACTATAAATACAGGGGACATCAAAGTTTCCGTTCTCTCGAGTAGCAGCTAGCTAGGAGCACAGAGCTCACAACCTGCAACACAGACATTCACCATGTGCTGAGTGCATCAACTGGTTAGGATAAGGCAAAGGTCTTTAGTGAAAGCTGGTATCTTATTTACCCACAGTTCACGTATGTTTAAATAGTTAACCTTTTAATAAAATAATATTGCACTACTTCAAGTGTTGGTGACCTCTATGTGTTCCAGAACACCCAACACATCACTCAAATCTCTTCTTGAATGCACGCCAGTTGGCACTGAGATTGCCGAGTTACCTGAGCTGCTGAGGAACCGGAATCTTGAACATTTTGCTGGGTGCTGTTGCTGGTAGTCACGGATCTTGAGTTGAACTATATAGATTAAACAGGTCACTACTGGAACCATGTTGTGTTTTGCTTCTTCATGTAGCATAAGCTGCTTCCTTGACGTATGCTCTGACAAAGGAAGGTTCAGATTTGGAGATAGGTTTAACACATTTATTGAACAGTTAACAATTCTCCTACTTGAGTTCGACTCTCCTGCTAATTTTGCTATAGTAATTCAATCAAACCAACCTGTCTGCTCTAAGCCATGCGGTGGGTGTGATGCTTCCGATCTGCCTCTGTGCTTCTCTCTGAGTGTCGCCTGTGGAAAAGAGAAAGAACCCTGTCCTTTTATATGGGTTGCCCCCTTGTGGTAGTGTCACCTCTGGGTCCCAATTCTATGTGTTCGTTAGCTGTATGTCTGCATGTGATGATGTCTCCGGCGCTCCCTCTAGTGTTTACTAAGTCCTAGTGTATCTACATTAACACTTTGTGTATTTACAGTGATGCATATCACCACAATCCTAAACATGACATCTCCAGCAGTTCAGCGATCCCTCAGTGTTGCACTGGAGCATCAGCCTTGGAGCATCCAAGCCTGCCCTTATTCCCTTATTCTGAGACTGTTCAGTGACCCCCTGGTTCTAGACTCCAGCCAAAGGAAACATCCATCCTCAATCTTCCCTGTCGAGTTCTCTGAAAATGTTGTGCTTGAATGAGATCACCTCACATTTTTCTAAACTCGAGGGAATAATGGGCCAGTCTATTTAATAATTTCTCATAAGACAATCCCTCCATCCCAGGAATTCATTTTGTGAACCTTCATTGCAATTCCTCGATGGGAAGTATATTTTTTGTGAGGTAAGGAAAACAAAACTACATACAATACTCCAGATGCAGTCTCACTAAGGCTCTATGTAACTACAGTAAGATATCTTTGCTCCTATACTCAAATCCTCTTGTAATAAAGGCCAACATACCATTTGCCTTCTTATTGCATTCTGTAATGTTAGCTTTCAGTGACTCATGAAGAAGAATACTCAAGTCCCTTTGAAGTTCAATATTTCCCAGCCTCTCACCATTTAAGAAATGCTCTGTATTTCGGTATTTCCAACTAAAGTTCATAACCTCACATTTCTCCGTATTGTATTCCATCTGCCAAATTTTAGTCCACTCACTTAGCCTCCCCAAATTCCCTTGAAGTGTCTTTGCAGTCGCCTCGCAACTCGCTATTACACCTAGTTTTATGTTATCTGCAAACTTTGAAATATTACATTTAATCCCCGCTTAAAAATCATTGACATAGATTGTGAATAGCTGGGGCCCAAGCACCGAACCTTGCGGTACCCCACTATTCACAGACTGCCAATGACCCATTTATTTCTTCTCTGTTTTCTGTCCACTAGCCCATTCTCAAGCCATGTCAATACATCCCCCCCCCCCCCCCCCCCCAATTCCATGTGCTATAATTTTGTTTACTTATGCGGACCTTATCAAAAGCTTTCTGAAAATCAAAATATGTCACATCCACTGGTTCCCTATTATCTACCCTACTCTCTAAATGCACTGTTCGGTGTCAGTGCATATCTGAGGTCCCCTGGTTCAGAGTCTGACCTGTGCTATTAGTTCGCTAATCAAAATCAGGAAAGCAGGTGGTGCTGTAGTGCTTTCTACAGCATCAGAGACCAGGAAGAAAGGAATGATGGTAGTTATGTCAGCCCGAAAGTGTGCATTGATGCTGGATAGGACAGAGACTGGCTGCGTGAGAAATAACCTGTCAACATTCATTGTGCTGCTTGCATGTGAAGAGAGGCCACCCAGGAAAGCGGTATAGCTGTATAGAACTTAGTTGCAGTTGTATTGAACCTTAGTTAGGCCACACTTTGAATATAATGTTCAATTCTGGTCGCCACATTACCAGAAGGATGTGGAGGCTTTGGAGAGAGTACAGAATAGGTTTACCAGGGTGTTGCCTGGTATGAAGGGCATTAGCTATGAGGAGAGGTTGGGAAGAGGATGAGGAGAGCACAGGGCTAAATCGCTGGCTTTGAAAGCAGACCAAGGCAGGCCAGCAGCACCGTTCAATTCCCCTAACAGCCTCCTGAACAGGCGCCGGAATGTGGCGACTAGGGGCTTTTCACAGTAACTTCATTGAAGCCTACTTGTAACAATAAGCGATTTTCAATTTTCAATTTCAATTTTTCAATTTCAATAAACTCAGTTTGTTCTTAATGGAACAACGGAGGTTGAGGGGCGACCTGATAGACGTCTACAAAATTATGAGGGACATGGACAGAGTGAATAGGCAGAAGCTTTTTCCCAGGGCGGAAGAATCAATTACATGGCAACATAGGTTTAAGATGTGAGGGGCAAAGCTTAGAGGTGATGTGCGAGGGAAGTTTTTTACACAGAGGTTAGTGGATGCCTGGAACTTGCTGCTGGAGGAGGTGGTGGAAGCAGTACGATAGTGACTTTTCAGAGGCGTCTTGACAAATACATGAATAGCATGGGAATAGAGGGATATGGGCCCCAGAAGTGCAAAATGTTTTAGGTTAGATGGGCAGCATGGTCAGCACAGGCTAGGAGGGCTGAAGGGCCTGTTCCTGTGCTGTACTTTTCTTTGTTCTTTGATGTCTGAAGGAATACCGGCACCTATGGCACAGACCTCAGCAAGATTCCGCACTTTTAAGAGACAAAAGAGAAATGGAGAAACAGAACTATATAAGAGTTAACTTGAGTGGAAAATAGGTTGAAGTTTTGAAATTCAAGAGTATATGTTTGGAAAACCAAAATGCAAATCAAAGCTGCAGTAATCGAGTAAGTAGTCTTGAATGCGTGCTTTGTGCTGCACTTCGTTCATTTCCACTTGTGCACTCCCATTCTGCAGCTGGTCTGTGCATGATAAATTTAGTGACAGCTGGTCTCTTAGCAACCATCATCAATCCTGTCCTGTGGATCTGGACTACATTCTGAGATCCCAAGTGCTGTAGCACTTGATACAAGATTCAAGCAGAGCAAGAATGTGTGTGCATGTACGTGCTGGAGATGAGAGGGTCATTTAGACACTTCTGACATTAAGGCATTTTTAAAAAATCATAGAGAAGAGTCTATTGTTTGTCATTGGTTTCGTATTTTGTTATCAACTAAAGGGAAACCAGTAATTTTGAAAAAAAAAAATCCAAACTCCAAATTTTTTATTAAAAGAATTGCACCACAAGATTAAACATTTTTACTGTGACCATGTCCAATATCAGCAGGTCCTATTCTAAACTTCAAAGTAATTTTCGTATTTATAAATGGACTCAAACAATTAAAATGGCTGCTGCAAATCATTTGGCATTGGTCTAAGTCAAATCAAATGCCCAATTAAATATGGACATTCACAGCTATCTGGGTAATTTGCACCTTTGTTTAAGGAAGGACTAACACAAAATAATTTCAAGCTTGTCTTGTCTCTCTTTCTCTTTCATTCTGGACAAAAGAGAACATCGAAACTCCATTTATGGAAGTGAATGGACCCAACCAACCTTCCATTGTTTTGGCAATGGAGGCTAGACTGGATGAATCTCAAAGGTGTTAAATAACACATGATGTTGGAATCAACATACATACTACCTTTTGGCAAAGAGTTTGAACTTGTAAATGTCACATAATGGAGGAGACATGATGTTGTCTACATTTAAAAATCAGCTTCAAGCTTTATGCAGACAATTCCACCAAAGCCATCAAACTAGCTACAAGATAATTAAATGCAATTCTTTGTAGTTGGGAGATCCTAGAATAGAGCCGGATTCCCCAAAATATTCCAACTTCAAATTCAACTGAAAATCAACCTCCTAGAAATTTGACACCAGGGAACCTCACAACCTGCTGAAAATCCTTTGTTTTTACAAGTCCCTTGTTTCAACCTTAAGGCATCAACTTCCTTAAAGAAACCAGGTATGCCATGCAGGAGACTGCAGGTCATAGATCAGAGACTGAGTTAACCATAATCTGTACAAGTCTACCACCTTCACCTGTAACCAATGTTTGTGTGTGTGAGTTTGCTTGTGGGAATGAGTGTATGAGATGTTGCATTTTAAATTCAGGTTAAACGTGAGAATAATCTTTGTTATTTTAAAACTCTCAAAAGCTTGCTGCTGGAGTATTTAATTGGGATACACACACTGAGCATAAGAAAACAGACCTCTTTCATTACAAAACTTTACTGATTACAGGCATTAAAGGAACAGACATCCTGACCATAATGCTGTACAAGAGTTAAACAAAGCAAGTACAAACCTAACACAATATTTCATAAATATTTATACTTTGAGCCTAGAAATCTCATCAGCGCACGCCCCATATGACATTTATTTTCCCCAAGAGTTTCCCCCATTATAGTAAAGGATCCTAAGGCTGCCTTCACTTCTGCTGGGACCAAACCATGGGTACCACAGATTTCTGGGATTTAACTTTGATTCATCTCAGTGTTTCAGATACACCCTGAAATCTGAGATGTCTTCCAGTCCTTTCACTATCACCCAGTTATGCGACCCACCATATCCCTTTAAGCACCTTTAAGCATGTGCTTCGGGGCAGCACGGCAGCGCAGTGGTTAGCACTGCGCCGAGGTCCCAGGTTCGATTCCGGCCCTGGGTCACTGTCTGTGTGGAGTTTGCCCATTCTCCCCGTGTTTGCGTGGGTTTCGCCCCCACAACCCAAAGATGTGCTGGTTAGGTAGATTGGCCATGCTAAATTGCCCCTTAATTGGAAAAAATGAATTGGATACTCTAAATTAAAAAAAAAAAGCATGTGTTTCACAGCTTAATGATTCCAACCCCAGGGATAACCCAAAAACGGCGCCAATCAGACGGGCATCGCGCCGGCCCAAAGGTGCAGAATGCTCCGCATCTTTGGCGGCCTAGCCCCAACATTGAGGGGCTAGGCCGGCGCCGGAGGGATTTCCGCCCCGCCAGCTGGCGGAAATGGCGTTTGTTGCCCCGCCAGCTGGCGCGGAAATGCGGCGCATGCGCGGGAGCGTCAGCGGCCGCTGACAGTTTCCCGGCGCATGCGCGAGAGCGTCAGCGGCCGCTGAAAGTTTCCCGCGCATGCGCAGTGGGGAGAGTCTCTTCCGCCTCCGGCATGGTGGAGGCCGTAGCAGAGGCGGAAGGGAAAGAGTGCCCCCACGGCACAGGCCCGCCCGCGGATCGGTGGGCCCTGATCGCGGGCCAGGCCACCGTGGGGGCACCCCCTGGGGTCAGATCGCCCCGCCCCCCCCCCCAGGACCCCGGAGCCCGCCCACGCCACCTGGTCCCGCCGGTAAATACCAGCTTTGATTTACGCCGGCGGGACAGGCAATTTCTGGGCAGGACTTCGGCCCATCCGGGCCGGAGAATTGAATACGGGGTCCCGCCAACCGGCGCGGCCCGATTCCCGCCCCCGCCCAATCTCCGGTACTGGAGACTTCGGCGGGGACGGGGGCAGGATTCACGGCGGCCAACGGCCATTCTCCGACCCGGCGGGGGGGTCGGAGAATGACGCCCCTGATTTCGATATTTTGCCCATGTCTATGATAGGTTCATTCTTCTCAAATCTCTCTTCATTGGACAAACCTCTCATCCTAGAAATCAGCCTAGTGAATCTTTTTGCATTGCTTCTGAGGTAGGTATATCCTTCCTTAGATATGGAGACCAAAACTGTACACAACATTATGGCTTCACCAAATCCTATATAATTATAGCAAGACTTCCTTACTCCTGTACTGCAACTTCCTTGCAGTAATACAAATGTACTATTTGTCTTTCTAGTTGCCTGCTATGCTTGCATGTTAACTTTGTGAGTTGTGTGCAATGATCCTAAAACCTCTCTGAATCCTAGCATCTACCAATCTCTCACATTGTAAATTCTGCTCTGAATTCTTTCTACTAAAGTGGAAAATTTCTCCATATTCTACTCCATCTGCCACCTTCCTGCCCAATCACTTAACTGATCCATATCCTTTTCTAACCTGCTTGCACCCTCCTTATGGCTTACTTACCCACCTAGTTTTGTGTCATTATCAAATTTGGGTATTTCACACTCGATCATTTCACAATCAGTAGCTGAGGACGAACCACTGATCCTTGTGAAACTCCACTACTTCCATTCTGCCTTGTTTGTTCTACCTCTGTTTCCCATCTGTTAAATAATCTATGCTAGTATATTATCTCAAATCCTATGGGCCCTAACCTTGTGTAACAACCTCTTGTTTGGCAACTTCGCAAATGCCTTTTTCAAAATCCAAATATACTACATCAGTTGGTTCCTCTGATTTATCCTAGCTACATGCTCATAAAAGCATGAATACCTTTGTCCAACATGATATCCCTTGTAAAGAGCTGTGTTGAATCTGCCCAATCATCATGTGATTTTCCAAGTTGCCTGACACCGGGTCGGAGAATTGGCGGGGGGGCGGCGTGAATCCCGCCCCCGCCGGCTGCCGAATTCTCCGGCGCCGGGGAATTGGCGGGGGTGGGAATCGCGCCGTGCCGGTCGGTGGCCGCTGGTAGCGCCCCCCCGGCGATTCTCCGACCCACGATAGGCCGCGTGGCCGCCCGAGTTTTGCCGGTCTCGCCCGCGTAAATTAGAGTAGGTCCTTACCGGCGGGACCTAGCGGCGCGGAAGGCCTTGGGGGCGCGCGGGGGGATCTGGCCCTGGGAAGGTGCCCCCATAGTGGCCTGGCCTGTGATCAGGGCCCACCGATCCAAAGGGTGGGCCTGTGCTGTGGGGGCAGTCTATTGTTCCGCGTCGGCCGCTGTGGTCCTCCGCGATGGCCGAAGTGGAGTTGAACCCCCCCCCCGCGCATGCGCTGGGATGACGCCAGCACACGCTGGCGCTCCCGCGCATGCGCCAACTCACGCCGGCGCTCCCGCGCATGCGCCAACTCACGCCGGCCGGCGGAGACCCTTCAGCGCCGGTTGATATGGCGCCAAGCCCCTTCCCCGCCGGCCAGCGTGGCGCAAACCACTCCGGGGCCGGCCTAGCCCATGAAGGTGCGGAGGATTCCGCACCTTTGGGGCGGCCCGATGCCAGAGTGGTTCACGCCACTCCGTCCCGCCGGAACCCCCCGCCCCGCCGGGTAGGGGAGAATCCCGCCCCATGTCCTCAATAAAGACCTTAACATTTATACCCTTTGATTCCTCCAATTTCTGGAATGTTCTTTTTTGTCACAAGAATGGTTCCAGGGATGAGGAACTTCAGTTAGCTGAGTAGATTAGAGAAGTTGGGACTGTTTTCCTCAGAGAAGGTTGAGAGGAGAATCATGAGGCATCTGGGCAGGGATGGGGAAAGATTGCTGGAAGGATCATGAACGAATTAAGGTAATTAGCAAAAGAAGCAATTGAAACTTGAGAAGAATTTTTCATGCAGCATATGGGTAAGATCTGGAATTCACTGATTGATAGTGTGGTAAAGCAGGTTCAATCGAAGCAGTCAAGAGGGGTGAAAAGGAAGAAAATACAATGTTCCAGGGAGAAGGCGGGAGGATGGCAAGAAGAGAATTGCTCATCTGGAGAGCTGGTACAGACGACAATGGGCTGAATGGCCTCCTTCTGTGTCGGTAACAATGATGTGCTTATCTGTCTTTTACTATGAAGGCAGACAATTTGTTTAGCACCTCTACCATTTCCTTATTCTCCATGATAATTTCTCCTGCCTCTGATTGTAAGGGACTTGTATTTGCTTCTGTTATTCTCTTACTTTTTACTTACCAGTTAAAGTTCTCACAATTTGATTTTTTACACGCAACAAGCCCCTCAAACCTCCATTATTATCTCTGTTTAAATTTAAGACCCTAGATTTGGACTTCACGACATCACTGTTGAACTTAAAATGAAATTCTGTCATTATGATCGTTCCTCCCCAAGGGCTTCCTTTACTCAAAGATTACTAATCAGCCCTGTCTCATTACACTATAATGTCAACCTCAAGAACCCTATTTTTTGCATAGCTATCAGAGATTACCATAGAAAGTTTTTTTTACCTTTTCGAATAGTTGGCCATTGCATTCAGTCTGAGGTACTGCTGAGGTACACACAAGAATATATGTAATATGTCTGTTGGTGATACCTAAGGTGTTTCTCAACTCTCAGCACAATCTTACACATAGTAAAAAGCCAGATTCAATGAAAGATGTCAACTGTCATGAGTAATATTTTCAGGGCTGTTAACATAAAATACCTTTGAATTTATTGTAGCCTCCTGTGATTCTAGCCAATTTTGTTGCTTATGGGTAAACAAAGGGAAAGGAAACAAGCTTTTTAAAGTGGTTCCCTCCCAGCAGAGCCAGCATTGCCTCCTTTCTGTTGGTAAATGAATACCCACGTATCCAAATCCCCCTCCCTACCCCCTCTTCACCACCTGACTCACTATAGCTTACCTTGTAAAGGCCCCCAGAGAAGTGCAAACCTGATTTTGAGGTAACCTGTGACTTAATTATTAGCATTTCAAGATCCTCTGGAGATCAAGGGGATTCAGTAACAAGCAGCTCTAAAATTCTATCAGAAAGTTGTTTCAAGATATTGCCATCTTCTCCCAGCTTTGGAGCAAACTACTGAATGAAATACGGCCATCACAACTTGCCCTAAAGGACCTCCTGTAGTTAACAGCTGTGCATATTTTGAGGGGTGGTGGTAGAGTAGTGGAATTATCACTGGGCTAGTAATCTAGAAGCCCAGGGCACAAGGGTTCAAATGCCAGCACAGTAGCTGCTGAAATTTAAGTTTGATTAATTACCTGGAATTAAAAAGCCAGTTTCACGAAACAAACCAATGTTGATTGATTGTCATTAAAACCCAACTGGTTCACTAACGTCCTTCAAAGAAGGAAATCTACCACCTTACCTGGTCTGGCTTTTATGTGACTCCAGACCCAAATCAATGTGGTTGACTCTAAACTGCCCTCTTGAAAAGGTGTGGCAAGTCACTTGATTCAAGGCAGTTAGCGATCAATGACAAATGCTGGACTTCCAACAACACACTCATCCCATGAAAGAATAAAAAAATAAATGCCACAAGCATGCCAGTGTTCTTTTTCCTTGCTTGTCTGTGGTTTCTCACAAGGTTCAAGCATGAAGTCGCCTAGTTAAGTCCCTAGATTGGGGGACTCGTTACTTGAGGAGATGCTAGCAGTTTGCATTCTCACCTACATGGTATACCAGATTGAGTTTCTGTCCCAAAGGCAAGGCAGAAATACTGCTTACCTAAATTGTCCACAAAGTTATTTGCAAACAAATACAAAAATACCAGCACAGTAACCGGTGTTGGGGCAATTATTAGGTTGACTTTCCTGGAATGTGTACTCGCCAGATTCAAAGGAAATAAACAGCATCATTCTGCCAGGTCACCACCCCTTTATGCTTAACACATAGTTCCAGGTAGAAGCCTTCAAATGAGACACGGCTGATGTCAACAAGCCTCTGCAGCATTTTCTTGGGTCTTGATATTGCACGGGCCAAAAAAGTTAAATAGTCCTTAATCAACCACACACATTGCAGAATCGAAGAGACTGCCAGCAAGTTCGTGGTATCTGCAATTTAGGAAGCTACTTTCCAATATCGCTGAAAAAAAAACACATGCCAAAGCTTTTCGTCGTGCACTCTTCATAACATTCACAAGAATACCAAATGTAAAGGGAACAACAATTTGTACTTCATGAGAGGAGAATGCTGATTTGTTGGCAAATGGACTCTGGTTGGTAGAGGTGTTGCCATGGAGATTCAACCAGCCAGTTACTGACTGACAGTTAATTGATGACGAACTTTGTTTAAATTAAAATCTGGTAGGCTTAGGGCTTACATTGTATTTTCTGATCTAAGTGGTGGCTGACTGGGTAGACGCATAGAAGAGCTGGTGGGATGGAAGATGAGCAGGTGCCGTTGAGTGCAGGGAAGGATGGCAGAGTCTCTAGGCAGCAGGTTTAGGCAAAGCCAAGGGGCAAGAGAGACTTGTTAACAGCACATAACTTTACCTTGATTATCTATGTATCTGCCTCCCACCATCTCTCTATCTCTCCCATATAGACTCTTTGCCTCAGTGTTTAAAAACATATAAACTTTCCGAACAGTTATAAAATAATTGCATTAGAAATAGAAGCAGGAGTAGGCCATGCTCTGCCATTCAATAAGATCATTGCTGATCTGATTTGTGGCCTTAGCTCCATGTTGCTGCCTGCCCCCATAATCCTTGATTCCCTTGCATATCAAACATTGGTCCAACTTAACTTTAAATATATCCAGTGGCCCTGCCTCCACTGCTCTCTGTGGCTGAGAATTCCAAAGATTAATGATCTCTGAGAGAAGCAACGTTTATAACCGTTTGAAAAAGTGTTACACTCATTTTAAAATAATTAAAAATAAAACTCACCTGCCCCATTGAAGCGAACCTCAAGGGGCATGTCTTTAGCTCATGATGTGGCTTCGCTGGAAGACCTTGTAGCTTCTCCAGACATTGGGCCCTGCAACAGAAGAGAAGATTCTTGCTGCAACCAATGAACTAGGAAAGTTTGTTTTCCTCTGTTCAACGGCGAAGGCCATTGCTTCGTTGCTGACAACAAAACCCAGATCAATCTTTAGTTAGTTGAATCTGTACCAGTCATAATATAAATCAAAACACAAAGACATTTACTGGCTTTACTAATAAAAGTTCCAAATTGTTACTTTAATAAAGGCGAGGGAAGTCAAAAGAGTAAACAAAAAAAATGTTTATTTATAAGAACGTACTATTTACAAGGGGCCTGGTTGAACCTCACCGGGTCCTCTTTCTGTGTCGGTCAGTTCCTAGCTGCCCGACCTTTTATACCACATGGTAATCAGCCCCGTAGTTAATGGGGGAGTTTATGCTCCTCGAGCCACACAGGGAAAACAATCAAACCCGCCCCCTGTGTCCCGTGCAGGTTGTTACATTTGTAAGGACCTTAACATGCAGACCTATGTTTACCCACAAAGATTTAAAGAGATTTGTTAGGAACAATAGTACTTGACATGATCTGTCTGCAGACCAACATTTAGACAATATGTATGAAGAATTCATTGACAGCATCTCGCTCACGAACCTTTTTTTTGTTCTAGCCATTAGAGATTATCAGTAAATGTTTCGAGCGTCTCTGGTAGGAGGCAATTGTGTTCAGTTTACAGACTAATGTCTACAAGAATCTTTGTAAAATGTCTGTCGCTGATAGTCAATGTAGTTCTCAAGAGTTTCCATGTTTATTCATACCTTGATGATTGGCTTACTTAGGTTCACTCCCAGGGGATCTCCCAAGAGGCAGTCTCTATCAGATGGAACAGATGTTCACACAGCTGAGTCAACTAGTGAACCCATAGAGGTCATATTTTACAACCATCCCATGATATCATTTTTATGGGATCTATATTACAAACAGTAATGTTCCAAGATACCAAGCACCTTAGAGTTCTCTCTAATTTCTCTTTGGTGCACAACCCGTTTGTAACACTGTGCCCATTTTAAAGGGAACACAGTTTGTCCCTTGCTCTGTACATTCTGGATTGTGTCCGACCATCCTACCCCACACCTTAGAGGAAATGTTGCCAATCATTACTAATTTGAGTAAATACCCAGTAACTTGGGGAAGCTAAATTGGATAGCCCCAAAAACTGAAACAGGGGATCTGAATGTACTGTGACGCTGAGTGTGTTCAATGTAATAAAGGTAACATATAAACTTCAAGCTGCCTTCTCATTTAAATGATTTCAGCATCTCGCCAAAGCTGTTGATTGACTGTATGCATCAGCAAGAGGCTAATATTGTGAATGGATGGCACCATTTAAATCTAGTCTGCACCTCTTAATAGGAAAGTGCATTGTGGCTGGAGGTGCTAGAAATCGTCCAGTAAGTGACTCTGGAAACATTGAAGAATGGCACAACAGTGGAAGGAGCAGGTTCATAGTTATTTGGACGCTGCAGTTGGGGGTCTTGGTGGAGAAGGTGGAAGAGAAGAACAACACCCTGTATCCACAGGTGGCCAGGAGGATCTCCATAGATACGTTTAGAAGGCAGTGGAAGCAGATAGTCATGGGGGACAAAATCAGGAGTCAAGACCCAAGAATCTGGATGCAGTGCCGCAATAAGTCCAATAACTTCACATGAATGGTCAAGGTTAATAAATGTATCATCAACTGTCAGAGCCTACCAAATGCATCACTAGTCTCAGAAAGTTCACTGGACCCTACACCTAATCTGAAATCATTGAAGATGATGGTATCTCATAATTAATCGTTCATCTCACATCCCACCTCCCCCTCTCCCCAGACTCTTTGCTGATTTACAAACTGCAAATGGTGTAAATATACACTTCTTGCTATCTCCCTCTACCCCCACCTGCCCCACAACATGACCTTATGCCTTTCACCTTTGAGATACCCAAAAGTGGAACTTGGCCAGGCAGTGCAGGGACAGCAAGAATATACTGATGATGAAGATGTACTTGATTTCACACTTAACACCATAAACCCAGTTGCTAGCACTGTGCATAATTTTGAGACCAGCAGAAAGGCAGGATCTGTGACACCAGGCATGAGTGAGTTCCATACCTTGACAGAATATCGGAACTGAAAAGTCCAACCCTAACTCCCGAATGGAGAGGTTTTGGAGGCTCTCTCAGACTAGGGGTGTATTCCTGCAATTTGGAAGTTGAAGAGGTGATTTAATATAATTTTTCAAGATGTTAAAAGAAACAAATGGAGTAGATAGAAACTACTTACTCTGCTTAGGGAGCCTAGGACAATGAGGCACAGTCTAAAAATTAGAGCTGGACCTTGCAGCCGTGGAATTGAGAAAGACTTTTACACGCAGAAGTTGACAGGAATTGGAACAACTTCCTGCCAATGGCAACCAATGCTATAGCAATAGTTAATTTAAAACCTGAAATTGCTATTTTTTTGTTAACTAAAGGTGTTACCGGATATGATACATATAGAATGGGATTGCAGTTCAGGCATGATCTCGTTGAATGGCAAGACAGGCTTGAGGGGCTGAATGGCCTCCTCATCATATTATGATCTTAGAATCACTAACTGGGTAAATATCATGCTGTACATTCGACCATGCCTAAAGTGGCTGAGTTACACAGTACACTGTATCTATTTCTGCAGCCTTTTGCCACTAGCTAGCAATATCTTTCTGGTGATATAATTACTACTTGAATCACTGAGATCTGATATTCCATTGTTAATTTATGATTCTTTCAAGCCAGCAATTTTTGGGAATTCTACATGACACCATAAGAATCAGAATAGTTAATAACCCTAAGGGTGATGCATTAAAACGATAATACTTATCTTGTTAAATGTCACATGCTGGATATTAAAATAATTCATGTCTACTCTTTGTCACCACGTTGTTTTTGTCTTGTGGATGTTATTGAAGGTGCTGCTTTCTACAATTTTGACTATAACTGAGACTGGCTTATAGAGTTTTTACAGGAGTATACGGTTACCTGTTTCTTGGCTGACCTCAGTGAGGTGATTCCATGTTACGGCCATTTTGGTCCGATGTCTTTATGATCATAATTGGACGGAGCAGATTTCCACTTTTTTTTCCCAAAAGGTCTCAGTTCACAGTGATTTCTTTTCTCAGGATGGTTACTTTGCAAAACTCGGCACAATACGTCTGAGTGAGAGAGGGGCAGCGAGGGCACAAAGCATTATCTTGTGTTCAGTACATCAGTGTCTTTTGTTCTCTCCCTCTCCTGTTTGGTAAGGAGTCCATAAAGTATCTTCTTGGCTGTAAATTCCCAGCAAAATTCTATTACTTCTTGTCAGAACATAAGAACTAGAAGCAGAATTAAGCAATTCAGGCCCTCCAGCCTGCTCTTCCATTTAATACGATCATGGCTAATCTCATCTTGGCCTCAACTCCACTTTCCTGCCCGTTCTCCATAACCCTTCAACCAATTACCAGTTTAAAAACCTGTCTATCTCCACAAATTTGCTCAATGTCCTGCACCCACCACACTCTGAGGTAGTGAATGCCATAGATTCACGACCCCTTGAGAGAAGTAATAGCTCCTCATCTCATTTAAATTTGCTACCCTTAACTGAAAACTGTGACCTCACGATTTAAATTGCCCCACAAAAAGAAACATCCTCTCCAAATCTACTTTGTCAGCAAGATGGCGCCGGAGCGTGGCCACTCTGCGAGCTCTCCCTAACAGATCGTCTTTTCACTTACCTTACATCGTTACCTTATGTTGCCCTATTATGTATTTTCTTTTCTTTTCTTTTCATGTACTTAATGATCTGTTGAGCTGCCCGCAGAAAAATACTTTACACTGTACCTCGGTATACGTGACAATAAACAAAATCCAATCAATCCCCTTTATAATCTTATAGACCTCAATTAGATCTCCTCCCATTCTTCTAAATTATCGAGAGTATAGGCCTAAACCTCTCAATCTCTCTACGTAAGACAAACCCCTCATCTCTGGAATCAATCGAGTGTCCATCCTCTGACCTGCTATAATGCAACTACATCCCTCTTCAAGTAAGGGGACCAAAACTGTACACAATACTCCACGTCTGGTTTCACGAATGCCTTGTACAGTTGCAGCAACTTCCCTACTTTTATACTTATTTCCTTTAGCAATAAATGCCAAAATTTCATTTGCCTTCCTTATTACCTCTGCACCGAAGCACTCTGAAGTTTCTCTCCATTTAGATAATAAATTGTCTTTCTATTATTCTGACCAAATGGATAACCTCACACTTATTCACGTTAAACCCTATCTGCCAAATTTTAGTCCGCTCACCTTACGTAACCTGTTCATATCCGTTTGTAAATTTCTTATACCTTTATTTAAACTTATTATCCCACCTATTTTCGTGTCATCTGAAAATTTTACTGTAGTACCTTCTATTCCTACATCCAAGTCAATAATATAGATTGTAAATAATTGAGGCCCGAGGACCGAACCCTGTGGCACCCCACTAGTTACATTTTGCCATCCAGAAAAGGACATTTATCCTGAGTCTCTGTTTTCTGTTGGTTAGTCAGTCCTCTATCTACGCTAATAAATTACCCTAACCCGATATGGAACGCGATTCTCCCCTATCCGGCGGGGCAGGGGGTTCCGGCGTAATGGAGTGGCGGGAACCACTCCGGCGTCGGGCTGCAGGGGCGAAGCCCTCACCTTGAGGGGCTAGGCCCGCGCCGGAGTGGTTTCCGCTCCATTGGCTGGCGGGAAAGGCCTTTGGCACCACGCCAGCCGGCGCCGAAAGGTCTTTGCAGGGCGACGCATGCGCGGGTGCGCAGCGGCTGCTGACATCATCCCCGCGCAGGGGAGGGGGTCTCTTTCGCCTCCGCCATAGTGAAGACCATGGCGACGGCGGAAGAAAATGAGTGCCCCCACGGCACAGACCCGCCCGCCGATCGGTGGGCCCCGATCGCGGGCCAGGCCACCGTGGGGGCACCCCCCGGGGCCAGATCACCCCGCGCCCCCTCCCCCAGGACCCCGGAACCTGCCCGCGCCGCCTTGTCCCGGCGTTCAAGAGGTGGTTTAATCCATGCCGGCAGGAGAGGGTTGACAGCAGCGGGACTTCGGCCCACCGCAGGCCGGAGAATCGCCGGGGGTGGGCCCGCCGACCGGCGCAGCGCGATTCCCGCTCCCGCCGAATCTCTGGTGCCGGAGAATTCGGGACTCGGTGGGGGCGGGATTCACGCCAGCCCCCGGCGATTCTCCGACCCGGTGGGGGGTCGGAGAATCGCGCCCATGATCTTTATTGATCTTTTGTGTGGCACCTTATAAATGCCTTCTGGAAGTCCAGATATACTACATCTACAGGATCCCCACCATTCACTTTGCTTGTTACACCTTCGAAGAACTCCACCAATTTAGTCAAACATGTTTTACCCTTCATAAAACCATGCTGACCCTGAGGAATTGTGTTTTGACTTTCCAAATGTCCGGTTATTACTTCCTTAATAATGGAATCTTACAATTTCCCAATGACAGATGTTACACTAACCATAGAACCATAGAATTCCTACAATGCAGAAGGAGATTATACGACCCATCGAGACTGCACCAAACCTCTTAAAAAGAGCACATTACCTAGGCCCACGCTCTGACTCTATTCCCGTAACACCTCCTAACCTGCACATCTTTGGACTGTGGGAGGATACCGGAGTATCCCGAGGAAACCCACACAGACACGGGGAGAGAATGAAAATTCCACGGAGATAGTCACCCAAGGCCAGAATTAGCTTAGATAACCTCTGTGCCACCATGCCGCCCCTAATTGGTCTGTAGTTTCCTACTTTCTGTCTTCATCCCCTTTTGAATAAAGGCATTTTCCAAATCCACTGGAACCTTTTCTGCATCCAAGGAATTTTGGACTATTATAACCAATGGGTCCACTACCTCCACTGCCACTTTCTTTAAGATCCCAGGATGTAGGCCACCGGGAATGTGGACTTATTCACCTTCAATCCCAATAGTTTGCTCAATACCTTTTCCCTATTGATGAGGATTGTTCTATTACCTCTGCATTACCTGTTACTACTGGGATGATACCAGTGTCCTCCGCCATAAAAACTGAGGCAAAATATTGATTTAGTGTCTTTATCATTTCTGTGCTCCACACTATTAACTCCCCGGTCTCATTCTCCAATACACCAACATTTATTTTAGCCACTCTCTTCTTTTTGTGACAAAGCTACACCACCTCCTTTTCCTTCCTGCCTACCCTTCCAAATTGCTGAGTATCCATGGATATGGTTTCACAGTGGTTAGCACTGCTGCCTCACAGCACCAGGGCCCCGAGTTCATTTTGGCCTTGTGTGACTGCCTGTGTGGAGTTTGCATTTTCTTCGTGTTTCAGTGTGGGTTTCCTCTGAGTGCTTTGGTTTCCTCCGACAGTGCAAAGATGCGCAGGTTCGGAGGTTTGGCCATGCTAGATTGCCCCTTAGTGTCCAAAGCTGTACGGGTAAGGACGGGTTACGATGATAGGGCAGGACCCTCTTTCAGAGGGTCGATGCAGACTTGATAGGCCAAATGGGCTCCTTCTACACTGTAGGGATTCTATGACTCTATGATTAATAATAATGATAATCTTTATTGTCACAAGTAGACTTACATTAAAACTGCAATGAAGTTACTGTGAAAAGCCTCGAGTCTCCACGTTCCAGCACCTGTTTGGGTACATGGAAGGAGAATTCAGAATGTCTAAATTACCTACCAGCATGTCTTTAGGGACTTGTGGGAGGAAACCGGACTTGTGGGAGAACGTGCAGACTCTGCACAGACAGTGACCCAAGCCCGGAATCAAACCTGGGTGCTGTGACGCAACAGTGCTAACCACTGCTACCGTATCGCCCAGCTTAAACTCCGAGACCAGGTCACCTTGTAACTATGGGCGAAATTCTCCAGTATCGGCGCGGTGTCCGCCGACCGGCGCCAAAAACGGCGCTAATCAGTCCAGCATCGCGCCGCCCCAAAGGTGCGGAATCCTCCGCATCTTGGGGGGGTGCAGCCCTAACCTTGAGGGGCTAGGCCTGCGCCGGACTGATTTCCGCCCCGCCAGCTGGCAGAAAAGGCCTTTGGTGCCCCGCCAACTGGTGCGGAAATGACATCTCCGGGCGGCGCATGCGTGGGAGCGTTAGCGGCCGCTCACGGCATCCCCGCGCATGCGCTGTGGAGGGAGTCTCTTCCGCCTCCGCCATGGTGGAGACCGTGGTGAAGGCGGAAGGAAAAGAGTGCCCCCACGGCACAGGCCTGCCCGCGGATCGGTGGGCCCCGATCGCGGGCCAGGCCACCGTGGGGGGCACCCCCCGGGGTCAGATCGCCCTGGAGCCCGCCCGCGCCGCCTTGTCCCGCTGGTAAGAGAGGTGGTTTAATCCACGCCGGCGGGACAGGCATTCTAGCGGCGGGATTCAGCCCATCCGGGCCGGAGAATCGCAGGGGGGGCCCGCCAACCGACGCGGCGCGATTCCCGCCCCCGCCGAATCTCCGGTGCCAGAGAATTCGGCAACCGGCGGGGGCGGGATTCACGCCAGCCCCCAGCGATTCTCTGACCCGGCGGGGGGTCGGATAATCTCGCCCATCGTCTCAGTAAGTGCCACTAAATAATACCACTTTATCTCTATTTGCGTTGTTAGCTAATTAAATTTATTCAGAATGTTTCTACATTCAGACACAAAGCCTTTGGGCGGAATTCTCACCCCCCCCCCCTCCCCCCCACGCCGGGTGGGAAAATCGCCGGGTGCCGCGCATGTCCCGCCACGCCACCCCGACACCCGCACGTGATTCTCCCACCTCCCCCCCCCCCCCCCATTTGCAGCGAGCGAGCGGCGATTCTCCGGCCCGGATGGGCCGAGCGGCCTGCCCAATATGCCGGGTTCCCACCGGCGCCGTCCACACCTGGTCGCTGCCAGCAGGAACGCTGGGGGGACGGCCTGTGAGGGGGGGTCGGAGGGGGATTCCTGCACCGGGGGGGGGGCTCAAATTGGGTCTGACCCGCGATCGGTGCCTCTCTGAAGGAGGAACTTCTTTCCTCGCCGCCCCGCAAGATCCATCCGACATCTTCTTGCGGGGCGGCCTCGGGGTGGATGGCAACCGCGCATGCGCGGGTGACGTCATTTACGCAGCGCTGCTTTTATGTGGCGCCAAGGCCCGGCGCGCATAAGTGACGCGACGCCGCCTCTAGCCCCCCCCGGGGGCGGGAGAATAGGGGGCTGGGAGCGGGCTCCGACGCCGGAGTGAAACACTCCGGTTTTCACTCCGGCGTCGGCACTTAGACTCCCGATGGGAGAATTGCGCCCTTTAAGTTTGTTCTATTATCAAATTTCCCTACTCTTGTACGATTTTTGGTGCAATATGGCATCCGCACATTCTGTCCCTTTCTTTTATTTTCTGGTAACAATCTGCCTCATCACTAACCTGCACTCCTGCCTTCTTGTTTAACTTTAATTTTCTAATTTTCCATGCAACTGAACCCTCTCCCCACTATTGTCGCAGACTATGTCTGCTGCACCTATTGTTTCAGAAAGATAATTGTATTTTGATGTCTCCCCCCAGAAACATTTGAAAAGTCTCAGGGTAGTGTGAAATCTTTCACCCTCCCTACGAGGTTGAGTGTCTGTATTTCTGTGCTATTTGGTGAAATGCAAAATTGTGTGTATTGTCATAGTGTGGGTAGTTTTGTCATTGTCTCCACTGGGTTCCAGCTTTTTTGCAATCCAGCCAGAAAAAGAAAGAAATTGTATTCTTGTAACAGTAGAGACCTATGGAATTGATTAGCCCTTTAGCTTTGCTCAAAGATACAGTTCCTCTGCCACTCCCTGATCCTCTTTCTCATTGCCAACTCTCCCATTTACCATTATCCTTCTCAAGTTGACGCTGCTCTTCCTGCCTTTTGCTGCTCCTCTCCAGATCCCACAGAGCATTTGGGAGAGAGATACTGCGAGCAGGTACAAACAACCGCGCAACCTCAAACAAACCATTGTTTGCAGCAAACTACCCAGCTTTCAGAACAGCGACCACGACACCACGCAACCCTGCCATGGCAATCTCTGCAAGACGTGCCAGATCATCGACATGGATACCACCATTACACGTGAGAACACCACCCACCAGGTATGTGGTACATACGCGTGCGACTCGGCCAACGTTGTCTACCTCATACGCTGCAGGAAAGGATGTCCCGAAGCGTGGTACATTGGCGAAACCATGCAGACGCTGCGACAACGAATGAACGGACATCGTGCGACAATCACCAGGCAGGAATGTTCCCTTCCAGTCGGGGAACACTTCAGCAGTCAAGGGCATTCAGCCTCTGATCTCCGGGTAAGCATTCTCCAAGGCGGCCTTCAGGACACGCGACAACGCAGAATCGCCGAGCAGAAACTTATAGCCAAGTTCCGCATACATGAGTGCGGCCTCAACTGGGACCTGGGATTCATGTTGCATTACATTCATCCCCCACCATCTGGCCTGGGCTTGCGAAATCCTACCAACTGTCCTGGCTTGAGACAACTCACACCTCTTTAACCTGGGGTTACCCCTATCTCTGGATCTGTAAACACTTAATTAACTGCAAATGCTCGCATTCTAAGCATTGTCCTGCATCTTTAAATTTGTCTATATATATGTTTCTGGAATCTACCTCTTCATTCACCTGAGGAAGGAGCAGTGCTCCGAAAGCTAGTGTTTGAAACAAACCTGTTGGACTTTAACCTGGTGTTGTAAGACTTCTTGCTGTGCTCACCCCAGTCCAACGCCGGTATCTCCACATCATGGCGCGCAGGAGAGGCAGTGAACAGGAGGTTTGACAATGTCAGTGTCATGATATGCGGACATACACATAATGATATACAGACAAGCAGCTAATGGACACAGAGAACAGGACATGACCAATAGGCAGGCAGGACACTCAGGGGTGGGATCTGACTATAAAAGACACAAGGCACTCACACTCCACCTCTTTCCACTGATGAACATCTAGAGAGTCAGTCAAGGGTGTTGTTACAATCTCACACCTCCACCACATGGCTAAGAGCTAGTCTGGTTCAGTCAGACAGAGTAACCACACTTAAGTTAGCAGAGCCGAACTCACAGATAACTGTGCTAACTGTGCTATTAGTTCAATAAACCTGATTGAACTAACTTCAAGGTCTGGAGTATCTTTCTGATCTAAGCTGCATCCAGTTGCAGCCAGTGTTAGACCAGTGTACCTAACACGACAGTCAGCTGTGGGAGGGAAGGTCAGGGAGCGGGCAGCTCAGTGAGCAGGCGAGGCAGCAAGCTGGAGGTAGCAAATTTCTTACATATCTTTTAATTTAAAAATTATTTCAGTTACCAATTTAGGAATTTAACAATGAAAAGCATTTCAACTTGGAGGGGATGGTATTTTAATGTTTTCTTTATTGATGAGAAAGCAAAACAGAACCTTTTACATTGGTTTTAATAGGAAAATCTAATTTGTTTAAAATTGTTTCAATTCGTCACAATGTTTAAGAATGCAACTACAATGTTAAGTGAGGACTTAATAATTCACTGACTGCAAAGTTTAGCTCTTCTGTTTCTGCAGTTTATGGGGGCGATTCTCCAAAATAGAGACGAAGTGTTCGCGCCGTCGTGAACGCCGCGCGTTTCACGACGCCGTGAAACGGGCACGAGGACGACCGATTCTGTCCCCCACAGGGGACCAGCACGGCGCTGGAGTGGTTCACGCCGTACCAGCATCCCTTCCCGGAGCCAAATGGGCACCGCGCCAACCCGCGTATGCGCAGTTGGGCCGCGCCAACCTGCGCATGGGCGGGGGACTTCTTCAGCACGCCGGCCCCGACGCAACATAGCTTGGGGATTCAAGGGCCGGCCGCGCAACAACATAGGCCCGGGGGGGAGGGGCCGGCAACCATCGGAGGCTCCCCCCGGTAAAGGAGCGTTTTTTCCCGTCCCGCAGGCTGCCCCCGACCCTTCGTGCAGAGCTCCCGCCGGCAGCAACCAGGGGTGAATGGCGCTGCCGGGACTCTGTTGTATTCGCGCGGCCGCTCAGCCCATCCGGGCCGGAGAATCGGCGGCCCGCCGATTCCAGCGGCTGAGGGTGCGTCAAACGCGCCGGCGCAAATGGCGCCGATTCTCCGCACCTCGGAGAATCGCGCGCCGGCGTTGTGGCGCGGTTGTGCGGCACGGAGAATCGCACCCTACAGCTTTCTTTAACTTATCACACCCACTTCTTGAGACTGTTAAGATTATGAACATTATGAGCATTCATGCTTAAAAATTAGCTTGTAACCTCAATAATTAATAATCCATAATTGTACTTTGCTCTAGATTTCAAGGCATCAGACATCAGGGTCCTTTCACAAATGTGATTTTATTTGTGCATATCTGGCTGTAGCAGCAGATGCGCAACTGGTGAGGCCAGTGCTAATAGGTTAGGGAGTATAACTGCTGGGGTCTCACCTTCCATCTGGTAAGTGTCCCAGGTTGAGAGTTAGAACAAATGGCCAGGTGCTGTTTTCCAAATGGCCTCATTATGAATGCGTGGCTCAACTCCTTCAAAAACAACTCCAAACCCACGATCTCCAACACCTAGAAGGACAAGGGCAACAGATGCATGGCAACACCATCACCTGCAAGTTCTCCTCCAAGCCACACACCGTCTGATTTGGAACTATATCTCCATTCCTTCACAGTCATGTGTCCATATCCTGGAACTCCCTTCCTAATAGCACCATGAATATACCTACACTACGTAGACTGCAGCGGTTTACGAAGGCAGCTCACCACCACCACCTTCTCAAGGACAATTATGGATGGGTAGTAAAATACACTTAGCACTGTGGGCAATGTTGACACAGTTTTCAGGGGACTAATAACTTTGTTTGATTGCAATCTCTATTACCTTATAATAACTTGATCTTTCTTTGAAGAGTTTTTCAATGTTAGCATTTTATTTACATGAGATTAAAAGGTGTGAAGTGGTTGGAGACAGTTTTCTCATTGATACTGTGAATGACTGTGATTGATTGACAGTTTTTTGGTGGAGGGGAGCAGTATGGTGGCGCATTGGTGAGTACTGTTGCCTTACGGCGCTGAGGTCTCTGGTTCGATCCTGGTCCCGGGTCACTGTCCGTGTGGTGTTTGCACATTCTCCTGGGTTTGCGTAGGTCTCACCCCCACAACCCAATGATGTGCAGGGTAGGTGAATTGGCCATGCTAAATTGCCCCTAAATTGAAAAAAAAATTAATTGGGTACTTCAAATTTTTTTAAAATAACAAAAAAAAGAAAAGAAAACTGATCTACAGGATATGGGAATCTTGGAGGAGGATAGGATGTCCATGGCAGAGATTAAGGTGAAGTGGGAGGAATGGTAGCACAGTGGTTAGCATAATTGCTTCACAGCTCCAGGGTCCCAGGTTCAATTCCCATCTTGGGTCACTGTCTGTGCGGAGTCTGCACATTCTCCCTGTGTCTGCATGGGTTTCCTCCCACAGTCTAAAGATGTGCAGGTTAGGTGGATTGGCCATACTAAATTGCCCTCAGTGTCCAAAAAGGTTAGGTGGGGTTACTAGGTTACCGGGATAGGCTGGAAGTGCTTAAATGGGGTGCTCTCTCCAAGGGTCGGTGCAGACTCAATGGGCCAAATGGCCTCCTTCTGCACTGTACATTCTATGAATATTCTATGATTGGCACTTTTTAAGAGTTTGTAAGATGAGAAGTTTTTTTCACAAAAGAGATTTTCAACATCTCTTTGCTTATTGTGTCAGTTTAAGGAGTATTTCAACGGCTTGCCAGACTTGCAATGGCTCATTCGTTCTGTACGTAGTAGGTACTGGAAGAGCGGGCATGGAGGATCCATGGGGGAATGTTTGATGAGGGGCCATAGAGAAGGCATGGAAGGTAGAAGGGGGCATGAGCGATCGAAGGGGGCATGGGAGTTGGCAGGCAGGTGAGAGTTTGAGGGCGTAATGGCCATGGATATAACTGTGCTGATGTCCCAATTAATCGAGGGAGGCCTTCTAGCCTGCCAACCTTGCCATCTGTCCACTTCCATTGCTGCCTCAACCCTGCCTCCAGAGGCGGCGGGCCTAACGCCATCCCACCCATGTCTCCCCAGAATGAAAAATATGGAAGGCAGGGGCCTCCTTAACAGAGAAACGTTGGGGAGTTGGGAACTTTCCCAGCTCCCAATCTCCATTTCCTTGGCGAAAATCGGGTGTTTGGCAATGTAATTATGATACCTTCTCCATATTTATAACAGTCTCATGTCTGATTTTAGTGGGCTGGCTGGACATCCATTAAATGCCTGTATGAATTGATTTGGCTGGGAAACGTATGGCTACTTTTTCAAAATTGTGCACCTCCCACTGCAAAAATAATTGGCTAATGTATCACTTTTCCAAAATTAAGTAAAATCTTTTGAGAGAGCAATCAGCATTTTAGCAATGTCTTCAGTTGCAAATGTTAGCTTGTGATTAACAATCCATAAAACTAATGGAGCATTTACAATTGTGTTGTATTGTGCAGATGACCATGTGTCTGTTATTCTGTGCCTCTGTGATAAATTGTTTCTGCCACACTACAAAGTACATCAGATGTTAATTTGGCTGGAGTTGCAGCTGAAAGCCTAAATATGCACTGATACATGTTGACAGATTTGTTTTAAAATTACATCTTATTTATTAATATCTGATGGACATTATGGAGACAGTAACAATTCCCATAAAATCAAGTGCATATGACACATTTTCATAGGAGCGCTATGGGCTATAAACCTCATGTCTTAAATATGATTTTGCACTGACACTCCCCCTCTTCGTTTACAAGATAGTAACTCCTTTTAAAATCCTCCCTCCAACAATAAGGTGCTATCTTCTGATCAAGACGGAATGTTTCTGATCAAGGAGCATGTGCTACTGATGCTGTTCCTGTAACCAAGTTCTAAAACGTGTCTAATTGTAGCAACAAAATGGCATGCCTCTTTGTTTTCTTTCTGCTGTTTGGAAAAGCACCTTTACCGATGACCTAATTGAGGTCTGAAATTCTTAATATGCGATTGTCTTTTTCCCCCTTTGTGTAACAATGTGGTACAATTATTGGATTTTCTGCCAGACTGTGAATTATTTTTAATATGTTTCCTCAAGCAAAATATAATGAAACTTTCAACAAATGTTGTGTAAATAAATGTTCAGTTTCCAATGACATGACATTAGCAGGTCTTTATGACCTCATTTTCATTAAATTGTTGAGTACTTTCTGGATAACTTATTAATCTAGCTTTCTGCATTTATTTATCTCCCTTAAGATTTTATTGGTTTCTAACTATGCTATTCGCTCTAGCTTTAAGAGTAGGAATGTCTGGGCTACGGACTTCCCTGTAGCTGTCATCAATCCTGCTTCATAATTGGGGAGAATAAGGTACAGTTCAGCAGAGTGAGTTAGTCTGTGTCAACTTGTCTCTCATGCAGAGATAGAATTCCTGGAGCTGTCACCTCGTAGTTAGCAAATCAAGTTTACAGGAGTACCATATCTATTGAAATATGTAATTTTCCTCGCTTTTTGAGTACTTGGTTACATCAGCTATACATACATACATAAAAGTACCCAAGGCTCAAAATCCAAATTCTGTAAATAAATGGTGCAATTTGAATGAAGCACTCAGAAGGCAACAGTGGCAGATCAGTGAGCCGCAAAGTACCGTGAACAAATACTTACTGTTTGTGACTCCATTTTATTAAAAGGCCAAATATTTGAGTATCCAACCAAGGGGAAGGTCAAATATATGAATACCATAACAATTATTCTTCACAGGCTTAACGTACTGACATTATCCAATGGCCTAACGAAGAACTGATGGAACTTAGACAGCAGTGGAAACCCATGACCTCAACCATATCCTCCACTTGAGCTGTGAGCTGCCTCCCTGTATCAACATTTGCAGACTTCTCCTGCTCATTTTTCCAGTTGACTATGCGCTCAATCTAGACCCACATCCGGGCTATTTCTGAAAATGCTGCTTGCTTTCTATGTGCCAAAACAATTACAGCTGTGCAGTTGTTAGATGGGGTAAACATTAATTACAAATGGGTATTGTGGGACTTGCTAATCTGCTTGTCTAAACTGATGTTTGTCTTAGCAGGGGTTGAACTTCATAGACCTTAATCTTTTGGGAATTTCTGGGCTATTTCTGCTTCAAAATAATAAAAAAGGATTAATACTAGGAACTAATAAATATTCCTAGTTTTAGTTTCTAACTGTTTATTGTGCTTGATGTTACACCTTCAGACAAATTCGTTTTCTCAAAAGTGAAGAGTATAATTTGGCAGAAAACATCCTTCCACTCGAGGCATGGCAGAACAAAAATAAAAAAGAAATGTTACGCCTTTTAATGAGCATAGTTAACCTCAAAAATATGCCCAAGAGGTTCAGCAGTGTAACAGTTAATAGCGTACCATTTCATTCATATTTGTTGAGGACTTGTATTCTTGATCGGTCACTGGCCCAATATTTAACAAATCAGAAAGCACTAGGTGATTGAGTCTTTCATCAAAATATCAACCACCAAATCTATCAGTGATCCATTTTTCATCTTGAAAGTATTATTATTGTACAAGTCTATTTCAGTTTTGACAGTTGTCGTAGAACTCCCATTGTGTTTTGATAGGCTTTTGCGGGGGGGGGGTGGGGGGGTGGGGGGGGGGTAAGCAGATAGAATTCTAAAGAACTGAAGAACTGATTATAAATCCTGTGGGTTTTTTTTGTTAAAGGTTACATAATAGACCAAGCTGTAAAAGCGTGCTTTAATCTTACTTCGGTGGTAGATGGTGTTCGCTTGTATAAATCTATGTCTGTCACTTCCCTGAATAGTAGGACAGTGATTTGGGTTGCTGTGAAATTAATGAAATTAAACCATCACGTTAGGTTTCTTTCTTCTGTTCCAGTGATGTAGATGTGCTTGGACTCTTCACTGTCTGATGTACTTCCCATACATTTATCATCCAGAGCTCATGATTAATAGGGTACCTACAATGCTAAATAGCACCTACCGGTACTTCTACCTGAGCTGCCGTTTTCTCATTTGAATAGGTGAGGAACCAAAGTCAGCAGAGCAATTTTTGCTCGATTTCATCACTCAGAATTCAGTTGGAATTTCTTCTAAATTCCTCAGCTGCCCTGAGGCTAAGGCTCAATGCTGATACAGAGATTAATCCCAAAAGAGCCCGTATTTCTCAGCAGAGAAATTAAAGCTTGCCAGTTTTCCTTTCACCTGTCCTTCTGACAGCTCTGTCAGTAATGATGTGCCATATACATGGCATAATCCCCATTCTATGGTAAAGAATAATTTATTAAGAAATTAAGGGGCTTAGCTCCTCTGTCGGGTTGGTCTTCAAAAGTTGGCTGATAGTGGTGACAGCATGATTATCAATGAAAAATTATTTAACAGTACCTTGGGGCTTTTTTAGACAAAGCCTAATAAGTCACATGGGTAGATATCAATCAAATTTATCCCCTTTAGATTTTGTAAATATTCCCCGAAGTTAAAGCAAATTACGTTGATTATATGGCTCCTCTGCATGCAGTTCAGAGTGACTGTGGGGCACGGTCCTAGTTTAGCGAGAAGCATATTTTTAGAAGCTCTCAGGCAGCGTGACATGTTTGCTAATAAAGCTGACACAGTTTCTCCCTCGCTTCAGGAATCTTAGTCAGGCCAACAGGAGGTACAAAAATTTTTTTTTCAAACAACTCTTCACGAGTATGTGGGATTATTGATTGAGTTTAAATGCTAGCATGGCAACAAAGATGTTATAATTTACACCTAAGATTAATACAATAATAGCTTCAAATTCTTAAAGGAGCAGCATACGATTTTTTGTAAATGTAAAAAATAGTTCCAAACACAAGGCCATTTATTTTGAGTTTGTGTTATTTAACCAAATGAAGGATGAGTTAGCATTTTCAGCAAAGAATTTGTACAGTTTCTTGACTCGTACAAATGTAGAAATGTGAGCAATATTGCTTTTTAACCTTCAACATTGAATGTCTACAGGAAATTGTTTACTCAAAAGCTAAATTAAATCAGTAAAGGGAATAGAGTTTCAAAATTGCTAATGAAAGTCAGCACTCAGTGAGTTAACTAATGGGCAGTTGGTGGTGACCAGAGATATTATTTAATGAATTGAGAATGTCAAAGATATTTTATTTAATCATAAGCATAACCCTGGTAAACGAACTAAACATTTTTTCCCAAACACATATCTCACCAAGGAGTTTGATCTTGTTTTTATGAGCAAAGATTAGTGAATAATTAATCCATTCAACCTGGACCTTCCTCAAAAATTTGACTTCATGTAAACTACAGAATGGACACAGGTTTTCTTTTTCAGATGGTTAGTGGACAGTAGGTTGTAACAACCATATCAATGTTTGACAGTATTCAATGGATTTTGAAGGTGAAGAAAGATGGAAATGATTTCTGCAATTCAACAGCTATAGTTTCCTTTACAAATCAGGTGAGGAATTCAGTAAAGTAGGCTTAATGTTACACACAAACCCAGGAGCTTCTCATAATTCGCAATCTTGTCCAGATAACCACAACATTGTCATCTTATTACAGCTCAGGAATGCTACAATAGGCACTCATCACCCTTGCTTTCCTTTCCGACATCACTAAAAAGGAAATAAAATAAGCAATCACTCATATTTCAGATCAATGTAATGAGCCAATATCACATTTTATGGTCTGTTTTTTCCTGTATAAATGTTTGCAATTAAAGGAAGTTATTCTAGCAACACAGAATGCTGAAATGACTGACTCAGTTTTTCATAACATTATGACAGAATACTTAACACTTGCTCAATGCTTATTTTACACTTTGTGTAGTTAGAGGTTTGAACCCTAGAGCCGATTGAATTTGAGTCTGAGATTCACACTTAGGAGGTCTTAATCAGTTCTCGGCCACACAACCTTAGGCGTGAAAGATGTAATACCTTAGTGTCAGAAAAAGTGACTTCACAGACCAAGCCATGAAAGGAGTATGTCCATTAGTGGCATATAGAGATAGATTAATGTTCAAGTAATCAAGATAGCAAAAGAATAAAACAAACAATTAGTTCTAGATTTATAGACAACATGACCCCTGTGTGATTTATGTTGTGGTTAAGGAATTAAGCCACAGTTAATCAGTGCAAAACAGGAGTTCTGAGGTTTAATTTTCAGTATTTTCTAAGTTAGCTAGTCTCATCCAGAGTGCTCGATAGCAACAGTAGGCCTGTCCAAAAGAAAGAATCAGCCAAGTTTCCCATTTCTGATCAATGTCCGGTGATTCCTTTTCGAATTAGGCTTGCCTGTGATGCCCGACATAGGTGAGGACCCTGGAGGAACTCTACATCTACGTCCTTCATTGTCAGGTACTCAGCAATGGAAGGCCTGAAAGTTACCCCTCCTCCCTTCCTTCTGCCACATCAGCCCTACCAGCCAGTGACCCCGTCCTCGCACTGAGGACCTTCACTGAACCTGGGCCTCTGGTGGGCCCATTGCCAGTAGCTGCCACCGCTTCACTGGTGGTAGTGGCAGCAATAAGGAGCTGCCGGCCTCTGATTGGATTTTGGACCCTGGGGAGGGGGGGGGGGGGGGGTTCTTCATCCTGAGGGAGGCGTTCTTGATCCTGAGGATGGCCCTCTGTTTCCCACTTAATATGGTGGACCTTCCCCAAACGAGGTGAAGCAAGGCTCCCATCGGCACTCTGTCAACGGGTGAGAGCCCTATTGGCTGGAGTAAATTACATCCCATGGCTGAGAACAATGTGCACCACATCCACTAAGTGTTTAACAGCTATTCACTTACTTCAGCTATGACCGCGCAGCCAAGATCAGGGAGTCGGCATGTGAGAAATTATTGTCATGAACCCACTGCTATGATACCATGCTGCAGTGCACAAGGCCTTGAATGTGCTGTGTCTTTGTCTCCCTTGTCAGTTTCTTTTTGTACTCTTTCTGCCAATTCCACCCACCCCCTTCTGTGGTCCACACACATAATATTGTTCGGATTTGGAGCAGTTTCAACATTGCTAAGCTCTGTATGTGAACCTCTTGCCAAAGGCCACCTGTGCCTCGGAACAACAATTGCAAGGCAGAAGTATCAGCTTATATTATACAACACTAGCCACCTTTAGAAACATCAGTCCAACTGGACCAGTATTTTACTGTGGAAATGGTCAGGAATTACTTGTGAGCAACCTGCCAGTCTTGTACAAGATATCTGATATGTGTCATTTGTTCTGGAGTTTAGCTCGAGGTGGCTTCAGTGAAGTTATTTATTATATTTCATTTTATTATTGTTACCAAACAAATTTGTATCAACAGTGGAAAATGTGCAGTCAAATTTGGAGTCTTACTCATAATAATTTGGCCTCGCCCTCAAATTATGTTATTGGATCTGTTCCGGGCAGTTTTTCAGAGCTACTCTATGCTCCAGTTGTATTTACACAGACTGTTCATTTTATTTCAAGGGCTTGGTAAAGTTCCAAGATTACTACCCTAGTTGGTCTAAAATCCAAAGGAACCTGGAGCTGGTTCCTGGCACCAGGAAAATAGTTCTTTGCGATTATATATTCCCATCAAGGCAAGACAGATTCCCACACTCACTCTAAAACAAGACACAATTTTAATACATTAAAAAACTGGCTTTTGAACAAATCCTTTTAAGTAATCATTGTAAACAAAATCTGTTTGCCTAAAGAAAGCCTACAAGCAGTCGTTTGGTATCAGAACTACATGTGCTAATGAACCAAAAGCTGTTAATGTGGTTTCTTCAGTTAAATTGATTCATGAATTTTGAAGAGAACATTATCTAATGAATTTACTCTGAATAGAAAGCAATTAGAGGGACATACCATTCTGCTTAACCCCAAAGACACCCTAGTGCCACAAATTAAGTACATTTTGAAAACAGATTCATAAAAACTGAAATAGATTTGCTGTCTTGTGACCTCTACTAATCCTTGTAAATTAATGAACAAAAAAGTTAATTCCTAAGCTGACCCTTTTCTAATAACACATGGATTATACTGAGTTATAGTACATTTAGGGTCATAATATTAATCAGATTGTTCCAGTAAAGTTATTATGTTTTCAGACAGACAGGCAGTACTTGGTTTTAGATTCAAAATACTGTACCATTTGAAATATCTACTTAAAACGTTATTCAAGTTCCTGCTGTAAATGCACAATCCATCACTCTGCCTTTAATGAAACACTATTCATATCAACTGTGATATACTGCGTGGTAAGTAATAGCATTGTTCCATGCTGTAAAGTTAGTAGCTGCTAAAGTGTAATAAAGTACTGACATATTATAACAGTACAGTATTAATATAGAATTTTGACTGAACATGTGTTGATGTGAAGGAAATTGTAATGACATTGTAATTTGAAATTGTAAGAATGACAATTAATTTTAAAGCCATTTCTATGGAAAAATAATTTACGGAATAATTTCAAGTTTTCTCACATACCTGGAAAATTGTATTTACATGATGTATGTTAGAACATTTTTACCAGAACTACTTTGAGGTGCTTTCCTATATAGTTTCATACATTATAACAGTGACTGCGCTGTTTAATTGGTTGTAAAGAGCTTTGGGATGTCCTGAGGTCGTGAAAGGTGGTGTGTAAAAGCAAATCATATTCTTTTTCCTTCTCCCGCCCCCATATACTTTGGTTTCCCTCTTGCTCAGAGAACAAACTGTGGATTTTATGGTTGCCCAGTTTGGATCCTCTGTGGATTCACAAGATTTCCTTTGCCTTGTGCCAAAATGTTTATCTTGAGTTTTGCAATGATTTTGTTGAGGGATTTTAGTCTTTCACATCTTGATTGCTGTATTTAATGTGTATATAGTAAAATCTGTTCTGTTGCGTGACCGGTTATCATCGCGGATGCAAAGACTGTTATCATGCAGAGACATTATTCAATTGCAGCAATTCAAAATGTTTGAAGTTGGGCAGTGTGCTTAAAAAGCATTTTAAACAGCCCAAAGAAAAATTTAAGAAGTTATGTTGTTTACATCAACTGTGCATATGCCAGGCTAATAAAAGTGACTAGAGAGCAACCATAGAGTTCCTACAGTGAAGAAGGAAGCCATTCGGCCCCTCAAGTGTGTACTGAACCTCTGAAAGAGCACCTGACCTAGTCTTTGGACACGGGCAATTTAGCATGGCCAATCCACCTAACCTGCACTTCTTTGGACTGTGGGAGCAAACCGGAGCACCCGGAGGAATCCCATGCAGACATGGAGAGAAAGTGCAAACTCCACACAGGCAGTCACCCAAGGCTGAAATTGAACCTGGGGCAGTGAGGCAACAATGACTAACCACTCTGGCACCAGTTGGAGCTGAACAAAATAATTCTGTGCATATCTAAATGCTAATTAAGAATGGGTGCTAGTGGGTAGCATGGTGGCACAGTAGTTAGCACTGCTGTTTCATGGCACTGAGATTCCAGGTTCAATCCCGGCTCTGGGTCACTGTCCGTGTGGAGTTTTCACATTCTCCTGGTGTTTGCGTGGGTTTCACCCCCACAACCTAAAGATGTGCAGGGTAGGTGGATTGACCACGCTAAATTGCCCGTTAATTGGAAAAACTGAATTGGATACTCTAAATTATTTTTTTTTAATTTAAAAAATAAGAATGGGTGCTGAAATGCTTTTATGTTGTAACCAAACTATATTTTCATATTTGAAAGAAGTAAGTAAACAAATTCACTTCTGCCAAATTACTCTGCAGCACAGAATCCGGCCATTTAGCCAATAGATGATGGTGTTTGTGCTCCACACAAGCCTCCTTCCATCCTTTATCTAACCACATCAGTATATCCTTCTATTCCTTTCTTCCTCATGTACTTCTTAGCTTACCCTTAAACACTGTTTGTTTCAAATACTCCTTGTGATAGCATGATTCACATTCTAACCACTCTCTGACTAAAGAAGTTTCCCCCGAATTCCCTCTTGGATTGATTAGTGACTGCTATATTTATGGCCTGTTGTCTCACTCTCAAGTTGAAACATCTTCATTCTGCCTACCCTGTTAAATTCCTTCATAATCTTAAATTTGTTGCCTGTAATTCCTCTGCCTTTACATACAGATACAAATAGAAATCCATGATAAACAGTGGTTTTATGTGGGACTGTGTGCATCTATACTCCTTTCTCTAATGATGACAAAGACTTTGTTGTGTTACAAATTTAGATAATAAAGAATATCAACAAAAGAAAAAGGACAACACAGTATCAGAAATCAAAATTTGAAAACATGCAACTTAACTTGTTTGTTATGTTATGTGGGACAAGGTGGGAAACATCAAGAGCCGTCAGACTCTGCCCCAGTGCACCCAGTCTCTTCATATGATATAAAGCTTGTCTTACGAATGAGAACAATAAATTGAAACTTGTTTTCCTTTGTGTGTGATACTTACCTGCAAAAGACCCAGGACTCTTTTGGAGCTTCTCTCTGCCATCCTGTTCATGTGTTGCTGTGGTTCTGCACTCCGTACTGCACAGACTACCAACCTCGAAAGACTGTTCTGGCATTGTTTCATGTCTCTAGATCCATTGGCACAACTTGCCGTGCACTACATGTGTCACTGCCATCTTGACTGTTAAACATATGCAAAATGGTGGCTTTTTAAATTAAAACTGGAACGGGATGTTGATTCTATTTAGAATGTGAATTGCTATCATAATAGCAGGTATGAAAACATAAATGAACTGAGATTGCAAATATTTTGTTTAGATATAAATATGAAATATTCATTAGATCATGACATTTTAGTGGCACAAATATTTTTATTTCCGCTGATAGTAAATGTTAATGTACTCCACATTAATTTGCTCAACAGTAGCATGTGATTACTGATAATTGATTGTAAAACTATCAGATAGTTTTGTTTTGTCTTCCATTTTCGTTACTAATTAATCCCTTCACTTTTACTGAAAACCTTCTAGACTCTCACTTTCCACAGACTTTGGCTCTGCATTTTTCTAGATCTTGGGATTGGTTTTTCTCCACGACTCCAGCCTAAATTGGATGAATGGCGGAAAATGCAAGACAGTTTTACAGGGATGTGTACTGCTGCATCCTTAGCTAAATTAACCTGCCTTCCCCATAGCATTGCAATGAAAGCCGCTGAATAATGGAACTTGGCAGCCCACCTGGCGTACCACCTGGCATACCCACCTACGTTTCAACGTCCAATCCCAGGGACGACCAGCTGAGAGGGTGTTAGTAGTTCCTCGGGTTTTGGTGGCCGTGTTGATCAGCGGAATGTTGGGGGGAAAGGGTCTAGTAATTAGCTCATATATATCTCTCCATGCTCCTCTTTGTCACTTTCCAGAGGTTTCCTGGCACCTTGAGGGCTTTATAAATGTTCTTGCCAATGCCGCATCAGTGATCCTGTGCCCCTTTCAAATTCCTCCTCCTCCTCTCATTAGGCTGCAAACAATTCTTCTTGGTGGCAAGTTTTATGTGGGACTCTCTGAGTTCACTTGTCACTGATAATAAGGCCTGATGGAGGAAACTGGGCAAAATAATTAAAATTAAAGCAAAATACAGCACGGTAGCACAATGGGTAACGCTGTTGCTTCACAGCTCCAGGGTCCCTGGTACGATTCCCAGCTTGGGTCACTGTCTGTGCTGAGTCTGCGCGTTCTCCTTGTGTCTACGTGGGTTTTCTCCGGGTGCTCCAGTTTCCTCCCATAAGTCAAGAAAGACGTCTTTTATGTAATTTGAACATTCTGAACTCTCCCTCTGTGTACCCGAACAGGCGCCGGAATGTGGCAACTAGGGACTTTTCATAGTAACTTCATTGCAGTGTTAATGTAAGCCTACTTGTGACAACAAAGATTATTATAAAAATACTGCAGATGCTGGAAATCTGAAATAAAAACTGAAAATGCTACATAAACCCAGTATATAAATACTGCCATGCTTCAAAAAAATCTAGAAATTACAGCGCATATGATCACAGAATCTCACAGTGCAGAAGAGGCCCCTCAGCCCATTACGTCTGCTCCAACACATGAAAAACACCTGACCTACCTAATCCATTTGCCAGCACTTGGTCAATAGCTTCAAATGTATAGACATGTTAAATGCTCATCCAGGTACTTTTTAAAAGATCTGAGGCAACCCTCCTCTATCACTGTCCCAAGCAATAAATTCCAGACTGTCACCACCTTCTGGAAAAAAAGAGTTTTACTTCACATTCATCCCTAAACCTCCTGACCCTCACCTTGAACCCGTGTCGTCACGTGACTGATCCTTCAGGGTGGGAACAGCTGCTCCCTTTCCATCCTGTCTATGCCCCTCATAGTCTTGTACACCTCAATCAGGTCATCCCTCAGTCTTCTCGAGTCCAACAAAAACAACCCAAACCTATCAAACCTCTCTTCATAACTTAAATGCTCCATCCCAGGCAACATCCTGGTAAATCTCCTCTGCACCCCGTCCAATGATATCTCATCCTTCCTATAATGTGGCGACCAGAACTGCACATGACTTCTCTGCTTTTATAATCTATGCCTTGATTGATGAAGGCAAGTACCCCATATACCTCTTTAACCTATTAACCTGCCCTTTTGCCTTCAGAGATCTAAGTCAAACACACCCAAGGTCTCTTGGTTCCAAGGTTCCTCAGAACTTCCTAGTGTCATGCTGTTCTATGAATACTTCCTTGCCAAATACTCCTTCCAAAGTGTATCACCTCACATTTTTCAGAGAGAAGATCAATTAGTCCTATGCTGGTGCCATCCATCTACTGTGATATACCCGGTGTCCATTTTACTGCTCTCTCCCCAGATCCTTCAGTATTATTCCATTTTAAATCCTTGGTACAAAAGCAAAAACTGCAGATGTGGAAGTCTGAAAGAAAAACAGAAAACACTGGCGGCATCTTTGGTGAGTTGGGGGGTGATTCTAAAGCCCTGTTGCGCCCAGCGCACCTCCTGCTATTCTCATGGGATAGCAGGAGAGCCCGTAAATGGGGTATGGGGTTCACACCGGGCAGTGAATGGAGCACTATGCTCCCGGCCCACAGCACCCGATGGAATCTGGCTCACACCCTCGCTGGGCATGAACCTGACTGACATATTTAAATGAATCTGTAAACTAATTTGCTCAGCCTGTTCGAGGCTGGAGTCTCCTGGCTTCCGGTATTTACCGCCCCGACTAACAAAAAAACAGTACTGATTTACAAATGTGATGGCCTCACCAGTGGGCTTTGAGGCCATTGGACCCCCTGGGTAGCTGGGAACAGGGCTGGACAGGGCCCTGGCATGACACCCTGACAGTTCCAACCTGGCACATCAGGTTGGCACTGCTAGAGTACAAGAGCAATGTCAAGGGGCACTATCAAGGGACAGGGTCTGAAAGGGAGGGGGAATTGAGGGAGGAGGGCCTGAAGTGAGCACAAGAAGTAGGGGCCTTAAGGAGGTGCTTGGAGCAGGGGCCTAAAATGAAGGTGGTCTTAAGGGGAGAGTTAAACAAAGGGTAACACTCACTTGGGCAGGGTTATGCCAGAGGTGATGGCCAGAGGAGGGAGAGGAGCCGGATCACCATCATACCTGTATGCTGTGAATGGAGTGGGGCAGAGCAGTGTGGTGGCACAGACATTTGGTGATCGGAGGAGCTGATTGCTCCTCTGGCATCAAGGGTCGAAGGTACTACGCATGTCTGCGGGTGTTTTGTGATGTTTGTAGGTGGGGGTGTAATTTTAAGCAAGGGAGGGGGGGCTTTGCCCCTGACGATGTCCCGGGCACTGATCTCCTTGATCCTGAAGCGGGACAAGGATCCCCTGCAGTGTGGGTCTTACAGGCCAATTTCATTGTTAAATGTAGATGCCAATGTGCTGGCGAATGTCTTAGCCATGAGAATTGAGGATTATGTGCCGCAGGAGATCCACGAAAACCAGAAGGGGTTCGTGAAGGGGAGGCAGTTGACCGCGAATGTACGGAGGCTCCTGAACATTATTAAGATGTCAGTGAGGGAGGGGGAGATAGTGGTGGCGATGGACGCTGAGAAGGCCTTCGATAGGGTAGAGTGGGGGTACTTGTGGGAGGTGCTGAAGAGGTTCAGGTTTGGGGAGGGGTTTGTCAGGTGGGTTAGGCTGTTGTACGAGGTCCCAATGGCGAGTGTGGCCACGAACAAGAGGAGGTCTGAGTACTTTCGGTTGCATTGAGGGACGAGGCAGGGGTGTCCCCTGTCCCCCCCTGCTTTTCGCACTGGCGATTGAACGCCTGGCTATTGCACTGAGGGAGTCGAGGAACTGGAGGGGGTTGGTGCGGGGTGGGGAGGAGCATAATGTGTCGCTCTATGCAGATGACTTGCTGCTATATGTGGCGGACCTGGTGGGGGGAATGCCGGATGTAATGAGGATCCTCAAGGAGGTTGGGGATTTCTCAGGGTACAAGCTCAACATGGGGAAGAGCGAGTTGTTCGTGGTTCACCCAGGGGACCAGGAGAGGGGGATTGGCGAGCTCCCACTAAAAAGGGCGGAGAGGAGCTTCAGGTATTTGGGGGTCCAGGTGGCCAGGAGCTGGGGGGCCCTGCATAAACTTAATTACACGAGGCTGGAGGAGCAAATGGAAGAGGAGTTCAAGAGGTAAGACACGCTGCCACTGTCCCTGGCAGGTCGGGTGCAGTCGGTTGAGATGACGGTGCTCCCAAGGTTTCTCTTCCTGTTCCAGTGCCTCCCCATGTTTATCCATAAGGCCTTCTTTAGGCGGGTCAACAGGAGCATAACGGGGTTTGTGTGGGCGCGAGGGACTCCGAGGGTAAGAAGGGTGTTCCTGGAGTGGAGTAGGGATGGGGGGGAGCTGGCACTGCCCAACTTCTGTGGATGCTATTGGGCGACCAATGCGGCGATGGTGCGCAAGTGGGTGATGGAGGGGGAGGGGGCTGCATGGAAGAGGCTGGAGACGGCGTCTTGTGAGGGTACGAGTCTGGAGGCGCTGGCAACGGCGCCGCTGCCGCTCCCTCCAATGAGGTATACCACAAGCCCGGTAGTGGCGGCTACCCTCAAAATCTGGGGGTAGTGGAGGCGGCACAGGGGGGATGTTGGGGCCTCAGTGTGGACCCCAATACGGGGGGAACCACCAGTTTGTCCCAGGGAGAATAGACGGAGGGTTTTCGGGGTGGCACAGGGCAGGGATAAGAAGGTTGGGGGTCCTGTTTGTGGACAGGAAGTTTGCGAGCCTGGGTGAGCTGGAGGAGAAGTATGGGCTCCCCCCGGGGAACACCTTCAGGTAGTTACAGGTAAGGGCGTTTGCCAGGCGGCAAGTGGTCAAATTCCCGCGGCTACTGCCACACACAGGGTGCTCTCGGGGGGGTGGGTGGGAGTGGGGAAGATCTCGGAAACTTACCAGGTAATGCAGGAGGAGGAGGAGGCCTCGGTGGTGGAGTTGAAAGGTAAGTGGGAGGAGGAGTTGGGAGAGGAGATCGAACAGGGGACATGGGCAGATGCCCTAGGGAGGGTGAACTCTTCCTCTTTGTGCGCGAGGCTCAGCCTCATACAGTTTAAGGTGCTGCACAGGGCACACATGACCAGGACAAGGATGTGTCGGTTCTTTGGGGGTGAGGACAGGTGTGTTAGGTGCTCAGGGAGCCCAGCAAATCACACCCATATGTTCTGGGCATGCCCAGTGCTGGAGGAATTTTGGAAGGGCGTAACGAGGACGGTGTCGGGGGTGGTAGGATCCAGGGTCAAGCCGGGCTGGGGGCTCGCAATATTTGGGGTTGCAGGGGAGCCGGAGTGCAGGAAGCGAAAGAGGCCGGTATTCTGGCCTTTGCGACCCTGGTAGCCCGGCAAAGGATTCTTCTTCAGTGGAGGGATGCGAGGCCCCCAAGCGTGGAATCCTGGATCAATGATATGGCGGGGTTTATTAAATTGGGGAGGGTGAAATTCGCCTTAAGGGGATCGGTACAAGGGTTCTTTAGGCGATGGCAACCATTCTTGGACTTCCTGGCAGAACGGTAGACAATGGTCGACAGCAGCAACCCGTGGAGGGAGGGGGGGGGGTTCTATTTTATTTTTGTTTTTTACCCTGGGGGATCTGAGGGGGTGTATATATTTGCTATGTTTGCTTTGTGTTAATTCGGGGTGTTAATTTATTATTTATGTATAGGGGAGGGGGGCACGGGGGTTGTTTTACTTAGTTCTGTATTTAACTGTATTGGGTTCCTTTTTCATTCTGCTGTTGATATTTTGTGAAAATACCAATAAAAATTATTTTTTAAAAAACAACTTAACTTTAAGACCGGGGCACCCTTTAAAAAGGGCGCCAGATCGCTCAAGATTCAGTTTTGCCAGTGTCTTTAGGTCCCCATTCCGAAAAGAATTCTGTGTGGGAGAAATTCCCTAAGAAACTCCAGAAAAATGATGGTGTTGGTGAATTGCAATGGGAATCACGCCAGCACAGGCGACAGGATTCTCACTGGTTTTCCCGTCCAAAATAATTCTTAGTGTGGGATTTACCGGCTTTTCATGCTGGCGGGATATCCTGGTTCCACGCCGGCGGATGGTTTTCCCGGCACCGAGGGGTGCAGTCAACGGGAAATCCCATTGACAACGGTGGGAGCGATAGATCCTGCGGCCTCTGCCGCTGAAAAATATGCGGAAGAGGGACACATCGCAGAACAATGAAAGCATTAAGCATAAACCTAGAATTATCATTCAAAGAATCGAGAGGGATCAGAGGAATATTTTTCACACCGATTTCTTCAGTAAATTTTTTGTATTTTTTAAACTCCAAGTGGTTATTGAGACAGAAATTGCGAACTTGTTTAAAACTGAAAAAAAATTAAACATTTTGGTCATTTAACAGACCTTCCCTTTTGTTCTTCCTCCTCTCCATCCCTTGTATTTGTTCAAAACCTAGCAAATTTCTCACTGTTCCCAATTCTATGAAAGGTCATCAACCGAAACCTTGGGGCGATTCTCTGAAAAAATGACGGGATTTACCCACCGGCCCGCCACATATTTTTCGGTGGCAGAGGCGGCCTGCCACAGGAGTTTTCGCTCCCCGCCATTGTCAATGGGATATCCCGTTGACTGCACCCCTCGGCGCTGGGAAAACCATGCACCGGCGTGGAACCAGAATATCCTGCCGGCATGAACAGCCGGTAAATCCCTTGCCAAGTTTTAAACTTGGATTGTAAACTGACCAACAGTCTGAATTAAGACGATCTATTTCCCCCAGTAACTTTAATTTTTCCTTTCTCTTGACTTTCCAGATGGAATGTGTTTCATGAATGCTTTCTGGACTTCAGCTTAGATTAAAATTGCTGCATGTGTATATTAAAATTGCTGCATGTGTAGAAACAATGGAAGCGTCCAGTTTTGCCACACTAGAAGCATTCCCCACCTCCTGTTGGGCAGTCCCAGTGTCTAGGCTGGGTTTCCACACCATAACACAAGCATCTCAAAATGGCTGTTGGTGTGGAGTCTCCCATCCTTACCCCTAGTTTGAAGGGCTCTCTTGTGGTTGGGGCTGCTGCACATGGGCCTACCTAATCTGCAGAGTCATGTAAAACCTCTGAGTTGTGCCGGATTGAAGCCTGATTGAGTGCTTGGAGATCGGTCCACACCCTGGAGATACCTCCCTAACTGCACTGTGAGTGCACCTCCACCACATGGACTGCAGTGGTTCAAGAAGGCAGTTCACCACCACCATCTCAAGGCCAATTAGAGATGGGAAAGAAATGCTGCCCCAGCCAGTGAGGCCCACATGCCATGAATACAATTTTTATAAAGAACCACATGCTCAATAACGGGGCTCCATGATTGCCTTAGGAGGAGATTGTCTGGTATGTGTTATGGGTCAGGGTTTAGAGAACCCCAGAGTGTATCATGGAGTTCACCTGACCCACAACTTTTAACAGATTGTGGTATGGGGAGCACACGGCCCACTCTACAGGTGTGGTACAGCAAAAATGGAAAAGTATTTTTTTAAAGCAAAACAATGTTTATTCTATAAACTCAGTTAACCTTTTTGAAACATACAGTGAACATCTCAGCAACCATTAATTCAAATACAACCCCCAAAGAATACAACACTAAGTAATCCTTTAAGCTTTCCTTTTAACATCCTTACAACTTAAAAACAAAACCTTTAACAGAAGCACATCAGGTTCAAGTCACTACTGAAAACATTTATAATTCTGAATTCATCAAATGATCAACAGATAGTCTTTTCATGACAGAGAGATCAACAGTACACCTGCTCTGTCTGGCTTCAGCTCCAACAGGGAAAACAAAACTAAAACACACCCTACAGCCTGCTCAAAGACGAAAGTAAAAAGCTGACAGACAGCCCAGCTCCACCCACTCTCTGACATCACTGCAGTAATAAACACCCATTTATAAACACCTTTTTGACTTTCTCGTTATATGATGCTGCTCGGTACTGATAAAAATGGCATTTCCCTAACCTCCACTGCTGGCCTCTGCGAGTCGTCGAGGCAGTCAGGTGGGTGGGGCAAGGAGAGGGACTGCTCATCAGGTACAGTGAGGGAGAATTCAGAATATCCAATTCACCTAACAAGCATGTCTTTTGGGACTAGTGGGAGGAAACCAGAGCCCGGAGAAAACCCACGCAGACACAGGGAGAACGTGCAGACTCCGCACAGACAAGTGACCTAAAGCCAGAAAGCGAACCGAGGACACTAGTGCTGTGAAGCAACGGTGCTAAACACTACTACCGTACCACCCACACATGCCTGACTTGCTATCAGCAGTACATCATCATCTACAGCAAGAGGTGAAGAGCCTGCAAGCCTTGCTCTTGGCTTCAGAGAGCCCCAAGATCATCTTCCTGTACAAAATTAACTCCTTTGCAGCAGGATAAATGGATCTCATGTTTCTTCTTCCAGAAGTACAAGGAGGGAGCTCTGTAAGATCAGCGGCCTAAAAGAAGATAGCTCAGTAATGTCACTGTAGCCTGACTACTAAGGATCAGCAAGTTCTTTTATACCAGTCTGTACACTGAAGCCTAGAGTACATCATCCCAGTCCTTCCTATCCCCTATCATGGAGGTCTTAGATGACAGTAAGTGGGAGTATCTGGGCAAAACGGCACCTTTGCATGAGCTGATGAAGGCCATTGGTCCAGACATGTTGGAAATGTGCAGGAGTATGCTTCTAGATGGCAGCATGTCAGAATCCTTGAGGGAAGGCTCCCTCACCCTCATCTGCAAGCAGACTGGGGAGGAAGAGGAGATTAGAAACTGGTGATCTATTTCACTGCTTATTTTTTTTAAAAATAAAATTTACAGTGCAGGAGGCCATTCGGCCCATCGAGTCTGCACCAGCTCTTGGAAAGAGCACCCTACCCAAGGTCAACACCTCCACCCTATCCCCATAACCCAGTAACCCCACCCAACACTAAGGGCAATTTTGGACACTAAGGGCAATTTATCATGGCCAACCTGCACATCTTTGGACTGTGGGAGGAAACCGGAGCACCCGGAGGAAACCCACGCACACATGGGGAGGATGTGCAGACTCCGCACAGACAGTGACCCAAGCCGGAATCGAACCTGGGACCCTGGAGCTGTGAAGCAATTGTGCTATCCACAATGCTACCGTGCTGCCCTATCATGGACTAAAGATTCTGTCTGAAGGTCGCCACTCTGGTCAACTTGGAGTTGGTGATCCACACTGATCAGACCTGCAGTTCAACTGGTAGACAGCCTCGCACTACTCAGGGACACACTTGCCTCTGTACAAACAGGAGCATGGACACCTGCCTCATCAACTTGGGCCATGAGAAAGCCGTTGGACAGAATATTTCATTGATACATGTGCGGTCCAAAATGCACTTTGAAAAAGGAATCTGCAATTAGAACCATACAAACATCAATAACATAATTTCAATCAATGTATGGGAATTGGAAAGTTTTTTCCAAGCAGATCTGGAGTCAGGCAAGGCTGTCCTTTCTCCTATGCCTTGTTCTTGTAATGTATCAAACATTTTGCTCAGTCTATTGGGAAAGAAACGAGTATAATGGAAGTGATGACACTGGGCAGGGGAGGTCTTCGAATCAAAGCCTTCCTGTACCTGGGCAAACTTTGCCATCTTCTGCTTGGACCTGATGCCAGCCTGCAAACTGTGCGATCAGTTCAAACTGGCCTCTGGAGCCAAAGTTAACTGTGGTAATAATGAAGCAAAGTTCTTTGGGAATTGTTCCAATCAATCCTCTTCCTCCTTTGGAACAATGTCAGACTACCTGAAGGTGCTCGGATTATGGTTCTGAAGGGTTGGGGGTTCACCAAAAACTGGGAGGAGCATATAGGCAAGATCAAACCAAAATTGGATCTGTGAGAGCGATGCTCCTGCTGGGTAGCAAACTGATCATCAGATGCAAGGTCCTCAGGGTGTTGCTGTACATGGTGCTGGTTGGACTATACCCAGCTCCTGTGCTGCAGTGATCAGCCAAGCCACCTTCCACTTTACTGTGGAATTGAAAATGTACCATGTCCACAGGGTCACGATCACGTGTGCAGCCAGATCAAGCTTTACATGGGCTCTCAGTGTACTAACACCAGGAGCTAGATTTTCCACTTGGGTTATGTCCTCAATGCTGGGCTAGAATACAGGTCCCCATCCTGAACTGACTCCGGAATGCAGGTCCCCATCCTGAACTGACTCCGGAATGCAGGTCCCCATCCTGAACTGTCTCTGGAATGGTCATCTGAACCTACTTTCTATGGAAAGATTAATTAATGGGTATAGACCATGCTCAGCGTCCAGCTAAGGACAAAGCACGGGCTTGCAATGCTGGACTGCCAATAAGCAGCCTCTAACACTCAGAAACCTGCAGCCTGTTGTTACAGGGAAGGGTGAGAGAGATATAAAAGTAAAAATGGCCGCAGCTGCCAGACTACCATGATGCGAAGGATGGGTCTGGTCATGTTGCTGCTGAATACTGCAGTCAGTTGGACAGTGTCATCCCATCATCCTTCGTGAAAAGGTTTGCAAGGAAAAAACATTTAACCACAAACCCATCAAGCATATAACATCCTTAAAACCCCATGAAAAGGAGATGGCAGGTCCTATTGGATGGTTCTCTGAGCAGACTGTCAAAGTGGTTTGACAGCACCTCATCGCCAGAATTTTCAAACAAGTGCAGCCATAGCTCTCATGGTGAAATACTTCATGCACACCCAGGGCTCTGTACTCTACAGGCTGTTCCCAGACAACCATCAGCTGTTGCTGGCGTACCATTAATATGATAAATAATGCTCCTCCCACTGCCCAAAACTTGCTGGTCTTCAAGTGCAAAGAACTGTCCATCACTGAGTTTTCAGATTGGCAGTGTCAAATTTCAGGCCATGTGTTGAGGGACGCCAAAAAGCTTGGGGCGGCTGTCACATGGGCTCATTGGGGAAAGGCAACAGTCTGAGGTCCTCCTGCCATAGAACACCAAGGGGCTTAGAACAAGGGTTAAAAACCCTTAGGCCGTATGAATCAGAGAATATTTGACATGAAATGAAAATGGATATTGTAAGTATATCTTAGAACCGGTAAGGAACATCAGAGTGTCACATACTGTATTGAAAGAAATTGAACTGTATTGCACTTTATGTAATCTCAGATTCAAACTTATGTACTTTTATAAATTGCACAAATGCATGTATTTTTTGAATAAAAATAATCAACTGAAAATTACTGGTTTCTGCTGAGATATTCCGTCCACGTTGGTGGGAAGAAACATTCGACTATTATGCAGCCACCATTTGCACATTGGAAAAATGTGTTTTCATGTGTGATTCACAAAGTGCTTGGTAACAGTTAGGAAGGAGAGATTCCAATTTCTATATTGCCTTCTAAAGCTAATTGGGGTATTCCCATTGTTTTCCTGGCTGAGAATTGCACAAGGATTCTGAGAGCATACGAAAGAGAAAGGGTGGTTCATGTCTTCAGTGGTGATTCTTCAGTCAGAATAGTAGCGTGGAGACAGGAGACCTCTTTTATAAGCCTCACCAATGGAAAGAGAGGAGAACTACAAGTAAAAGTTAGCAGTTGATAACTACTTCAACAAAGAGGCAACAAATGGATTTAATACTTTGCAAGCATTTTTATAAATACTGAAAAGAAGAACAAAGTAGTAAATGTGTAAGAATGATCCTGGTGAAAAACAACGGAGTAAAGTAGTTCTGAGGCAGAAGGCAGAGAACCAGAGAATGCAAATGAAGAAATCAAGTGGGGAAAGCAATTGGACTTTACTGCATCTGCTGCAATCTCATCTACATTAGGAAGATCAAATATAGGTTGAATGAATGCTTTATCGATCTTCCTTGGCCTACCACTTCAACTTCACTCCCCATTCTCACTCTCACCTTGCCAACTTTGGCATTATTCTAACAAAGCCCAGCACAATCTCATGGGATAGTCTAATGATTCTGTCGTCCCATGCTCAAGAGGGAGAGCAGGACAGAGTAAGACTAGCAATACTGTAAGCGAGTATGGCTTCCCACTTTGAGCACAAAATCACACGTTGTGCCTCATCTATTACTCAGCCTTTGTTCCTGTGATCTCCATATTGATATCAGGACTTCAGATCTTAAATTTTCAATTCCAAGATTGATTTTGCTCAGTTGTTAACATTCTTCCACAAGGTGCGTAGGTTGTGAATTCAATCACCACATCCCCAAGACTTCAGCTCAGGAACAAGAGCAATATTCCAGTGCACTATTGAAAAAAGTGCTGTCCTTTGGATGACTGGTTCAAGTAGATGTTAATTAAAGAAAAGCAGGAAGGTCCAAAGTCCTGGCCTGGCCACAATTTCTGTCTCAGCTGGTAGCACCAGAAGGATTCACTGGTCATTTATTGGATTTCTATTGTGGAATATTACCGTGTGCAAATAGCTGCCATGTTACAGAGAATTGCAGCACAGCACAAAGTTACTGCACATTTGGCCCTACTGGTCAATGCCAGTGTTTATACAATACACAAGCTTCCTCCTGCTCTAATGATCTGTTCCCAGTCCGCGAACTGCAGTTCAACGTAATCCATTATGCATGAAGCATCTTACGGTATGTTCCTGAGTTATGAGGAAGAAGCATGTAAATATAAGCATTTCTTGTTTTTCACACAAGAACACAAAAATATAGGCTGCCGCCCCATGCGCATTAGAGTGAGTGTTGCACTGTCAGAGGTGCTGTTTTTCAGATAAGTCACCGAGGCCCCGCCTTCATTTTCGGATAGATGTAAAAGATTCTGTGGCATCATTTCTAAGATGAGTGAGGAGTTATTCCTAGTGTCCTGGCTCAATATTTATCCCATAATCAACATCACTAAAGCAGATGATATGGTCATTCCCATATCATGTTGTTTGTGGGATCTTACTGTGCACAAATTTCCGACAGCACAACAGCAACTACACTTCAAAATGTACTTTGTTGGCTATAAAGCACTTTGGGGCATCTTGAGATCACTAAAGGCACGAAATGCAAGTCAATTTCTTTTCTTATGACCTGTTTCCTCATTTATATCCCTTCCACCTCAGGGTTTTTTTTCTCCTCACATTTTCTACTTCTAATGCCATGCAGACGTCCGACTGAGAGAGCCCTTGAATGTCATCCGACAATTTTTCACCTCTAACATTTTAAATGCTATTAAAGACTTTATAAAAGTAGTTAGTATGTCGGTATTCTTGACCTTTACCTCCAATCTTTGCTTTGGTCATCCGTAAAATGGGTCTGTACTACATCATTTCTGGCAAAGGGTCTTCACCCAAAACATTAACCTGTCTTTCCACTTTCCAAATGTCAATATACCTGTGTATTTCCAGTACTTTGTAATTGACCATTTTTAATTGCTCTGATTGGCAAAGATTGCTTGGAATAGTATATCGACTTCATCCCATGTTTGCTGAAGGCCTCATTAGTCACAGTTGGCCACGTTTTAAATTCTATTAAATTGGTTGAGGACTGAAGTGCAAAGCTGCCTTATGATGCTACAAAGTGGCCACCCGTTACACCACAGAGTGTTCTAATTTTTTTTTAAATCTGCGGAATCTGGGATCCTTTATAAAAAGACAAGTAAGTATATAGAGAATAAAAAATGAGTGAGATTATGAAAAATGCATGAGGTTATGAATATGGTGCTTCCCGATTAAAGCAAAGACTGGATATGTTGCAAAGCAGTTGCATATCAAGGAGTTGAGATGAAGTTTCGCACCATAAGAGCGAAATTTGAAACTCCGTCCTGATTTTTCCTTTCTGAAGCTGGAGATTGTGGGGGAGGGATAGTTCTTTTTTTTAAATCAATAACAGATGTCTTGGCAAACAGCAAAAGATGTCATGTTCCAGTTTGAACTCATATACTGTAGTATCACATGGCTTGAACAGCATAATTTATTGTATGCTATAATGGAATGTTAAGTATTTTTTCTCTGTGTTTATATGTTATTCTACATTTGATTATGTCAGAAATAATAGGAACAGAAATTCAGCCATTTACAATTATCAGAATCCAATGTGACAGTCTAGAGGCCTAGAAATCCAGTACTGCCCAGAAGACAGTAGAGGCATGGAAACACTATCACCTGCAAGTTCCCCTCCAAGTCCTACACCATCCTGACTTGGAAATGTATCACTGATCCTTCATCACTGCTGGGTCAACAGCCTCTCAAACAGCCCTGTGCTGTCTCCACAACAACTGCACATTTTCAAGAGGGCAGCTTATTGCCACCTTCTCAAGGGTAATTAGGGATGGACAATAAATGCTGGTCTTGCTGGCAACTTCCTAATGCTGTAAACAAAATGTAAGCAACAAATATTGTAATCTATTATTGATTGTAAATGTATGTTTCAAATATCAGAGCTGTGTAATTATAAATATCTGCGCAACTGGTAGTGCCAAATAACTCATGAATGAGCATCAAAACCTGGTTATGGTCAGTATTGCTAGTGACAATGCTCTTGATGCATGTGTTGCACAAGTGACACATACTCACCAGCGCTCATGTCTTTGGCCCTTGAAATTTAGATACAGAAAATTATCATGGAGAGTCAGCATTTGTGGGAGTTGGGAGTGGTGGGCAGAGGGAAAAATAGGGATTGGGGGGAGAGTTGGAAACTGAGGGAACGCCAACAATTTGAGAGGAGTGAGCGGCAGAGATAGGGAGGCAGCGGGAGCAATCAGGAAGGAACATAGAACATAGAACATTACAGCGCAGTACAGGCCCTTCGGCCCTCGATGTTGCGCCGACCTGTGAAACCACTCTAAAGCCCATCTACACTATTCCCTTATCGTCCATGTGTCTATCCAATGACCATTTGAATGCCCTTAGTGTTGGCGAGTCCACTACTGTTGCAGGCAGGGCATTCCACACCCTTACTACTCTCTGGAGTAAGGGACAATGTTTGCAGAGGTGTGGAAGGAATAACACTCAACGTTTAGGGGGGACAATAATTGGGGGATGCAAGAGTAGCAATCAGGATGAACAGCAATTCAGGGAGAGCAAATGGGAGAGGGAGAGGAGCAGCAACAACAGCGGGCATGGAACGGTGAAAATTGGAAGGAAAATAAGCAGCTGGCAGTAGCCTGCATTCTTTTAATGTAAGGTCGAGAGGAACACTCTGTAGTGATAGCGTGGTTGTGTTGTAATTCACCGACTGACCACTAGGAGTCTCACTACTATATAAGTGAATGTTAGAGTCAGGTGACCCCTCAGACTGGCTGGAGGAAGCTGGAGAGAGGTTGCTTGTGCTTGATCTTACTGTTATCTATCTGTTGTTTTGGATATGGTTTACCTACAGTTAATGTTAATAAATCATTTATAGCTTTAGCTACAAGTGTTCTTGTAATATAAATCAGGCCTACTGACAAGAACATTACACACTCCTACGTGGTTGCCTGCCGCCGACTGTCCCTGGGCAAACCAGTTTTATGGTGGAGCTCTTAAACAGGTATCAAGACTCTTGTTTGCAGATGGAAAAGACCTAAACGTTTTCAAACGTGGGAACTGCAGGTTGGCCAATTTACCAACCAGTGCACTTTTGGCTTGTAGTGGACATTGTGCTTCCTGTCTGCCATCTTGGAAGCTTAGGAGGCCATTTAACATCTGAAAATTTGTGTTACACAACCAAATATTTAGGCCAAGTTATTTTTCCTATTGGTTCAGTGTAGAATCTAGTTAGGAGCTACTGCATTTAATCCGTTTACTTAAACATTAGGCCAAATCTTCCGGATTATGGAACATCAGGGACCAGACGTATGACTCAGGATGCTTATTGGAACCCTGAGGAAGTCTTGCTGAGCTAACCTTCATGGGAATTGCTTGGGAAGCAATTACCCTGCCGGACAATTCCCCTGCTCCCTGGGACTCTCCACAAATGTCTCTGACTCTGAAGGAGAGTTAAAGACTTCAGACAGTTCCTAGTGTACTTATCTGAGTAGTTACCCAGGGAATGTTAGATAGGAAAACCTGGTCTGACTCCACAACTGACCCGCGCTCCCCACCTCCCTCCCATATCATGCACAGCGAGCCACTAACTTTCCACTCAACGTCCTGACAACCAGCATGACCGCTCAACTATCGCCGTGACCCCCCATGCCCTCCCAACCTGACTACTCTTCCCAACCACCCAACTACAACCCCCTGATCTGACCTGACCAGCCCCTGACCTGTCTACCCACCTGGCACCTCATCCAATTACCATCCTCCTCACATATCATCTCACCCAACTGCCACCCCACCCATCTGTACTTGTCTTTGTATTTTCTGACATCGGCCCTTTGTAACGTTATGTACATCAAATGTGCCATCTGAATGAATACAGCAGTGTTTGCTAGATTATGCCAAAGAGAACGAATGCAGTACATTTTGGCAAATGTTTACAACTGCTGACCCTGCTGTACCACTTCAAAATACATACCCATTGATCACAATTAAAATTACACACAAAACTTGATACCAATAAGTTAACACTATTCTACATGATGAGTGTTCAATAATTTAGAAAAAATATTGATAGCTGTGTGAAAATGCCTTTTTTTAACACAACTGCCTTGGTTATTAATATCAAAGTCGAATTTAGACAAATAAGAGGTGACATTGAAAAATATAAGAAGCTTGATAGGGTAGTCACTGAGAAATTATTTCCCCTGGTTGATGGATCTAGAACATGGGGGGCTCCACCTTGTGATAAGTGGTCTATCTTTTAGGGCTGAGATGTGGAAAATTGAATGGCGGGGCAAGCTCGACAGGCCATAGCTCCTATTTCCTTTGTTCTTATCTTAGTGCATGTGCATGAGCAGTTGGGAATGGTTGTGAACTACCTGAACAATGTTCTGTATTCTATTCTTCAGCAACCTTCACCTGCAATGTGCTGATGACCCTGATGAACGACGTGAAATTTGGAGAAATGGCCTCTTACAAGGAACTCGCAACAATGGCAGGCAACTCAAAAGCAGCGAGAGCTGTGGGAGGAGCCATGAGAGCTAATCCTGTAAGTTTACATCAGTAACTTAGATCGTGAAAAGCCACAATACCAATATTTTGTACCAGACTTCCTTGCTTACTGAAATTGTGAAATTGCAAGTTCAGATAACTAGGAAGGTGTGTTTTAGGCATTTTTATAAAAATATTTGTCAATTCAATCCAAAAATTGTTGGGCTAATTTTGAATAGGTACAGGGAGCCTACTCATATCGGGAAATTGTGGTGCAGTTTGCACTGTTTTCTGTTTATTATTAATGATAAGAGATTGGGGAACTTGATCATGACCTGTGCTTCAAACTGGCAAGACTCTCTTTGGCAGCTCACCTTCGCAAAACTTACCTTTTGCCATCTGCTAACTTCCATGCAATGGTTGAAAAACTGAGAAAATAATGTTTCAAATTAATCTTTCTGGAGGCAAATTTATGTTGCATGGGTAGTGAAACTGTCTGCATGAATTCCTTCAGCGACATAGGTCATGAACACAATTTGTAATTAGCCCACAACAAACAGGAAGGCTTCAATTCTGTGTCTGTGCTGAGTTAAGGGCGTGGAATGCCCTGCCTGCAACAGTAGTGGACTCGCCAACACTAAGGACATTCAAATGGTCATTGGATAGACATATGGACGATAAGGGAATAGTGTAGATGGGCTTTAGAGTGGTTTCACAGGTCGGCGCAACATTGAGGGCCGAAGGATCTGTACTGCGCTGTAATGTTCTATGTTAACTATCTCAGCCAGGCTGACATTTGTGATCAGTGCCTCCCTGCCTCTGGACAAAGGAGGATGAAAAATCAACCAACAGATTGTGCTCCTTCTCGCTTTTTTCTGGTTCCTGTTGCAAGTTTGTGTGCTAAGTTTCAGAATCTAACCTGGCTGTCCACATACACATACAAATCTTGCAGGAAAGATGCTGGTTTCAACTATATCCCAGCAGAAGCCAATGTCTTCAGAATAGAATGAGGTGAGAAAAAGGGGGAGAAATTTGTAATAAAAATAATTAAGTACAAACTGACAGACTGTGGGTGCGATTCTCCCAATCCCTGCACTGCAGGCAAGGAACCATTGAAGTAAAATCAGTGTGGAGCGTGCATGAGTGGTTGAGGTCAGCAGTCATAACATTTTTTCCCCCACCTAACAGCTCATGAAACTGCCAAAGTACAGCGGGTATGAAAGTGGGCATCAGACTCAGCTAATGAAAGCCAACCCTTGCTTCTGTATTAGCTAAGGTATTGGATGGGAGACTGCTCTTTAATTAGAGTCAATGGTACTCTGTAATCAGATGACACAAAGTGTACCTCTGTAAAGCGGGATTGGTCCTGGCAGTTGTACCTCACTGCCCTATACTGCTACCCCCCCCACCCCCCTCCCTCAGTGCAGTACTGTATAATCACACAGTGCTCCATTCAAAAGTCCAACTGAAAACAAAGGTTTCTTTGAGGGAAGTGAAATTTGAACGTCTGCTAAATCACGTCTTCAAACCAATGACCCTGTGGTTAGAATTCTGAGGTTTAAGGATGAGATTCACTAGGCCGCCATCACATAATTAACTTGTTAAAATTAGAAATTATTGAAACTGTCTTTATTTGTTCTATTTTGTATCGCAAAACGTTTCTATACTCAAGCCACACATCATGTTATGATGCTATTGTACTACACAGGAAACAAATGGGCCATCTTCTATTTAAAATGTCCTGTAAACCGAATAATATGATGTAACTTTGGCCATATTTAATTAAATATTTTAAGGTAGGGTGAACATAACTAGAACGACATTAATATTATATATGTCAATGCCTTCTGCAATGAATTTCTTGAACAATGTGTTAGTGAAATATTTGAAGGAAACTACCCAGCAGCTGAACAGAGAAAAAGTAGATAAATGCTGGTGGTCTTTCATCACATCATCAGTTTTGTCTGTTTCCAACAGTTCCTGATTTTGTTTTCCAATTTCCAGCATTCACAATCTTTTTGTAGAATAATGGAAATTTCAAGGCACCATAATGCTTGAACTGGCGCTACTGTCCCCACAGGAGCTATCTATGCTAATCCCATTTCCCTGCTTTTTCCTAAGTAGCCTTTAATATTTTCATCTTCAAGTTTAATTCTCTCTGAAAATGGTATTAATCACAACTTTCATTAGCTATTTACGATAAAATGTTACATTTAAAAGTAGAATGCATTGTGCCCAATTTTCCAGGCGTAAATTGGGTGCAAAGCATCATTTTAGCAGTGAGACATCCTGTGTCCACTCTGCATAGCTGTTGCAACTGCTATCAATTTTGGGTGGCCTATTTGATAAGTATTCAGCGCACACACGTAAAACAGGCAAGAATCCAACAAATATGTGTTAAAGGACCCCTTGAATAAATCAGTCATGGGGGCCTGCTCCATTCAGCATTCCTCAACGATATTTGCAGCCACCAACCAAAGGTAAGTTTTTGAAAGTTTCAGAAAATGAGGACATCTGCCTCTAACCCCCTTTCAGGCAGTCAGTTCAACTCCTATCACCGAGGACCCCCCCCCCCCCCCCCCATCCTGAACACACTATGGGAGGGTGCCTGCCTCACCCCCCACCGTCCCCCCAACACCCACGCAGGGCACACCCAGCCCGATCGCTCCCATGCAAAAAATGCCAGTCTGGCACCTTGGCAGTACTAGGCTCGCTCTCAGGTGGCACTGCCAAGATGCCAGACTGACACTGCCAGGGTGCCCAGGTGGTACCAGCAGTGCCAGGTCACCACCACCTCCATAGGACATGCAGCTGGGGGCCTCCAATCCTCTCAGAGACCCCCACAAGTACCGTTCTGTCTGGTCAAATTTAAATCCAAATCGGCATTGAACTCAGTGACGTTATCAAAGCACCGGAAGAGATCAGTGGAATCATCCATCGTGGGGTTAGTGCTGAATGGCGCTCACCCAAGGTCTTCGAGGTGAAGGGGATGAATCCCAAAGCCTCAATACCTCGCGAATCTGCACATTTGAATGAGGATAGCTGTCTCGCTCTAATATGCAGATTTGCCAAAATGTGATCCCGTCCAAAATGGGCAGGGTTTACATTGCATCACGCGATCTCATGAGGCGTTGCAAGCCGGGTAGGTCTCAGGAGCCAGGTCTCCTGGATTTTTTTGGCCACACAGCACCATGGTGAGCTGCTTTTCCGGTGCAGCGTGACCATTGGATCACACCTTAAGTGTGGGATTGACCAGTGACAAATTACCCAAACCCCCAAACAATAACTAAGTGTGGGTAAATACAAATCTGGGGCGAAATTCTCTGGAAACGGCGCGATGTCCGCCGACTGGCACCCAAAACGGCGCCAATCAGACGGGCATCGCGCCGCCCCAAAGGTGCGGAATGCTCCTCATCTTTGGGGGCCGAGCCCCAACATTGAGGGGCTAGGCCGACGCCGGAGGAGTTTCCGCCCCGCCAGCTGGCGGAAACGGCCTTTGGTGCCCCGCCAGCTGGCGCGGAAATGACATCTCCGGGCGGCGCATGCGCGGGAGCGTCAGCGGCCGCTGACAGTTTCCCACGCATGCGCAGTGGAGGGAGTCTTTTCCGCCTCCGCCATGGTGGAGACCGTGGCGGAGGCGGAAGGGAAAGAGTGCCCCCACAGCACAGGCCCGCCCGCGGATCGGTGGGCCCCGATCGCGGGCCAGGCCACCGTGGGGGCACCCCCCGGGGCCAGATCGCCCCGCCCCCCCCCCCCCCCCAGGACCCCGGAGCCCGCCTGCGCCGCCTTGTCCCGCCGGTAAGGTAGGTGGTTTAATTTACGCCGGCGGGACAGGCAATTTATCGGCGGGACTTCGGCCCATCCGGGCCGGAGAATCGAGCGGGGGGGCCCGCCAACCGGTGCGGCGCGATTCCCGCCCCCGCCGAATATCCGGTGCCGGAGACTTCGGCAACCGGCGGGGGCGGGATTCACGCCAGCCCCCGGCGATTCTCCGACCCGGCGTGGGGTCGGAGAATGTCGCCCCAGGTTCTCACCCAAAGATCTGATGGGAAACACCTCACCAAATGCACACAAAATGACACTTAGGGCACTCTGGACAGGTTTTGGAGTTGAATTGTGTCTGGTTTTTCAGGGAGTATTGCGTCAGCCCTGCCAGCGAGTTTCCCACCGCTATTCAATGACATTTCCTTGGGCCCTCGGGCGTTTCTCACTGGTTTGGCAGATTTTTCTTTAACACTGGCGAGCTGACCTCAAAGATAAGGCCTCCATTTTGAACGGTTGCCCCAATCTCTGTGGGTCCGCACCCAATGGCATTGTCATCCCCACACACATGGGCACTACCACCCCCACCCCAAGTGAGGACACTCTACTAGGGTATCCCTGGGGGCTCCCCTCTTCAGGCCCCCCAAGCCCCCTTACAGTACCCTCTCCATTCCCAGATGTGACCTGTCACTCCTGCCAAACTCCTGGAGACCCCTACTTACCTGCCCGGCATACCCCCACAATTCGAACTTCCCCCCCACCTTCTTTTCATGGGCATAGCCCCCTCAGCCCCTGACCCTTGGGAGTGCCACTCTGGCACTCGGGTGCACTGGCACCCAGGCAGTGCTCTAACCAGCTTGGTAGTGCCACCTGATCACCTTGCCAGTGCCAGGGTGGCAGTGCGAAGGTGCCAGCTGGGCAGTGCCAAAGTGCCCATGTTCCAGTGTAACGTGGCAAGAGAATCGCACTCGGAGTCATTTTTTTCGTGGATTGTGCCCATACTAGCCATTGCCTGTCGACTGTCAGGTTTTGTTTAGTTTATTTTCGCAATCCACCATAATTTGCTGCTCATGTATTCACGGTTTCCTATGTTTAGATTTCAGACACTAGTTTCAAAATGAACGATATCACTTTCAAACTTAATATAAAATTCTATCACATCATGGGCACTATTTACTAAGGGCTTCTTTACAGCAAGGTTGTTAATTAACCCTTTCTTATTACAAAATACTCCATCTAGAATAGCCCGTTCCATCGTTGGTTCTTTAACATGCTGCTGCAGAAAACGATTTTGTACACGCTCCAGGAAGTCATCCTCCACAACATTAGTGCAAATTAGGCTTATTCAGTCTATATGTAAATTAAAGTTACCCATTAGTACTGTATTTCTGTGTTGCATGTAGCTCGAATTTGCTTATTTAGACGGTGTTCAACATTTCCACTGCAGTTTGGTGGCTATAAACAACTCCCTCCAATATTTGCTACTCCTTGCAGTTTCTACCCAAACTGATACTACATCTTTATCTTTTTGTAATGTACTGATCTTGTCACTTATTAACAGTGCTACCCCACCTCCTTTTCCTTTATGTCTATCCTTTCTGAATGCTGACTATTAAGTTCCCAGTCTCGGTCATCCTGTAACCTCATCTCCGTGCTCGCAATTAAATCATACCTATTGACCTCTATTCATGCTGTCAAATCATCTCTCTTATTGCAAATACCATGAGTATTCAGATAGAGTGCCCTTAACTTTATAATTTTAAACATTATTTTGCATCTGGATTGTATTTAATGTTTGCGTCATCTGCCTTCTAATCTGGCTTTCTACTTTTCTGCTTCCTGTTACCAGTTTTGTTTCCTTGCTAATCTAGTTTAAGGCCTCCTCAAAAGCAAATCTCCCTGTGAGGATGTTAGTTCCAGTTCTGCTAAGTTGAAACCCGTCCATCTTGTAGAAGTCCCACCTATGCTGGAACCAGTCTCAATGCCTCAGAAATCTGATGTCCTCCCTCTTGCACCAATTCTCCAGTCACGTGTTCAATCACTCCTTCATCCTATTCCTATGCTCACCAGCTTCTGGCACTGGGGGTAATTCTGAGATTACTGCTCTTGAAGGCCAGTTTTGTAATTTTATACCTAGGTCCCTGTAGTCTGCTTTCAGGGTCTCTCTTCCAACCTATGTGGTTGGTACCAATGTAGACCATGACCTTTGGCTGTTCACCCTCCCCCAGAAGAATCACCTGCAACTGCTCTGTGACATCCTTGACCCTGGCACCATGGAGGCAATATACCATCCTTGAGTCACATCTATAACCACAGAAACACCTGTCCACTCAATAACAGATCCACTAGCACAATTAAACTGCCACTCAAAGTGCCCTCCTGTGCAGCTTAGCCACCCATCATACCATGGGATTTGCTCTTGCTGCATTCCCATGAGGAGCCATCACCCTCATCAGTATCCAAAATAGAAAACTGATTAGTAGACAATTGACCCAGCTGTCTGGTACTCTTACACTGCCTGGTGGTCACCCATTCCCTCTGCCTGCATGCTGCTAACCTGCTATCCACATAGTTCACTGCCACGTGCATGCACCACAGTGATTTTAGCCTCTGCTCAAGTTCCAAAATCCAAAGCTCAAGCTCAGTGACGCTTTCTGCAGATGTGGTTGTCGAGGGCACATGGTGGGTCCATGACTTTTCCCATTCCACAGTATGCGCATTGCCATCATTCAAGCTGCTGTGTCCTGCCTTAACGTTTACAAAATATTTATTATATGTAGAATAACATACCAGTTACTCACCAATCAGCTTTTGTCTCCGTAAGAACCAAAAAAAGAACCAACTTGCACTCTTCACCGAACTCCATCCCTTTCTCCCTCCCCTCCTCACTCCCCCCTCTCCTCCTTCCCCTCCCCCACTCCCCTCACCCCCATCTACGCTACTCTCAACCCCTCTCCCTCTCTTCCACCACTCTCCACCTCCTCGCCCACCTTCTCCTTCGCACCCCATCTCACTCCTCTCTCCTCTCCTCCTGCCTCGCCTCCCTTGCCCCCTCCTCCTGAATCATCCCCTCCTCTCGACCTGCCCCCCCTCTCAACCTGCCTTCGCCCACCGCTTCCCGCCTCGCCCCCCTCCTCCCGCCTCGCCCCCCTCCTCCCGCCTCGCCCCCCTCCCGCCTCGCCCCCCTCCTCCCGCCTCACCTTCCCTGCTCCCGCCTCGACCCTTCATCCTGCCTCGCCCCCTCCTCCCGCTTCGCCCGTTCCTCCCGCCTCGCCCGTTCCTCCCGCCTCACTCCCTCCTCACCCCCCCTCCTCCCGCCTCGCCCCTCCTCCCGTCTCGACCCCCCTCCTCCCGTCTCGACCTTCCGCCTCGCCCCCTCCTCCTGCCTCACCCCCCTCCTCCTGCCTCGCCCCCCCTGCCTCACCCCCCCGCCTCACCCCCTCTCCTGCCTCACTCCCTCTCCTGCCTCACCCCCCCTCCTGCCTCAACCCCCCCTCCTGCCTTAACCCCCCCTCCTGCCTCAAACCCCCCCTCCTGCCTCAAACCCCCCCTCCTGCCTCACCCCCCCCCTCCTGCCTCACCCCCCCCCTCCTGCCTCACCCCCCCTCCTGCCTCACCCCCCTCTTGCCTCACCCTCCCCTCCTGCCTCACCCCCTCTCCTCTCCTTCCCCACCACTCTTCTCCCTCCCCTCGAGATTAGCTGTGATCATATTGAATGGTGGAGCAGTCTGAACATGCTGGATGGTCTTCTCTCCTGTTTATCGTGTTTGAATGCTCATATAATCCAACAAGCATTCATTTATCGTTAGCTCGCTACACGTAATTCATCAGAAGACAAAAGATGAGTCGTTATTGGCTGCGAAATGCAATGTTATTTCTACAAATTATGCCAAGGACACTATGGATCAACTCACTTTTACAGAGGAAAGAACTTCAAATACTTTTCTTTATTTCAGATTGATTGTAATGTCTGTGGTCCTCAAAGGGCAAATGTGGAGTTCAATTAACAAGCTCATTAGGACACTACAAGGGACTTGTAAAAGAATCATAAAGGCTCTTGGGAGTAAGGGAATGTAGGACTGATTAGTTCAAGGTCATTTTAATGACTGCCATGCAGGTTAAGCAAGATCACTGGCAGTGGTTACTATAAGGAATAGTCTAAATAAATAGGATTTTGTGCAAATTTATCTTGTTATGTATGTCTACAGTTCAAAGCTTAGTATCCCCGAAGTTGCTTGGTGCAGTGCTCGTTACAGAGACATAAAACAATCTCTTAACTGACCAATTTGGCCGACATACCCATGCCAAAATGCAAAGACTGCCTAATCATAATAGCTCTTCCATATGAGCATTCAGGATGCACACCGGACTGTGTGTCTTTCACATGTTCGTTAAAAGGTTTAAGTAAGGATAAAACTCATTTTAAAATTAGTTTGTCCCAGTGCCTGATGCACCACATGATAAATTAATTTGACAACTTGTGGAACAAACAGGCAGCAAGGACCTTTTCGCAGTACTATTCCAAGGGCATGTCCACTACATTCAGGTTTGTTACTGGTTTGTCCCTCTCGGTTGTTTGAAAATCCCCACCTAACCTACACATCTTTGGACTGTGGGAGGAAATCGGAGCACCTGGAGCAAACCCATGCAGACACGGGGAGAAAGTGCAAACTCCACACAGACAGTGACCCAAGGCTGGAATTGAACCGGGGATCCTGATGCTGTGAGGCAGCAGTGCTAACCACTCTGCCGCCTTAAATTAATTAATTGAACTTAAATTCCACAAGCTACCAAGGTGAGATTTTAATCCTTACCCGCAAAGCATGAATCTAGACCTATAGATTACCGATCCTGTGACATTACCACTATGCCATCATCACTCTTATTCAACAAACACATAAATCTTAACTTCATTTAACATTAGGAGTGTAGCTGGGGGGCTGGTCTCTCATATCAGACACACACACACACACACTCTCCTCTCTCTCTCTCACACACACACACACACGCACACAATCACTCTCACCTCTCTCTCACACTCACATCCCACTCACTCACATCTTCCTCTTACATACTCGCACTCCCATCTGTCTCACTCTCACACTCGCACCTCTACATACATACTCACCTCTCTCTCACACAACCCTCTCTCCTGCATCCCTCCCCCCCCCCCCATGCACACACATGTGCGTGCACACAAATACACACAGACACTTACTTCTCTTTCCCTCACTCTGCCATTCTCTCACCTGCCTCTCGCTCTTTCACACACACAAACACTTACTTCCCTCACTCGATGGCTGCTTCCATTCTGCACCATTGCCCACTGCCTACCTTGCTCCATGGCTGTCTCCCCACTCCACAGCCTTTTCCCCTCCCAACTTATAGCCGCTTTTTGTTCCGCCTCATGGCTGCTGCCTACATCACTTTGCCATCCACTCCTTTCCTTGCTTTAGCCCTGGCCTGGACCTTTGAGGACTGACGTCCCTGATGTTTCCCACTTGTCCAATCAGAGACTGGCTTCTCACTCTATTGGCTGCTCATAGGTTCACTAATGAGCCTATCAGCAGCCAGTGCAGGGAAAAACCACATCTGATTGGACAAGCAGTTTCATAGCATTTTTGAAATGTTATACATTTGCTTGGCCTATCACGGAACCATGGGATGTATCCAAGGAAACCCAGGGCTTCCTTCAGACCCAGTTTTGCAAACCTTGCTCAGACTATGTGTCGGTCAATTTCTGAACTGATGCTTGGCAGGGGCTGATTGAGTGAAACTGCATCTTCAAGAATGTTGACCTGCTGAAGTGGCAACAGGGATTTCACATCAGTTCCTGAACATGAAAGAGAGGAACAAAATTATCTCTCAATCCAAAGGGAGAGGAAAGAGAGAAGTCACTGGTTCAAGCCAAAATCTAAAGAAATTATGCACGACATCTCCTCCAGCTGTGGGACTCACCATGGCCATAACCTTCCCACAGCCAGTGATGACCTGCATGCCTCTTGCATGGGGAGTGGATGTGTAGGCGGCATCAGCCTTCTCCGATCGTGGGTCCTGTCAGACGTTATGCGCGGCCTCCTCCTGCAAGAAAGAAGAGGAAGCGATAGTGACATCCATGTGAGGAATTTAAAGAATGTGTGCACATCATGGTCGAATAGTTTGTGTAATGAGTGAGATGTGAGCTGTTGGGAAATACAAGTTTCAGCAGTGGGAAGAGTAGCATGTGCAGAGTATGGAGGTGGGAGGAAAGAGATGTGAAGTGAGGTGCTGTGATTGTAGGAATGTGAAGGGAAGCGGGCGGAGGAAGAATTATAAATACTGAAGCAGCAGCTGTGAGGACCCAGTAATTGGGTTGAGATCACTTAACCTCTATTAACATTGTAGTCACGTTGTAGGAGGTAAACTCCTAGTGTTTACCTCTGCCCGCTGGTGTAGGAAGAGTTGCTTGGATGGCTTCTTGGCCTCTCGGGAAAACCAAATCTTCCCCCTCCAGGTCACTGTCTAGCTGCTTTGCAGCCATTTTTCTCCATCCAGGCATATCGTACTATCTAGGGCCAAAGTGTACCTCCCTGTACGAGATGTGACTGTCTTTAGGTTACGTCACTGAACCTCAATTTCCCTCCTCCTCAGCCCATGGTGCTACCTTTCACACCTACTCAAGTATGCAGGCAGTGCTATTTATTGGACAGCAAGTTAACATGTTCCCTGTAGCGCAAGCTCCTTGCTCTTCCCCGCTGTTTCTTGGCACAGCAAATTGTTCGGTGAATGTTAGTATTAAGTTGAGTGGCCTCTGGGTCAGGGTCAGGATGTTTAAGCATGTTGGCTGCAGGATAATTGAAAATACGATATTTGTTCTTCAAAACAGCTGCGAGCCCAGAAACGATTTTGTGACTTCTCTGGTAACGCATCAAAGCAAAAGAAAAAGCCTATAATGTGTCAAAGAGTAGTGGGAAGTCAGAAGATTGGGAAGGCTACAAAAATAAACAGAGGATAACAAAGAGAGAAATAAGGAAAGAGAGGATCAAATATGAAGGTAGGCTAGCCAGTAACATTTGGAATGATAGTAAAAGTTTCTTTAAATACATTAAAAACAAACGGGAGGCAAAAGTTGACATTGGGCCGCTCCAAAATGACGCTGGTAATTTTGTGATGGGAGACAAGGAAATAGCTGAGGAACTAAATAAGTACTTTGCGTCAGTCTTCACAGTAGAAGACATGAGTAATATCCCAACAATTCCGGAGAGTCAGGGGGCAGAGTTGAATATCGTAGCCATCACAAAGGAGAAAGTGCTAGAGAAACTAAGAGGTCTAAAAATTGATAAATCTCCGGGCCCAGATGGGCTACATCCTAGAGTTCTAAAGGAGATAGCTGAAGAAATAGTGGAGGCGTTAGTTATGATCTTTCAAAAGTCACTGGAGTCAGGGAAAGTCCCAGAGGATTGGAAAATCGCTGTTGTAACCCCCCTGTTCAAGAAGGGAACAAGGAAAAAGATGGAAAATGATAGGCCAATTAGCCTAACCTCGGTTGTTGGCAAGATTCTAGAATCCATTGCTAAGGATGAGATTTCTAAATTCTTGGAAGTGCAGGGTCGGATTAGGACAAGTCAGCATGGATTTAGTAAGGGGAGGTTGTGCCTGACAAACCTGTTAGAGTTCTTTGAAGAGATAACAAATAGGTTAGACCAAGGAGAGCCAATGGATGTTATCTATCTTGACTTCCAAAAGGCCTTTGATAAGGTGCCTCACGGGAGACTGCTGAGTAAAATAAGGGCCCATGGTATTCGAGGCAAGGTACTAACATGGATTGACGATTGGCTGTCAGGCAGAAGGCAGAGAGTTGGGATAAAAGGTTCTTTTTCGGAATGGTAACCGGTGACGAGTGGTCTCCCGCAGGGTTCAGTGTTGGGGCCACAGCTGTTCTCTTTATATATTAACGATCTAGATGACGGGACTGGGGGCATTCTGGCTAAGTTTGTCGATGATACAAAGATAGGTGGAGGGGCAGGTAGTATGGAGGAGGTGGGGAGGCTGCAGAAAGATTTAGACCGTTTAGGAGAGTGGTCCAAGAAATGGCTGATGAAATTCAACGTGGGCACGTGCGAGGTCTTGCACTTTGGAAAAAAGAATAGAGGCATGGACTATTTTCTAAACGGTGACAAAATCCATAGTGCTGAAATGCAAAGGGACTTGGGAGTCCTAGTCCAGGATTCTCTAAAGGTAAACTTGCAGGTTGAGTCAGTAATTAAGAAAGCAAATGCAATGTTGTCATTCATCTCAAGAGGCTTGGAATATAAAAGCATGGATGTCCTTCTAAAGCTTTATAAAGCATTAGTTAGGCCCCATTTAGAATACTGTGAGCAATTTTGGGCCCCACACCTCAGGAAGGACAAACTGGCACTGGAGCGGGTCCAGCGGAGATTCACACGGATGATTCCAGGAATGGTAGGCCTAACATACGATGAACGTCTGAGGATCCTGGGATTATATTCATTGGAGTTTAGGAGGTTGAGGGGAGATCTAATAGAAACTTACAAGATAATGAATGGCTTAGATAGGGTGGATGTAGGGAAGTTGTTTCCATTAGCAGGGGAGACTAGGACCCGGGGGCATAGCCTTAGAATAAAAGGGAGTCACTTTAGAACAGAGATGAGGAGATATTTCTTCAGCCAGAGAGTGATGGGTCTGTGGAATTCATTGCCAGAGAGGGCGGTGGAGGTCGGGACTTTGAGTGTCTTTAAGACAGAAGTTGATAAATTTTTGATTTCTCGAGGAATTAAGGGCTATGGAGAGAGAGCGGGTAAATGGAGTTGAAATCAGCCATGATTGAATGATGGAGTGGACTCGATGGGCCGAATGGCCTTACTTCCGCTCCTATGTCTTATGGTCTTATGGTAACATTTACAGAGCTGCAACTCATTTTCAGTTGGGAAACCGCAGGAATGTGTAGGGGGCATCAGAAAAGAAGTGTCAACAATTGTTTTTCCATAAGCCAATATGTCATCTTAAAAAGCAGTTTTGTCTTCTCGATCTACTTTTTCAGATCTTTTGCCTTTCTGCAAATCATGAGGCTGCAAGAAAAAGTCTTATGTTTTTCTCACCAGGGGTTAGATTCACAGGACAGCCACATGCTGGGATTGTCGATTAGAAGTGAAGTGAAGCTTCTACCTTCATTGCTTGAAATAATGGAGCTTTATTCTAATCCACCCCAGTAAACATTCACAGATTGGCATCCTCTATCCTTCTGTGCTCTGCAAGGGCAGGAATCCGTACCTGGGCATAAATGGCTGCCAGGTAGTTGGCTGCTCCATTATGGGAAACTCTAAATAGTTAAAGATTCCCATGTACATACAAGGGATAAAAATGTACATTCAAGAGATCAAAATGTGCATGTAGGCAGCCAGTTGAAGCGTTCTACCAAGAAAGGTAGGTCCCCAACCAAACCCAGATTGATCCAGTGATGGGCTAATCAAAAGAAAGTTCTACATCATCCGTCCCCCAGGACAGCCTAGTACGGAGGGAGGGGGGTGATGTGGTGGGTTGGTGTTGGCATGGTGCGTCCCCTGAGGGGATGGTGTGTGTGGGGAGTGTCCCATGTGAGGCTGGGTCTGGGTTTCTTAAATAGTTACTCTGGAGTTATAAAGAATTTTTTCCTCTAACTCTTTCAGAGTAACTATCAGGGTAAATCTGGCAGAACCACCCAAAGTTAGCGATTTAAGTTGCTTCTGTCGGATGGTTCCCAGCCCAGTGCAATTGTCCCAAGGTAGTTAGCTCTTCTGGGCGATTGCTCGGTAAACCCATACATGGGCATTTCCAGCACATCATTGGGATACCCCCAAAATGCGACGCTGGGAAACCAGGGAGAACTGGGCATTGTATGTTCTGCACTTAATGATGCATATCATTCGCTAGATAATAAAATGTTATATTTTTGTGATTACTGTATATGTATTTCATCATTCCATAAGATTTGGGAACCTTATCTAGATATTTCTTTTACATTTATCCAAATTAGTTACAAATTATGATAACTTTTTGGCATTTTCTGGACTGAAAATATGATTAGCATATTGCCAGCCAGCAAATTTGATCCTAGCTTTTGTTACAGTTAATGATACAAAATGGTAAAAAAAAATTAAAATAATATAAAAATAATTTCAAAATTGAGTTAGAAACATAGAAGCATAGAAAATAGAAGCAGGAGGAGGCCATTCGGCCCTTCGAGCCTGCTCCACCATTCATTATGATCATGGCTGATCATCAAGTTCAATATCCCGATCACACCTTCCTCCCATATCCCTTGATCCCTTTAGTCCCAAGGGCTTTATCTAATTCCTTGAAATTACACAACATTTTGTCCTCAAGTACTTTGTGTAGCGAATTCCACAGATTCCCCACTCTCTGAGTGAAGAAATTTCTCCTCACCTCAGTCCAAAAAGGTTTACCCCTTATCCTCAAACTATCACCCCAAGTTCTGGACACCCCCACCAAAGGGAACATTCTTTCGGAATCCTCCCTGTCTAATCCTGTTAGAATTGTGTAAGTTTCTATGAGATCCCCTCTCACTCTTCTAAACTTCAATGAATATAATCCTAACCAACTTAATCTCTCCTCATATGACAGTCCCGCCATCCCAGGAATCAGCCTGCTAAACCTTCGCTGCACTCCCTCCATAGCAAGAACACCCTTCCTCAGATAAAGACACTAAAACTGCTCACAATGCTCCAGGTGTGACCTCACCAATACCATATACAATTTCAGTAAAACATCTCTATTCCTATACTCAAATCCTCTCACTATGAAGGCCAACCTACCATTTGGCTTCTTTATTGCCTGCTGTACCTGCCCGATTACTTTCAGTGACTGATGCACGAGGACAGCAAGGTGTCGCTGAGTATCCACCTTTCAATTTACACCCATTCAAATAATAATATGCCTTCCTAATTTTGCTAACGAAGCGGATAACCTCACATTTATCCACATTGTCCTGTATGTGCCCACTCGCTCAGCCTGTCCAAATCCCACTGAAGCATCTCTGCATCCTCCTCACAGTTTACCCTCCCACCCAACTTTGTATCAACTGCAAATTTGGAGATAATACATTTAGTTCCCTCAACCAAATCATTAATATATAATGTTAACAATTGGGGTCCTAGCACAGATTCCTGCGGTACCCCACTAGTCACTGCCCATTTATTCCAACTTTTTGCTTCCTAACTGCCAATCAGCTATCAATCTCGAGATACTACCAGTAAACCCTATGCACTATATTAATCAGCTATGTGAGATCTTGTGAAAAGTCTTCTGAAAGTTTAAATAAGCCACATCCACCGGTCAATTCACAAAGCCAAACAGACAGTGGACATTTGTGGCTGGATTTGCCCATGGACCTTGGAACCTCAATGTTGGGAGACGACATGGGGGTCCCGAGCCTGCACTTGCCAGGAGCAAGACCATTGGCACAATAATCCAGGAAGTTGCCGATTAAGAACGGCAGGTGAGCTGTCATTGTACAGGCCCTGTCTGAGGGCTGGCAACTCTCTGGCCTTGGAAGCCCCACTGGAAAAGGTGGGCACTGCCGAGGCAGATCAGGGACCATAGGGCATTTCCACATAAAGATGCCATCAGAGGACTGGGCACACATTAAAAATTATCAGGTTTCAAAGTCTTTTGGCCCTTCATTGTAGTGGACACCCCTCCACTTGAATCACCTGGGCTGCGGGTAGGGCCTTTCCTGCCTGCGATGTTGTCATTGGAGCATGGAGTCTCTAACTCCCATGACCAACCTCCACCCCTTCCCCAGTAGCCACAGGCAGGCCACCACCATCAAGCTGGGGGCCTCAGCAAGGCCACCAAATTGCCCCTAATTTCTGCTTTAACAGTATTAATTGGCTGGCTGTCCCTGGGATTGCACCTGGGATCTATCGCGATGCAGCCCCCCAACACCTATTTTGCTGGGATCAAAGCCCCTCCCCTCCCCATCCATCCCCTGTCAGTATGCCCATCAGCACATGACCAGAAAATTCAGCCCTTTGTGTCTGTAACTCAGTTTATTAACATTGGAAGATGGATTTTGAAATAAACACAATTATATTGCTGTAGTTGGCCATAGTGGAATGGTCACCTTCTACTGTATAAAGCCTAAAACAAGTAATGAGCTTGACACCACTGTTGAATACTGTTGAATTCAGTCTACTGACAGGATTTGCTAAATGCAGTTCAAAGACAATCAATACATGGTACAGAGAGTTTTTCTTCACCTTTTTTAAACAAGAGCTTTATTGGGGAGTTAGTTTATTCACAGATTGCCACAAGCGTTAATGACTGCCAGCGTCTTGTTTTGCCAGTCACCTAGATGGCTGTTGATAAAGATTTAGCATCATGTTCTAAGTGTCAAGGCTGTCAGTAGTGCTGAACCATTTGACCAGAAGAAAAAACGCACAGGGAGCTATTGATTACAGCTTCTCAGTGTCACTTGTTCACCAGGATTTAGGTATTGATGAGGCCTGGAGTGAAAACAAGTCCTTTCCCTGGTGGGCTCTACCCAGAAGTACAAAATGCAAAGTTAGAGAGAATATTCAGCTGCTACCTGAATCTAAGGAGCTCCAGTATTGATTGAAAGACTCCTTCATGTTATTTTTGTTCAAGACAAATCTGTGGTTTGGAGATTTACAGTACATGAAAAAGTGAGCGTATCAGACTAGATTTATTAAAGTTCCTGCCGTCAGTATGAAAGATGCGTTGAAAAACAAACTATTTAAAATGCTCTGTGATCACTACTATGAGCTCTATTTCAACAAAGATTGAAGAATCCAACTTCACAAAAGTTTCATGGTTTATCATTATGGATTTGAAACACAAAACCTGATTACATTTTCAAGTGCAGCCACTTTGGATGGAGGCTACAGCTTTGATTTAGCCTTTTCAAAGCTGATCCAAGACCCAGAGCATTGAAATAATGAGCGAGGGGTTATCACTGCTGCCTCACGGCACCAAGGAGCCGTGTTCGATCCCAACCCCGGGTCACTGTCCGTATGGAGTTTGCACATTCTCCCTGTGTCTGCGTGGGTCTCACCCCTACAACCCAAAAGGATGTGCAGGGCAGCTGGATTGGCCATGCTAAATTGCCCCTGAATTGGAAAAAAAAGAATTGGGTACTCTAAATTTATTTCAATAAAGAAATAGTAAGCGAGAATGAATCACCCAGATGAAAATTAGGAGCGGGTATGGATCTCATAACCAGGGAACGTTAGGAGGAGCCAGAGATTTTGTATTGACTTGGTCCATTTCAGTCCCCAATGCTGATTGATGCCCGAAACAGCAAACCACACAGGCCTGTGATTGGTCCCCAATCTTCCCTGAGTTAGCTGACTTCATCCAATGCGCCAGTACTGACAGTACAGTTGGCTTCAGCACTCCCATTCATTGTCACCGGTGCATGTTAGAACAGTCAGAATTCATGAAAGGTATTATATAAATGTCCTTCTTTTATTTCGATTTCCTTATTGCCTCCCTAAAGGATTATCATATGTGGAACTTCCCCCACCGAAGCAAGTCAACATCTCGAGGAAAGAATAAGGGCAGTGGAGGGAAAAAGAATGGGTGGACAATTAAAAACGAGAAGTTACTGATTCAAGTTTTTTTTAAAAATAAGATGAGTACTGTGTTTAAAAGAAACAAAGTTAATTATCGAATGTTCACATTTTAACAGTACATATGAAGTAAATTACTTACCATAATAATGATTATTTTCATGCAAAACATGTACTCTTCTGACTTAAAATAATTTTTTACACTCTTGATTTGCCGGTCTGGAAGCTGAGTCTTCCAGGCTGCAAACCTATTTGCAGATTTCTGTAACTGCTTCTGCAGCCAATGTCTTGAATGTAGTTGAAAACAGTGCACGTTGATACCACCTTCTGTAGGCTGCCAATTTAGGGGAAATTATTTTGTTGTTACTTCATGCAACCGTCTTACAGACGTAGAGGGAACTTGAGCTCACTATGTATCAATCTCAGTGGCACAATCCTAGCACCCAGCCAGCCTGCTGTGCCAGCAAGCTATTTGTACCCGTTTTTAAAAATTGCTAAAAATCCTAGTGCGAGTGCTGCAATAAATATTTTAATATTCAATGAATCTGTTCTAAAGAGACGTTATCAATCAAACTGAAACCATTTTTCACTAGCTAGAAACAATCAATGATTGCTGTTCCTAAACATACAAACCGAGTTTCATTTTAACATGATTGTTAACCCATTTGAAATGAATGAGTTAAATGATTGTGTTAATTAGGGCATAAAGCATTGTTATACAAATGCATTAATCAGTGTAATAAGGGAAAAAACTAAGCCTCAACGTAAAGTAAATGATCAAATTTGGCAAGTGCCCATTTAATTACTGATACATAATTTATTTTGTCCCCTTATTTCTGCAGAGTGGTCACTCTATGTAGAATTGTGTGGGCATGCTGATCATAATCGTGGATTTAAATATAATTTTAGACTTAAATCTGAGGGAGTGTATTGTGATGCTGTGAAAAGCATAAATGAAGTGAGCAGGAAAGTGAAAATTATAGTGAAATATGGCAAAATAATGCAACTGGTTCAATTTTCTTGTTACCTGTTGACTGTATAAAAGATCATTTCCCTGCACCATTTCTGTATCTTTTTATGGGTAAAAACAATTCCATGGAAAAGGAAGGAAAGTGCAAGGGTTACAGTTCCTCATATGATCTGTCATCACTTTGAATGGAAAACATTTTTATCACCAATGACAGTGATGAGAGCAAATGATATCTGTTTGTCTAGTCTAAGCATTCGCCTGGTGTATTCCATGCTTACATACTAGACCTTATACATTCTTTTTAAATGAAGTACTTAATGTAACCTTTTATGATTTCAGTGATTATATTTAATGAACTTCCACAATTCATTGAGGTCATATAATACAGCAAGAATCTCCTCATTAAACACATACTGATAACAAAACTGTATAATAAATAAACACTGTAGTGTTAAAATTAGATAAAATAGCACTCCATTCATACTTGCAATTAGTTGAGTTGATTATTTTCCTTTTATTTTTGAACTGTATACTTACTGAAACTGCGGACAAGCTGAATGGAGAAAAATGTTGCATCTTACGTGAACCCTTATATATATTTATTGTTTCGTGAAGCTGTTCTATTGTCCTAAAGAATGAAGTATGCAACACTTAAGTAGGACTATTTTATTACATTGGCTTAATGTTGTTATTATCGATGGTATGATCATTTCTGCCAACATTTTATTATTTAATGTTTAAGTTGTGAACACTAAATTTAATTCCTCAGTTCTGGTTAGAGTTTCCCTCATGGCTCAGTGGGTTGCCCTGGACTTTACTCCAAGAAGGCAAGAAGTTCAATTTTTGGACTCCTCCCAACAAAACTGTAATGGGGATATTGTTATCCTAAGTTTAGAAATTGAGTAAGGCCTAGGATCAGGTTTGTCCAAGTCTTTCCACTTCCCTAGTCAATTAACCTAACAACCCTGACTTGTACATTAGTTTTGATGAGATGCCAGAATTGGTGACATATCAGTGAAATTACACTATAGCAGCCTCACTGTCTTCAGGGAAAGACTAGGTAAAGCAAAATGATAGGATGGATAAAGAAAGTGAAAGGCGACGTCCATCACACACAACACCAGTTTTCTCTTCTAATCCGTTTAGAATGTTCATATGCATGGCAGTTCCAGTGCCAGCAAACAGTTTCATTATCGCGGCTTCCCAGTGAAGCAAGGGTCAGTTTACACCCACAACAAACTAATTGATTGCTCTTAAAAATTGCAATGAAGTTAATGTGTGGGACAAGGAATTTGTAATACCATGCTTTCACCTTTGGGACTTGGATTTGAAACTAGTCGAAAGTCTATCTGCTGGCTGCCAGGGATCCTGGGCGGGATTCTCCCCTACCCGGTGGGGCAGGGGGTTCCAGCGTAATGGAGTGGCGGGAACCACTCCTGCGTTGGGCCGCCCCAAAGGTGCGGAAGTCACCTTGAGGGGCTAGGCCCGCGCCGGAGTGATTTACGCACTCCGGCTGGCGGGAAAGGCCTTTGGCGCCATGCCAGCCGGGCCAAAAGGTCTTTGCCGGGCAACGCGGATCGGCATGTGCGCGGGAGCATCAGCGGCTGCTGACATCATCCCCGCGCATGCGCAGGGGAGGGGGTCTCTTCCGCCTCTGCCATAGTGAAGACCATGGCGAAGGCGGAAGAAAAAGAGTGCCCCCACGGCATAGACCCGCCCGCGGATCGGGGGCCCCGATCGCGGGCCAGGCCACCGTGGGGGCAACCCCCCCGTGGCCAGATTGCCCTGCGCCCCCCCAGGACCCTGGAGCCTGCCTGCGCCGCCTTGTCCCGCCGTTCAAAAGGTGGTTTAATCCACGCTGGCGGGACAGGCATTCCAGCAGCGGGACTTCGGCCCATCGCGGGCCGGAGAATCGGCAGGGGTAGGACCGCCGACCGGCACGGCGCGATTCCCGCCCCCGCCGAATCTCTGGTGGCGGAGACTTCGGGACACGACGGGGGCGGGATTCACGCCAGCTCCTGGCGATTCTCCGACCCGGCGTGGGGTCGGAGAAGCCCGCCCCCTATGTCCTTTGACTCAAATATCATTGAGTCATTCCCAACCTGATTCCAAATGATGTGAGTCCACAGCATAAAACTCCCCATAATTTAATGTAGTTGTCATTAAAGTGGCTGTATCACTAAAATAGGTCATAAGAATGGCTCATGCCTGAAATGGAAAGGACACACTGATGCAGCAGGGAATATTCTTTCACATTAGGGATTGACGTACATTTGTAACAAAGCCAGCAAAGCTTTATTGGGCATCTGCTTATGCTGTAACTACCCCACGGGTGCATGTTATTGGGATGGATGATTCAAGTGAGAAATTGTCCCATTTTCAGACACTAACTTTCCTTACGTCAGTGAACACGCAAAGAAATGAAAGGTGCATGTAACCAGGTCATAGAGTCAATGCACAGGTAAAGATTCTGCAGCCTGAATTCCAAATAGTTTTCTTTGCACATGTACCACATCAAGAGAAGGCATGCAGAAAAATTAATGCCACAACATTGGGATCATCTGCACCTGTTTTCTGGGTGTTACAAAATGCCCTTGGGTATCCAAAATACCACCCACAAACCTTTAGGCTGGGTTTCACTCGGCACCATATTGGCAATGCACAGAACAACCACTGGAAACATGCAGAGCAGGTAGATCATGGTGTCAGTATGTGTGCAATGCAGATTTGACACCAGTAGTGCCATTTTGGTGCACAACACCCCAGCAAATTCCTTCTCTTAACATCATAGCTGGAAACTATAGGCCAGTTAGCTTAATATCTGTCATAGGGAAAATACTAGAAGCTACTATGAAAAATGTTATGGCAGGGCACTTAAATAAATGCAAGGTAATCAGGCAGAGATATCATGGTTTTGTGAAAGGGAAATCATTTAACCAATTTATTGGAGTTCTTTGAAGAAGTAAGATACTGTGGATAAAAGAAAACCGATGGATGTACTGAATTTAGACTTTCAGAAGGCATTTGATAAGGTTATTGTGGAAATTCAAAGCCCATGGTGTAGGGGGTAAGATGTTAGCATGGATAAAAGATTGGCTAGGCAACAGGAAACAGTTGGCATGAATGGGTCTTTTTGGTTGGCAGGATGTGACAAGTGGTGTGCCACGGGATCAGCGCCAGGGCATCACCTCTTTATAATTTTTACAAATGATTTGGGTGAAAGGACTAATACTATGGTTGCTAAATTTGCTAATGACACAAAGCTAAGGAGGAAAGTAAGTGGACATAGAGAAATCTGCAAAAGGATATCGATAGGTTGGTTAGGTGAGTAGGCAAAGCTCTGGCAAATGGAGTATAATGGGAAAATGTGAGGTTGTCCGCTTTGGCAGGATGAATAAAAAAGCATATTATCTAAATGGTGAGCAATGGCAGAGCTCTGAGATGTAGAGGGATCTGCATGTCCTAGTGCATGAATCGCAAAAGGTTAGTATGCAGATGCAGCAAGTAATAAGCAAAACTAATAGAATTATATAATTTATTGCAAGGCAAATTGAATATAAGAGTAGGGAGGTTATATTTCAATTATACAGAGCATTGGTGAAACCATAGTGGTAATTTTGAGCCTGTGTTAGCCATCAGCGAAAACGACGATGCAGGCATAAAATCCGTGGAGAATCAGAAAATGTGAATCTCGCCAGCAAGATCGCGATTTCTGATTTTCAATCCTGCTAGTCAGCGGGGAGTAACCTGAAACATGCCATGGCAGTCTGGGAATCTCATTAGATGCCATTAGTGGGCATGTCATCACTCTGAGAAACCTCTCACTGAATGTTCAGCGGGCGCTGCCGTGTCATCACTTGACCATTTACAACAGGTTTATGTAAATGTGAACCTGGCAACCTCACCTCCGAGGGGGATTTCAGAAGTGAGCTCTGAGACAACCAACACCCTCCGGAGTGTTAAATGCTTGGGGTTGCGGAGGCTCTGGATAGGACATGGGGGACACAAATAATTTCAACTCGGGGCCTGGAGTGGGGTTCAGTCTCACAATGCCGGGGGGGAGGGGTCGCTAGTGGGGCCTTACCTTCCATTCATGTCGGGGCACTCCTTACTTTAAAGGGGTTTGGAGGCATACAGGCATTGCTTCCCGTGTCCCCTTTACTGGACTTAGTCAAAATCGTCACTGAGTGGAAGCTCGAAAGTGGGTGGGAGGAGATGCAGGGGATCAGCGCTGGAAGTGACTTTGAGGTACCTTGGTGGTGTTCCATGAGAGGCCAAGCTGTAAAAGAGTCGGGGGGGGATTCTCCGATATTGAGGTCAAATGTTCGCGCCGTCGCGGTTCACAACGGCGCAAACAGGGCCCGGACACGACCTATTCTGGCCCTCACAGGGCCGATCCTCTTCCCTTGCTCCTCTGCTCTCTCCTTGAAGGGCATGAGGCATCTGAGTGCGGGCATGACTCCAACTGGCTGCACCCGCTCATGAATGTGATGCTCAAGTTTGTTCTGCCGGTGATCATGGTCGGTGCCGGGGATGGGGGATGAGTGCCGGGGGGAGGGAGGGGGGGCTGCTGGGGTGGGTGAGTGTTGGGGAGGGGAGGGCTGGGGAGGGTAAGTGTCGGGGGGGGGGCCTGGGAGGGTGAGTGCCGCAGAGGGGGTGGGAGCCGGGGAGGGTGAGTGCCGGGGAGGGTGAGTGCCGGGGAGGGTGAGTGCCGGGGAGGGTGAGTGCCGGGGAGGGTGAGTGCCGGGGAGGGTGGGTGCCGGGGAGGGTGGGTGCCGGGGAGGGTGGGTGCCGGGGAGGGTGGGTGCCGGGGAGGGTGGGTGCCGGGGAGGGCGGGTGCCGGGGAGGGCGGGTGCCGGGGAGGGCGAGTGCCGGGGAGGTCGACTGCCGGGCAGGGTGAGTGTCAGGGAAGGGTGAGTGCCGGGAAGGGTGAGTGCCGGGGAGGGGGGGGGGGGGGGGGGTGTTGCCTGGCCAGGTGCCAGGTGGCAACAGTCACGACCTTGCAGTGCCTGGCACCTGGCTGCAGAGGGGGGTATGTACAATGCTGATATGTCATCCATCCCCCACCCCCCACCCCCTGCAGACCCTAATTTTTGGGCATCACCCAGCGATGTTGGCCGGCGTGGTGGGAGCCGCCCTTCTACATGTTGCCCTATGGGAGCTGGAGCAGGAGTGTGCCAGGGCGGCGGCGGAGGCTGCCGCAGAGGAGCGTGCCGCAGAGATGCAGGTAGCAGCCGCACAGGCTGGAGTGCCGCCTGCCCGACAGGACGAGGAGGAAGAGGAGGAGGTGGTGGTGCCACAGCGACGGAGACGCCCGATTAGGCCCCGTGTGTACCGGTGCCGCACATCGTACCAGGACCTCACGGACCGGGCATGCAGGAGGCGACTAAGGATGAGCCGGGAAACCGTCGCCCATATCTGCCATCTGATGGCACACCTGACACCGTGTGGCACTGGGGGAGGCACCCTCTCCCGGTTGCCGTCAAGGTTACGGTGGCCCTGAACTTCTCCACGACGGGGTCATTCCAGTCGCCAAGTGGGGACCTGTACGGCATCTCACAGGCATCGGTGCACCGGTTAATCCGTGCAGTGACGGACACCCTGTCTGCCATCGCTGACCGCTACATCCAGTTCCCTGTGAACCGGGCCAGCCAGGTTGTCCATGTGGCCAGGGGGCGATCGATGGGATGCATGTCCCCGTGCGGCCACCAGCTGATAACAGGGCTGTGTTCACGAATAGGAAGGGGGCATACTCCAGGGTTAAAGAGCTGGCTTTTAAAGCAGACCAAGGCAGGCCAGCAGCACGGTTCACTTCCTGTACCAGCCTCCCTGAATAGGTGCCAGAATGTGGCGGCTATGGGCTTTTCACAGTAACTTCATTTGAAGCCTACTTGTGACAATAAGCAATTTTCATTTCATTTAATTCAGGTGGTACCGCATGAGCATCCTGCACGTCTGCGCCCGGTACCCGGGCAGTGTACATGACTCGTTCATATTGGCGCAATCGTTCATCCCCGCAATGTTCGAGGGACGCTATCCCCGGCTGAGGGGCTAGTTGCTGGGCGACAAGGATTACCCATTGTGGTCGTGGCTGATGACGCCTCTATGGAGGCCACAGACTGACGCGGATGTCAAGTAATGTGTTCAGAGACATTGCAATTAGTTGTCTCATTTATGTTAAGTATCCATTAATTGACACTGATATGTAAAGGGGCTTCAGGTGGCCTCTGTCAGGTGATGTATAGTTAGAGTTTTGTGCAAAGGTTGTTGGAATGAAATAAATGTGTGTTTGTGAAAAAGGAACAGAACTTTAGACTCTTCATATCACACCAACTAAAACGTCTAACAATTGGTAGCAGAGGATGGTTGCTGTGTAAATGTGAAGGGTTGAAAGATACAACTTTTCCAGATCAAATCAAGGAGTGAGTGAGAAAAGAAAAAAAAAAGGGATATATGGCTGAACTGAGGATAAAGATGGCTGGATATGACTATCCTCCCTTATTTTCTGAAAGGGAATTGTACGACCAATGGAGAAGTGCAGTAGTTATGTGGACTATGGTAACTGCTTTGGGAAAGAGAAAACCAGGTATGGCATTGGCTCTTTCTCTACCATATGGCAGTAAAATCCGAAACAAAGTGCTTTCTAAGCTGGAATTGGAAGAGTTAGACTCAAGAAGGTCTGGAGACTTTATTACATTATATGGATAAGATTTATAAGAAAGATGACTTGTTAAGTGCATATGAAGCATGGTCGGATTTTGATAAGTTCCAGAAAATGGAGGATATCTCCATGGAAGACTATATAACGGAATTTGGCAGACTATATAAAAGGCTGCAGAAACACAACCTGGAATTTCCACAGTCTGTGTTGGCCTTTAAATTACTTGACTGTGCTAGATTGAGCAACGTGGATAGGCTCCTGGTTTTGACAGGAGTTCAGTTTACTGATAAGGATACCTTATTCGAACAGATGACAAAAGCTTTACAAAGGTTTCTGGGGAAACATTCGATTCCGATGGCTGTAATGACCCAAATAGGTCAGCCTGCAATAAGGCAGAATATGGAAGATACACTACAAACAGGATGGCGAAATCGTATGGCTACGAACAGAGCTCAAGACTATAGAAGGAGACCGAAACAAGGAAATTATGAAGACAGAAACCCAGTTAGAACCTGCAATAGGAAGATGAACCCAGAAATGCACGGGGCATGATAAATCGATGTTTTCGATGTGACTCTCAAGACCATTATGCTTTCAACTGTCCACCTCGTTGTGATAGAGTGTTTGAAGCGACACATGACACGGAAGAGTCAGAAGACGAAAAAGATAGTGACTAGAAAGATGGCATTGTCTTATTGACAAGCAGTTTTACGCCGGTAATGAGGGTGTTGGTTGCAGAATCCTTCAACTGTGCTGTATTGGACAGTGGCTGCACATCTACTGTGTGTGGATTTGACTGGTTAAAATGTTACCTGGACTCTTTGAATGCTGAAAATCATAACAAGGTTAAGGAATTTGAAAGTTCCACAAGTTTCAGGTTTGGGGATGATAATACTCTGAAGTTGCTGAAAAGAGTGGTGATCCCTTGCAATATTGCTGGAGTGAATCATTTCATTAGCACGGATGTTGTATCACGTGAGATACCTTTGCTCCTGAGCAGACCGTCGATGAAGAAAGCACACATGAAACTGGATATGGAACAGGATAAGGCAACAGTTTTTGGAAAGACGGTGGACTTACAATTTACACAGTCGGGACACTATTGTATTCCATTACTGACAAATAATATTTCAAGTAGAGTGGTTAAGGATGTGTTAATGGCAGTTGAAAATGGGACTTTAGCTGATAAAAAGCTTGTGGTATTAAAACTGCATAGGCAATTTGCACATCCGTCTCCTCGGAGGCTGAAAAATGTATTAAAGGATGCAGGGGTAAGGGATGACGACGATACTAAACTGATAGAACAGGTTAGTGACCGCTGTGAAGTTTGTAGGAAGTACAGAAGGACACCAGCGTGACCGATAGTAACCCTACATTTGGCCAGGGATTTCAACGACATTGTGGCCATGGACCTTAAGATCTGGGATAATGCAAATAATATATTTATTTTGCATTTTGTAGATTTAGCAACCAGATTTAGTCAATTAACGATTGTACAAAGTAAAGAAAAGAGAGTAATTCTGGATCAAATCATGGAAAAATGGATAGGGACAGGAATGGGTCCACCGGCAAAATTCCTTACGGACAATGGGGGAGAATTTGCTAATGATGAGTTTATGGATATATGTGAAAACATGAATAGAGTTATGAATACTGCTGCAGAAAGCCCATTTCGTAATGGTGTCTGTGAAAGAAATCATGCTGTCATCGATGACATGCTTTGGAAAATTTTGGCAGATTGACTAAATTGCAGGCTAAATTCAGCTTTAGCATGGGCAGTACATGCAAAGAATTCATTGCAGATGGTTGGGGGCTATAGTCCTTATCAATTAGTGTTTGGTAGAAATCCTAAAATTCCGTCCATTTTGGATGACCAGCCTTCAGCTTGGGAGGGGACTACAATTAGCTCTGGTTTTGCTGAACATTTAAATGCATTACATAGCAGTAGAAAAGCTTTTTCGGAAGCAGAAGTCTCTGAAAGAATTCGCAGAGCTTTAAGACATAACGTACAGCCATCAGATGACGTTTTTCAGCAAGGAGGCACGGTATGCTATAAGAGAGACAATTCTAATGAATGGAAAGGCCCAGGGAAGGTTATAGGCATAGATACCAAAACAATTATTTTGCAACATGGTAATCAAACTGTTAGGGTACATTCATCAAGGATAATGGGTTCAGATTACAAATTTTCAAATTTCGACAGAGCAGACAGACATGACGAGGAACCTGGTATGCATGTGTTACAGAACTGTGAGGACCAATTAACTGATACAGACAGGGTTTCTGTGGAGGAACACAACATTTCTGATGAATTAGAACAGCCATTTTTCCGAAAGGGCAACTGACAAAAGTTGGTACAAAAGTTACATACTTGCCTGAAGGGTCTAGTCAATGGGAGGATGCAACTGTTATTAGTAGAGCAGGGAAGGCCACTGGAAAGTATAAACATTGGTTGAATGTACAGCATTCAGGGGAAGGAGTCAAGACAATGGATTGGGAAAACAAAGTTCAAAAATGGAGGCCACAGAAACGCAGTGCCAGTTCAGATAGTACATCGGATAGTGAACAGGTCCGCAGGAAAAGGTCGAGAACTATTGAAAGGACATCCCACATCAGAAGGGAAAGATCAAGCAGTAGCAGTACAGAACGAGATACCAGGCGGGAGAGGGGACATAGTTTATTAAGATCTCGGAACATGAGTAAGTATGAATACTAATAGGAGTAGAAGCCCACATGCATGTGAGATTTTGGTGGCTTCAAATAAATTAGATGAAAAAGTTATCAAAGAAGCTAAACAGCAAGAATTGCATAGTTGGAGTGAATTTGGGGTATACACGGAAGTACCGGATAGGGGACAAAGAGCTCTATCCCACAGATGGATTTGCACGGAAAAGGTTCTTCCGGATGTAACTTATAAGGCAAAGGCCAGGCTTGTGGCAAGGTGATTTGAAGAAAACTTAGAAGATCAGGATTTAAGGGTAGATTCACCTACAGCAGGAAAGGTTATTTTAAAGATCTTCTTGGCTCTATTAGCCACAAAGGCATGGGAATGCAAATCTATAGATATAAAAGCTGCCTTTTTGCAGGGGCATCAGCTCCAGAGAGACATTTTTCTCCGTCCTCCTAAAGAAACAGCTAACACAGAAGCGTTAATCTGGAAGTTGAACAAATGTGTATATGGATTAAATGATGCATCTAGAGTGTGGTATTTTTTGGTAAGGTCAGTTTTGTTAAAATTAGGCTGTTGCCAGTTGAAAGCAGATCCTGCAATGTTTTACTGGGACTATAAAGGAAATCTTTCTGGCATTTTTATGATGCATGTCGATGATTTTTTGTGGCGTGGGGCTAGTGATTTTGAAGCTATTATAATCTCTGGTTTGAGGAAAGAATTCAGGGTTGGAAGTCAGGCTTCTGGTGCATTTAAATATATTGGACTGGAAATTGGACAGCCTAAGTTAGAGGCAACTTTACGTCAGCAATCTTATTTGGAAAGCATCAACCCAATAGCAATTAGTCGGGGTCGAGTATCACAAAAGACATAATGGTTTCAAAGATAGAAAAAGAGCAACTGCGAAGTTTAATTGGGCAATTGAACTGGTTAGGTAGACAGACTAGACCGGACGTGAGTTTTGATGCCTTATTGTTGAGTACAAAAATGAATGATCCCAAAGTGGAAGACATAATAAGAGCAAATAAAGCGTTGGCCAAACTAAAAATGCAGGAGTGTGTTTTGAAGTTCCCGGTTTTAGGTGACCTTAGGCACTTGAAACTCATAGTTTATAGTGATGCGTTCTATGCAAATTTATGTGATGGGGTTTCAAGCGCAGGAGGTTTTATAATTTTCCTTTTGGGGAACAATGGTAAATGTTGCCCGCTTGTGTGGGAAACAAAGAAAATAAGGAGAGTGGTAAAAAGCACTTTGGCCGCTGAGACGTTAAGCCTTGTAGAGGCGGTGGATATGGCCTTTTATATTAGTATGATATTGACAGAAATGTTGGGATTAGGGGATTTGGGTAATATACCTATTGACTGTCAAATTGACAATAAATCCCTGTGGGAAAATGTGCACTCTACAAAAAGTGTCAATGAAAAGAGGTTACGGATAGACATCGCAAGTTTGAAGCAGATGTTGGACAGTGGGGAAATAACAAAAATTAAATGGGTCGACAGGAGCTATCAACTGTCAGACTGTTTTACGAAAAGAGGGGCGAGTTCACAGAAACTTTTGGATATTGTTAATGAAGGGCGCTTGTTTCTGTGACTGGTTTTTTTTCTTTATCGTCCAAACAAAAAAAAAGGGGGGGAAATCATGTGTGTGTTTTTGAGTTTCTTGAAATTTTGTTTTCACCTAATTATTTTTTTCTCCAAGGAAGGGGAGACTGTTAAGTAATGGGTTAAGAGACATTGCAATTAGTTGTCTCATTTATGTTAAGTATCCATTAATTGACACTGATATATATGTAAAGGAGCTTCAGGTGGTCTCTGTCAGGTGATGTACAGTTAGAGTTTTGTGCAAAGGCTGTTGGAATGAAATAAATGTGTGTTTGTGAAAAAGGAACAGAACTTTAGACTCTTCATATCACAGCAACTAAAACGTCTAACAGCGGAGAACCGCTACAACGATGCCCATGCAGCAACCAGAGGTGTGATAGAGAGATGCTTTGGGCTGCTAAAGATGTGCTTCAGGTGCCTGAACCGCTCTGGAGGGGCCCTCTAGTACCCTTCGGATAGGGTCGGCCGAATCGTTGTGGTCTGCTGCGTCCTGCACAACATAGCCCAGCAGAGGGGCGATGTGCTGGAGGCAGAGGAGGGGGAGGGGGAGGAGCAACACGACGAAGGACAGGCCTCCCAGGTGAGGAGGATGGGGGCAATGTAGAGGACAGACAGGCTGGATATGGAGCGGGAGGCTGCCCACCGTTACTGGCTGGGCCAACGGGCACGGGACAGGTTGATAGCCACCCGGTTCACAGACTAAGGGGTGTGGGAATCGCCGTGTATGGGCACAGACAGCACAGTATGGCACCAGCCTACCACCCTCAACCCACCCACTCACCACCAACCACCCTCCCCCCACCCACCCACCATCAACCACCATCACATCACCCGCATGCACACCACCCCTCCATTGCACAACCACCTGTGGCACACTGGGCAGGGCTCACACGGTCGCCGGTGGATGCGTGTCTATTGCAGGCCATGGAGGATGATGACAACCCGCTCTGCGATGAGCTCCGGGCTCTACATCGTTGGACAATGTCTGACTCATGGCCGCAGTACCACCCTCCACCTGGACTGTCCCTGCATGCAGCCTTGACACTACAGCGCACGGTCCCGTTGTCTGCCCGGGGGGTGGCGAGGGCGACCCAGGGGATGGGGAGGGGGGGGGTGCACACTCACCTGAGGCCAACGTCCTATCACCCCTCACACACACACTGGCACTCACCTCACACCATACCCCAGCACGCATCGGTCAGAGCACAGAGGCAGCTTCTGTAGGTGTGAAAGTGATTTTAATGGCAAACAGTTCATACACGTGCCCTTGCTCCTATAACTAATCTGTGCCCTGCACCCGTGCCAACTTACTCAGTGTATAATTTTTTGGCCTTACGGACCCTATGACTATGTCTCGGTGGTTCCCCAGACGGTACAACAGAGCTGGAGATGGACTCCTGTGATTCCTGCCTGTGACTAGGGTCCTCTTTGGCGGCCGTTACCTGGGGCGGCCCGGCCTGGATGGGTCAGGCCGCGGCTTGGGCGACTAGGATGGCGAGCTGCCAGCCTGTCCAGCCCCGCTGCCCACCATATGCATCCGGGACGGAAGGGGGGGAGTCTGAGGTGTCGCAGTGTTCCGGGACCTCCCCTACAGGGGAACCCGGAACAGGCCCCAGCACCTCCTCCTCCCTCTGGGTGCCCGATGGCCGCCCGGCCTCTCCATGGGTCGGTTGTGGAACGGATCCAGCATCAGACGCACCCCCGGCACCTGGCGCTGCCAGTCCTGGAGGCCCGCCCTGGTATCAACAAGGGTCTGCAAGTTTGCAGCCATAGAGCCCAGGGAGTTGGCCATCCCTATGTGTCTGGGCGACGCCGGCCAGCACCTGGGCAATGGCTCCGATGCCCTCAGCGATGGTCTGCTGAGACTGGGCTCTGGCCTGCTCAGACTGGGCCACAGCCTGCTGAGACTGGGCCCTGGCCTGCTCAGACTGGGCCACAGCCTGCTGAGACTGGGCTCTGGCCTGCTCAGACTGGGCCACAGCCTGCTGAGACTGGGCTCTGGCCTGCTCAGACTGGGCCACAGCCTGCTGAGACTGGGCCCTGGCCTGCTGAGACTAGACCATGTCCTGCTGAGACTGGGCCATGGTCTGCTCGGACTGCGCCATGGCCTGTTGGGACTGGACTTGGCCTGCAGAGACTGGCGCACAGCCTGCTGGGACTGGGCCATGGCCTGCTGAGACTGGGCAACAGCGTTCAGCGCCTCTGCGATCTGCTGTTGGCTCTGGCTCATGGCTTCCTGTGAGAGGGCAGCCATGTCCTGGGCCACAGACGCTGCCTGCATGGAAAGCCCCAGGCCTCGCAAACTGTTCCCCATGTCTGACACCGTCGCACCCATTGCCTCCACCGCGGACACCACCCGTGCGTTGTCGGCCTGGCTGGCACGCATGACCGGCACCACTCCCTGCTCTTGGACGCGGGTGGACTCCTCCACCTGCGTCTGCAGCTGCCGCAAGCCGCTGTCACCCGCTTTGATCGTCCCTGGGTCCGTGATTGCATCACACCTATGGATGCGTGTGGTAACTCCAGGAACCCGGGACCTGTCTGGGCGGCAGATGGTTGCTTGTGCCGGGCTGCCCTCTGACTGTCTGGCCCTTCGGCTGCTCCTACCTCCACCTGCTGTACCGGGACGGCTGTGTTGTGAGCACCGGTTACTGTACCAGAAGCCTTATCACTTAAGTGCCCAACCAAGGTGAATGTCTCTGCGATGGTGGAAAGTGTAGGAGACAGCAGTGGTGTAATGTCGAAGTCCTCATCCGACCCGAAGTCCAGGGTCCCTTGGAGTGGTGTTTCCTGTCCGTCCGTCCCCTGTGTGTGGGTGTCCTGGGGGGTTGTGTCCTGTGTGTGGGTGTCCTGGGGGGTTGTGTCCTGTGTGTGGGTGTCCTGTGTGTCAGTGTCCTACGCGTCAGTGTCCTGTGCATCAGTGTCCTGCGTGTCAGTGTCCTGGGTGGGTATGTACTGGGTGGGTGTGTCCTGGGTGGATGTGTCCCGTATGTGGGTCTCCTGGGTGCTTGTGTCGTGTGTGTCAGTGTCCCGGGTTGACTGGGACGGGGGCCTGTTGCTGTGGCTCGTCGCTGGGTGTGGCCATCCGGCGTCGCCGCACTGGCACTAGATGAGGGCGGTATACACCTGACGCTCTGGGTCTATCCCTGGCTCGTGGGCGCCCTGAAACTGGGTGGGGGCATCGTATGCCTGATGCTCCGGGTCTATCCCTGGCTCACAGGCGCCATGGCACTGGGTGGGGGTGTCGTATGCCCGACGGGCCTGGTCTTTCCCTGTCTCGTGGGCGCCCTGGCACGTCCTGGGGGCGGTCAGCATCTGCAGAGACGGGTGGGTCGACGTTTGGTCCTGCAATACACAATACAGCATGCATGGTTAGACACGCAGACGACGATGGGGGGATGGGGGTAGGGGGATGGGGAAGGGGAAAGGGGGGATGGGGGAAGAAGGATGGAGGAAGGAGGGATGGGGGGAAGGGGGAAGGTGGCAGACAGTGGGGGGTCTCACTTGGCGTTGCGCCCCTGACCTCTGCATCCGCAACCTCCCGGTCCTTGGGTCCGTCTGCAAGGTCCAGGGCCCTCTCTTCGTGAACGGTGGACCCCCTCTGGTCATCTCACGCTCCCGGTTGTTATGAGCGCACTTCTCCTGCGGGGGGAGGGGGGGGGATAATGGGCAACAGTGTTAGGCAGACATATACATGCAGACCAACGGTTGTGTGTATGATGGCATAGGTTAACACCCCATCCTGCCAATGCAGCCTGCATGGGTGGGTGCAGCTATGACGGTTTCAGCTAGGGCTGTCCTGCCCACAGCGGGGGGTGGGGCGGAGAGGGGGGGGGGGGAACAGCCGGGACCTTCTTGTGGCTGTTACGGCCACGGCACTGACGGCCTCTGCCACCTCCCTCCACAGGCACCGGCTGAGGTGTGGTGCGATCCTGCGGCGGTGTCCGGGGTACAGGGCCTCCCTCCTCTGTTCCACTGCGTCCAGGAGCGCCTCACTGTTACGCTCCTGGAACCTCGGCGCTGCGCGGTGGGCGGCCAATTTGCCGGGTCTCCAGCAGGGGCGTCTTTTGTGCTGCGACGCCGTGCGGTGTCAATGACGGCACGCACGTGATGCCGTTGCCAATGGCGTCACGCCGCCGCTAGCCTCTTTCGGGTCGGGGGTTTTCCGACATTCCGGTTGGCTTGACGCCGGAGTGGTTCGCGCCATTTTTGACACAGGCGTCGGGCCAGCCCGCCTATCGTGGAGAATCCCGCCCGAGGTTTGTATCCACTCGCATTTAGAAGAGTAAGAGGTGACTTGAAGGAATTTGACAGGGTGGATGTGGAAAGGATGTTTCCACTTTTGGGAGAGTCCATGACTGGGTGCCACTGTTTACAACTAAGGAGTTGTCCTTTTGAGATGAGGGTTCTGAGACTTTGGAATTCTCTTCCTCTATAGGTGGCGGAAGCAAAGTCTTTTAATATCTTTATGGTAGTGGTAGATAGATTCTAATAAGCAAGGGGGTGAAAGGTTATTGGCAGGAATGTGGAGTTGAGGTTAAAATGAAGTCAGTCATGATCTTATTGAACGATGGAGCAGGCTTGAAGGGCTGAGCGGCCTGCTCCTTCTCCTGTTCCTAATCCGTTAGGTTCTAATTTATGTTCTGTAAGTGTTTGGTGCTTTTATAGTTGCTTAAAGTTGCAGAAGTCTATAGGGTGGTAGACAGGTGATGAGGGACATACTGACTTCAAGGCTTCTGCACAAACCAGTTGCTCCCAGGCATAGATGCACCAGTAGGCATTCCCCTTGGAATACAGCATGACTTGGTGACGAATTTTAATACGGTGATGAATTTTAATGTGTCTGACAGCAGTCTTGATGCCTTCATTCTATGGCAGTCCACTTTGTCAGCTGCATTTGAACCACAGTAGCAAAGTCAAGAATAGCGACTGGACAACAAGGGTGGTTCATTCATAGCTTAGTTGATGACTCCAGTGCTCAACCACACACACATGGGCAACATACAATGAAAACCGTGCTGTCTCAGGAACTCTGAATGAGCAGACCGCTAGCATGCTGAAACGATGGGCGAGATCTTCCAGCTGTTCATGCCGGCGGAATCCTCCGGTCCTGCCGATGGTGTATCCCAGATTTCCAAGTGGCATGTGGTGGATGAAATGGGGAATCCCACTGACAGCGGCGGGACCAGAACATCCTGCCACCAGCCAATGGCGGACCACATCCCACCTCCGAGAAAAACGCCCCGGGGAGGCCAGAGAATCTTGCCCGATGCTTCCGCTGCCTCAATCACTTTGGAGTACCCGGAATAGTTGAGATTTGTGGTGGTCACCAGATCTACGGCAAGAAGTTGAGGAGCAAGAACATGAGGAGGGAGAGGAGCAACAGCTTAATAAGGAAGAGGAAGAGATACGTCAACTTAGACAGACTGTGAATATCTCATCCAATTATGATAGACGTAACCACAACCTAAGTGTTCATTCACCCACAGTCCCACAGCTTACTTTTGCTCCACCATTGGTCGACATAATGCCCGCTTGTCTGCAATGCAAAATTAAGAACTACCACAAAATAAATAGCATAAACCATATTTAAAAAGTAAGTTTTTCCAAATGTTGCACAAAAGATAATTGAGCACCCTCCTGTATTTCATTAGTTGTCTCTTTTCTATGTGCCTTGGTCTGTTTAAGTGCTCTTAAGCAATGTTAGCCAGTGGCTACAGTAAAGCTGATCAACGGCTTCTGATTTTTACTGGAGGAAATTATAGTTCGCCTTAGAGGTTGACCTCAAGCATCTCTTGGGAAAAGAAGCCTGGCTACAGACAGCAACATTTTTAAATGTGCTGCAGTAGTCTAGGCTGGTTGGCTGATGGGCAGTAAGAGTGCTGGCAGAGTAACAGCGAATGCTATCCTTTCAGATAGGTCTCTGAGATCCTTTGTCCCAGGGTATGATCCCCAGGGATTATTCAGGATCCCATAATGACCTCCGACAGGTATGCCTCACTAGTTTTGACTACCTTGTCCTCCAAGAGCGAGGGGGAGGTATCAATGAGTTACATACAATCTCTTAGGCTGCTGTGGCTGAATAGCTGACAGTGTGCGCATGCTGTGAAACGTAGATGTGAACTTTCCAGTAGTGATTGTGTGAGAGTGCAGCGGAACATGTGAATATCAGTTATGGGATATGGTTGATAGAGATGTAATGAATTGAGTATTGTCTGAGTCTAGTAGTGCAGTTGATAGGTTATGGCATCTGAAGATTCAGTTACTGACCTTGACCATTTTTGCGAGGTAATTGCAGTGCAGAATCTAGATCCTTTAAGTTTGACTCCTGGCATTAAATTCTGCAGCTATTTGCTCCTACAGTCTCCTGATCAGGGGTGGGATTCTCTCATCCCGCGGCAGAGTGTCCACACTGTCGTAAACGCAATCGCGCTTTACGACGGCGTGAACGGGCCGCTCGCAGGACAAACTCTGGCACCTACAGGGGGCCAGCACGGAACTGGAGCTGTTCATGATGCTCCAGCTGCTAATCCCGGCGCGAACTGGGAACCGCGGGATCCGTGCATGCGCAGTGGCGCCGGGGCCAACGTGCGCATGCGCAGTGGCTTCCTTCAACTCGCCGGCCCCAACGCAACATAGCGCAACACAAGGGGCCGGCGCATAGGAAATTAGTCCCCCAGCCAAAGAGGCCGGCCCGCCGATCGGTAGGCCCTGATCGCAGGCCAGACCGCATTGGATGCCCCCCGGGGTCGGACCCCCCTCCAACCCACAGGCCGCCACCGCACCCTTCCACACTGAGTCCTGTCGGCTGAAAGCAGGTGTGGATGGTGCCGGCGGGACTCAGCCTTTCCATGACGGCCGCTCGGCCCATCCAGGCCCGAGAATCGGCGGGGGGGGGGGGAGGGGGGGCCAGGTAGAGGGGCCCAGGTAGAGGGGCCCACGACTGGCGCCGCGCCAACCACGCCAGCGCCAATGGCACCGATTCACCGCTCTGCGGAGAATCGCGTGCCGCCGTCAGGGAGACGTGGCCCTGTCGCGGAGATTCTCCAGCCCGGCCCAGGGCTGAGAGAATCCCGCCCCTGGTCTGGAGGGACTCCTAGTTCTCTTCAGATAGCTTTCTCCTCCTTTACAACTCCTCCACCAAGACCTCCAGTGCAGTATCTGATAACCTGGGACCCTACTGTCTCCCAGGTTGTGCCACTATGAATGTTTCACAGATCAGATTCACTTCCTGCATGACCTGACCTGGCCACAATGCACCTCCCCTTTAAGAGATGCAGGCTAATTTTAACATTACAATTAATGGGTGCGGTTTAATTGTACCCATTTTCAGTGACTATCAACTTTAGCCCCAAACTATTTTATTGCCTTTTAAGTTAAAATACAGCAGATTTGATCATGTTTTTGCACTTCAAACAAAAATTAACATAAGTAAAGTGCGATTGCAAATTCTCTTTTACCAAAGCAGTTATGATTGAATGTAATGTAAATGCATTAAAAATATGTCCAACAGGAAAACATTTACAGAAAGAAGCTAACATCATGCAAGTGACATGACCACAAGCAATAATCTCATTAATTGTGACAGGGATTACAACATTTGCTGGTTTATATTCACCCCATTTCCTCTTCCACCTACAGATAATCTGAAAACAAGCCAGAGTTAGTAGGCAATAATTTTCAATTTAAAAAGGACCATACCAATATTAATGCTTTCTTCTGGTGCCTGTTGATATACCAGATGGAATAAAATCATAAAACTGAAAGCAAAGAAACAAAATCAAATAGGTGTACCTGTGTTTGTAATGAGGATCTGACTAATAACTGCTGCTGGACAACAGATCTGGCCCTGAAAAACTCATTGTATATTTGTGCAGCATTGTTAAGTGTGTGTTGTGATTAATTATTAATCTTCAAACTATTTTAAAATATTTTTTTAAAGCAGTTTTTTCAAAATATAAAAATTTCTGCCTTCACCCCGTATGCAGGTCCCAATCTTAATTCTCTGTATAATTTTTTTTAAATAATCATTTTATTGTGGTATTTTTGGTATTGTAACAACAAATTAAACAATGTACATGAAACTATAAACATGGCAAAAGCAGTCTCCCTCCCTCACAGGTCTCACCTTAATTAACCCCCTGCTCTAAGCTAAACTAACCCCCCCCCCCTCCCCTTCTGCTGACGATTAATTTTCCGCGAAGATGTCGACGAACGGTTGCCACCTCCGGGCGAACACTAACTGTGACCCTCTTGTTGTGTTATGCTGCTTCGGATAACACAGGCTGCTACTTGATGCAGTCTCAACTAAAGGATGCTCCAGACTCTGAAATGAGTTCAACGTGTTTATTGAACTATTAACACAGTTCTCAAATGAGTTCGACTCTCTGCTAATCTAACTGTAGTAACTCAGTCTAACTGTACCAGCTTGCTCTAAGCCACGTGCTGGGCTGTGATGCTGCTGATCAACCCTGTCTAACTCTCTAGATGTCTGTCTGTGGAAAGAGGCAGTGTGTGAGTGCCTCATCCCTTTTATAGTGTTTATGCCATGCCCCCTTGTGGTGATGTCACCTCTGAGTGTCCTGACTGCCCATTAGTTGTGTCCTATTCTGAGTGTTCATTGGTTGCATGTTTGGACACATCATGACACCTCTCAAGGCGAACTTGATTTTCTCCAAACAGAGAAAGCTAGCCATGTCCGATAGCCAGGTCTCTGTCTTTGGGGGCTTTGAGTCCCTCCAAGCTAATAGTATTCGTCTCCGGGCTACCAAGGAAGCAAAGGCTAGAACGTCTGCCCCTTTCTCCTCCTGGATTCCCGGGTCTTCCGACACCCCGAAAATCGCCACCTCTGGACTCAGTGCCACCCTTGTTTTTAACACCGTGGACATGACATCTGCAAACCTGCCAAAATCCCCTAACCTTTGGACATGTCCAGAACATGTGGACATGGTCCGCTGGTCCTCCTGCACATTTTTCACACCTGTCTTCCACCCCAAAGAATCTGCTCATCTGGGCCACTGTCATGTGAGCCCGATGAACAACCTTGTATTGTATCAGGCTGAGCCTGGCACATGTTGCGGACACATTGGCTCTACTCTACCATCCTCTATCCTCCCAGCTCCTCCTCCCACTTGCGCTTCAGCTTCTCTGTCTGCATCTCCTCTGACCCCTTAAGTTCCTTGTAAATGTCCGAGACGCTCCCTTCTACTATCCACCCTCTGGAAACTACCCTGTCCTGAATCCCCCTTAGCGGTAGGAGCTGGAAGGTTGACACCTGTTTACGTAGGAAGTCCCGCACCTGCAGATACCTGAATTTGTTTCCCCTCGCCAACCCAAACTTCTCCTCCAGCGCCCTCATACTCGGAAAGCTCCCCTCTATAAACATATCTCCCATCCTCTCAATCCCTGCTCTCCGCCCTATCAGGAACCCCCCCATCCATACTAGCAAGCCGGTGATTATTACAGATTGGGGACCAGACCGATGCCCCCTCTGCTCCCACATGTCTCCTCCATTGCCCCCAGACTTTCAGGGCCGCCACCACCACGGGGCTGGTGGAGCACCGTGCCGGTGGGAACGGCAGAGACGCAGTTACCAACGCCCCAAGACTGGTGCCCTTGCATGAAGCCTCCTCCATACGCTCTCGTGCCGACCCCTTCCCCACCACCCACTTCCTGATCATGGCTATATTCGCCGCCCAGTAATAGTTACTCAAATTTGGCAGTGCCAGCCCGCCCTCTCCCCAACTCCGCTCAAGCATTACCTTCCTTACTCGCGAGGTCTTGCCCACCCAAACGAAGCCAGTGATCACTTTGTTGACCCGTTTAAAAAAGGACCACAGAATAAAGATGGAAAGACACTGAAATACAAACAAGAATCTAGGGAGGACCGTCATCTTCACCGTCTGCACCCTCCCAGCCAGTGACAACGGAAGCCCGCCTCATCTCCAAAAATCGTCCTTCATTTGGTCGACTAGTCGGGCCAGATTTATTTATGGAGCCGGTCCCATTTCTGCGCCACTTGAATGCCTAGGCACTTAAAGCTTCCCCCTACTAATCTAAACTGCAACTCCTCCAATCGCCTCTCCTGTCCCCTCGCCTGGACCGCAAACATCTCACTTTTCCCCATATTAACTTACACCCCGAAAAAAGGCCAAATTCCCCTAGAATCCTCATGATTTCTTCCATCCCCTCTATTGGGTCGGATACATACAGAAGCAGGTCGTCTGCATAGAGCTGTGCTCCATTTTCTCCCCCCCCCCCCCCCCCCTCCTCCCCCCCCCCCCCCCCCGGCCTCGGACCAGCCTCTTGAGGCTCTCAGAGCAATTGCCAACGGCTCTATAACTAGCACGAACAACAGTGGGGAGAGGGGGCATCCCTGTCTCGTCTCCCGGTGCAGTCTAAAATAGTCCGATGTTGTCCTATTCGTCCGTACGCTTGCCACAGGAGCCTGATACAGCAACCTGACCCAGTCAATAAAGCCCTGCCCAAATCCGAACCGTCGCAGTACCTCCCACAGATAATCCCATTCTACCCGATCAAAAGCCTTTCCTGCATCTATTGCGATCACTACCTCCCACCTTCCGGGAGCATCATGATCACGTTTAACAACCTTCTTACATTGGCCACCAACTGCCTACCCTTAACAAACCCCGTCTGGTCCTCCCCAATAATGTCCGGAACACAATCCTCAATCCTGGAGGACAAGGTTTTGGCCAGCATTTTAGCATCCACATTCAACAGGGATATCGGCCTGTAGGACCACACAGCTCTAGGTCCTTCACCTTCTCCAGGAGCTTCTTCTGCTGGTCCCTGAGCATCCCCACCTCCAACTCCACCGCAGTTTGATGTCCCTCCTGCTCAGTCAGCGCCTTCTCTACCTTCTGGATCACCCGATCTTGGGCGTCCAATCTAAGCTCCAGCTGCTCAATTGACTCTTTTATCGGGTCCAAGCAGTCCCGTTTCTGCTTAGCAAAGCCTTCCTGAATAACTTGCATCAGCTGCTCCGTTGACAGCTGGGTCGACAAACCAGAGGTCCGGTCCTCCGCCATGCTGTCTCCTGCTGCAGCTTCAGCCCAAGCCTTCTCTGTCTTTCTGTTTCTGCCTTTACGAGCACTTCTAGTCCTTCTCTCCATGCACCGATGTGGGAATTCAGTACACAATTGCCTCTGTCATCAGTTTTACAATTCAAGTCAGGTAGAAAATCGGGAGGAAAAGGTCCAAAAGTCCGACCAGAGGGGGAGCCACCAAATGTACAACTTACTCCTTCATAGCCGCCACTTTAAGTCCCTCTGTATAATTTTTAACAAGTGATCTTATTTTCGTGCTTTTCATTTGGCTGCCTGGGGAAATTCCTTAACGTAATTGGCTGCTTGATCAAAGGGCGGAATTCTCCAGCCGCACTTGCCCGGCGATTGGAAATTCCCGCCGAAGGTCAATGGACCGTTAAAAGGTCCGCATCACGCCCGTGGCAATCTTACGACGAATCCAGCTTAACGTTTCCGTTGTCGACATGATGTAGAAATATTTGTTGCATTTCCAATTTCACCAAACATGTTTACAAAGATGCAAGTCATTTATATATACATTTTGTGTGAGTTTGAAAATATCATGTGGAGCTGCACTTCTCAAACTTTTTTGCCTGAGTCCCTAACAACAGGATCCTTCGTGACCCATGCTGCCCAAACCTCGCAAGCCACTATTTTCGCTAACCTTTAATGTGACAGGTGAGACTGCTTGGTCCCCACGATCTCACTTGCTTTGTCATTTAATGTTACATTTCTGCTAAGGACTTCAGCCGATGATTTAAGTTCTCACTGCATCCGTTGAAAAAAATCAAGAGGTTTGTCCTTGAACTCACTGTGCTCAGTCTTCAAAAGCCTTTGAAGTTTTGAGGGATTTAAACTTTCATTTGCCAGTACTTCCCTGCACATAATACATATGGGCTTCACGTCCTGATTTGCATTGGCACAATTAATAAAGCCATTCCTTAAAAAATCATCCTTATGCTGTTTTTTTCCTGATTTCAGTTTATTCTTAATGGCATGTTCACCAGAGGCCTGGAGCTCTGTCCTGCTGTGGATTTTCCTGAGCAGCTCTCTCCAGCAGACCCTGGCCTATTTGTGGCTCTTTATTATGAAATGATCCATTTTAAATTCTTCAGTCTTGTTATTTGCTTGCTGCTAACAAAATGGAGGCATCTCTCTTCAGCCCTGGGCATGTGACGTCAGGGTATGGGGTGTGTGACCTGCCCTCTGCCGCCACTCCAGGCAGCAAGACTCTTTTGATTTAAAAAAAAAAATCTGCTCCTGGGTCAGCGCGCTGACGTCAGGAGGAGGCAGTCTGCTCCGCTGGGCTCCAGGCTTGCACACTGCTGAGGGAGCATGTATTCGCAGGATGGTCGGCATTTTTTAAGCCGGTTGCAGCCGGCATTTTTAAAAGCCGGTCATGGCCGTTGGGCACTACGTCCTGCAATCGGGAACGCAGCGATCCTCCCTACTCCCTTGACCCACCTGCGGGTCACGACCCTGCGTTTGAAAATGACTGATGCGGAGGATGCACTGACGTTTCACTGCTCACTGTCCGAGGTTTGAAAATGTTACTTATATGCATTTTTGTTACACAATTCATAAAGTAATGCATTTTTGTACATGAAATCATTGTGTTTTATTCTTGCTCTGGAAATGTAAATCGCGGTGTTTTGAAACTGAGACAACACTGAAAGCACTGGTTTCCAGTGATATGTTAAATGCATTCTGCTACTCTTTATGGTAAAACAAAGGAATATGAATGTTCAATTTTTTTTACCACAACCCTGTAGTTCCATCATTATAAAAATAACATTGTGCCATTCAATGATCACAGTGAGCAAATTTGGGAGATTCGAATGTTTTTCCATCTTCTGAGATTTACTGCATCCAGTTTCATTGTAAGGAATTTACAGATATATATTATATATATTCAGCTGCATTTTGAAAATCTAATCTCTCTCCTGCTTGAGCCTTACCATTATAAACACATGTGGTTAAAGCCTTAAGAAAGCAGAGATCGGGAAGAAAAACATTCAGCCCATCAAACCCATTCTTTCCGACTTCCAAATAAGCCAGCTGTCATGAATCCTACCCAATTCATTTCACCTTCTTGAAGAAACAAATTTGCAAAGTTTCTCGCTATCCCCACAAGATGAATCAATCAAAACTTCAGAATAATTATTTAACCTAAATCGGATATTATTTGACATCAGGCTGTGTTTGTGATGAATTCAATATCCATCGGGAAAATTAACATCTGAAATTTGCCAAAATGTCCACACTTTTTCAGGGAGAATAGCATCTATACAGCCCCTTTCATGATTTAAATACTTCCCATCGCACTTTGGAGCCAGTGAAGTACTTTTGAGGTGTTGTTGCTGTTGTACTGTCGGAGGCTGATTAGCCACACGTGACCAACTTCAAACCTTCGTACAAGCTGAAAATTAGTTTGAAATTGTAATCACAATGGGCATACATGCTGCATGTCTGAATCCAGCATATGTAAAACATAACTGCTCCTTTCACAGCTACTTCAACACTGCTGGGGTTGATTCACATGCCAGCGCAACAGATTTGTCTTTTGTTTCGGTGCAACATCGTGGGCCGAAGGGCCTGTACTGCGCTGTATTGTTCTATGTTCTATGTTCTATGTCTCTGCTTTACATTTACCACAAAAAAAATGAATTTAAAATATACTGCGCATATGCAAAATAACACATGCCCTTCCACACCTCGTACATTTACAAAATGTAAAAAATGGGTTTTGATGAACATGTATCATTTTACTTAACCTGTGTGATGTGATCAAGGTAAATGACTGGTACAAGCAGCTGAAAGGGTAGGGGTAAAGGGAAATGTTTTTGTTCCAAATCTGTTCCAAATCCAATGAGTTGATTTCCTGAAACTAATCAGAACACAGCAATGTGTTTCCAATGCGAATGCTAACTTTACTATAAATGTCCTTTTGACAAAGCTGAAATGTTCACATGTGTGGCCGTATTTCAAATACGAAATATCACACCTGCACTTCAGGTAGCAATATCACAACTATCTCATTCAGTCTCACGCCAGTCTATGAAATTTGTAGAACATAGGAGATATATGCTGCAGCTCTATATAGCACATAAAATGGCAGTACACCAAGGAGCTGCTGATGATGGGGCGGGGTGGGGGGCGGTGTGTGGTGTGATTGAGGAGAGTATTCTGAGAGTATTGAAACTCCAATTCTGTGTTCAGTGTGAAACAAACCACACTGGGAGAGTAAACCTGTGCTATCTATCTGCTGTTTTATATTTACCCATGCCTTGTCTGTTTGCTAAAATATTTATTTGCAGCAACTGTCTAATTGCTAATTCATTAATCATTATGATTTTAGAGATGATAATTTAGACAATATTTATGCCTTCCAAACCTTAAGACAATGTTGTGGCCTGCACAATTGGTATTTTACAATATTGTTTAACATCACTAAAGGAGTATTAAATCTTATTTTTAACATAACAAGGCATAACACAACTTGAATTAAATGATGCCCAGTCATATTGAGGCACGTTTTAGCTGCCTCTGTCAATTAATTAAATATTTTAAAACTCCAGGTACTCTCTGCATTCAGCCGCATATACTTGCAAATGACGAACAAATGTTGTATTCCAAAATTGCATATAAGTTTCATTTTGCTCCTGGTTGTTATTATGACATCTGCCAGATTATTTACAAGTTTAGTTAGAAGCAATATTGGGGATGTATTGAATCTGAAAAGACTGTATTTTCACAGTAACTTCATTGCAGTGTTAATGTAAGCCTACTTATAACAATAATAAAGATTATTATTATTTTCTGAATTAAGCTATTCAGATAAAACTCAATTCCAAGTTGTAAAACTCGATTCCAAGTTTTACAAACTTTATCAGAAATGAACTATCAGACTCTCCTAATAGACTGTTAACGTTTTATGCAACTTACTGCACAGTTAAAATGTCAGATGTGATAAATATCATAACTAATTTATTAATTATATAATTTTCTGATATTTCTAACACTTTGAATTGCACTAATGGATTATGACCATTGCTGGTTATCTGGTAAATGGCTACATGCAGCACTTGTAGGTTATGACAAATATTGGCAATCTATTAATATTCTTGCCATGGTGAGCAACATCACTCTTTGAGGAGTCACTGCATAGTCAGATGCTACCAGTAAAAATACATCTCAAACAGTAATAAAACCAACATACTGAACAAAGCATGAACCTATATGAGGGAACAAATTCAACACTGTAATTTGTGATTTTTTTAAACTGCTCTTACTATCCTCTCGCAGTTTATGATGTCACCTAATTAGACTACAGCTTTATATAATTCACAGCTAAATATCCCTTATTCCCAATATGGACTTTATTCTTGTTTCAGCTGTGCTAAATTCTGTGAGGTAGTTTTATAGCTTTGAGGTGATATTTTTAATAAGTGAAATTTAACAGATGTATAATTATTTTTTTTTTACATTAATCTCAGGTGCCAATTATTGTGCCCTGTCACAGAGTGATCTGCAGCAATGGACAGATTGGTAATTATATGGGAGGAAGAGGAAATCACCTCAAACAATGGCTACTGACACATGAGAAGCTTCTGAAAGAGAACCGAAACACATCTCAGGGACCTTGTCCAATCCTGCCACACAGCTAGAATGTACGCCAACAATATTCAGAATAAAACAAGCTCTTAACACATCCACTATTATTTAGGGAATTTGTAAATATTTGAGTGACTTAAAAAGATAAAAGAAACTTGAGAGTCAGATGCGTGGTGGCACCACTACTATATTAAAAAGCCTGGATCTATCCTGAGGGACGGTAGCCTTTCTTGTTTTTACATTTTACAGAAGAATGAGTACAGAGATCTGTGCATGTTGTGTATGTATGTTGTTCCCATCTACAGGCTTTTTTGTTCTATTTTTAATGCCCATTAAAGCAAGGATAAGGGAGTGGGAGGGGCATGGCAAATGTTAGGTGCAACTGCCCCTCTAAGGAAGCATCTGGCTCACAGAGGGGACAGCTGACAATCTGGAGCCTGCGTGTTACTGGGAGCAAACTAAAATCCTGATGCTTCAGCTCACACCTATTTATTCTTGCACTGCATTGTATTTGTCCAGCATGGAAAACTGTACCTCAACCAAATGAGTGTCCTGTCCTCTTTGATGTCTGAGCTACTGAAATAATATTTTTCATAAACACTTTTCGCAAAAAATGGTCACAAAAACATTGAAAGGGAAACAGTTTTTTTGCTTGATGCCAATTTTAAAAAGTTTGTCACAGCTTTAATCATTACAACAGGTTTTTTTTCCCAATTTGAAATGTACGTTTCAAGTCTCATGGGAAACTTCTGCATTGTGTTTGTGTGCTTTTAGCAGTGGAATCCTTTTGCAGCAATTGAAGAGACTGTTAAAAGTTTCTCTTGAGTTGTGTATTTCTTGAAAACTACATGTGATTATTGAATTTTGGCACAGAAACAGGCTGCTTGAAGCTGAAGAAAGGCAAAGATTGTATATGTTTAATGATCAAGAATAAAAATTACTTCAATTATATTCATGGTTTATTTTCACTGATATTCCAGGGACAGGCTGAATCACAGACCAAAACCATATCTTGGTTAGTAATGTTTTTTGGCGCCTGCACTCTTTCATTCATGGAATCAGGTTAATAATTTGTGTGTTTTAGTTTACAGTTGTCCTATAGGTTCTTTTCCCATGGAAATTATTTTATTGGTTAGATGATTAGATTGCAGAGAGGGAGCTCTCACTGGTGTAGACGTTGTTTGAGTAGCGACAGTTATCCTGCCCGGGGGAAGATGCATTTTCCTGCCCTTTCATGCTCCCATTTGTTCTCAGTGTTAGTCAACATGAGCACATGCAAGGATGTGATAATTAGTTTATTCTGAATGCATAAAAAAGGGATTTTTTTTAAAAAATGCACACAACTGGACAATGTTATTTGGGGGAAAAAACTTGTGTTGCATAATCACAAATTGTGGCAAATGTGATTAATTGCAGAATAATCAGGGAAAGGTCGCAAGCTGCCACACATTTTCGCAAACAAGTACCTCTTCCTTAAGAACTTTGAAGTTGCAGTGAAGATATAAGGGGACAGATAAATTACATACTACATTGGGACTGCCACACAATTGATACAATAGGATTTCAGGTTGTTACACAGATCAAACGTGATAGCCTTTAAATCATATCAGAACAAGATACCTATGCTATAATACCGCATGTGGGAACACATATATGGGATAGAAAAGAGCATGGCTTTTCACTTTTTCATGTAACATGCAAGGTTATACATTTATCAGATATTCAATAGAATCATAGAATTTACAGTGCAGAAGGAGGCCATTCGGCCCATTCAGTTTGCTGTTTCTCTTGTAATGGTGTGTAGCCTTAGTAACCATGTTTGGTTTTAAGAGGACTGGATTGTATAAATACATAGGACACAAGCGAATGAATAGCCAATTGAAATAACTACATAATATAGTATAAATGTGTTTTCTCACAAACACCATCATCAGTCAAAGCATGAAAAATAAAGTGTCTCTGAGTAAATCATTATAAGTCATCTACTTACACCATGGATGTGTTGTGCGTCGTACTTTAAGGATGTTGAATGTGTAATCAATGACTTGGAGTGACTTGTCCTTATATTACTGTTTTACAGGGTTTTTTTTTTAGCTCCGCATTATTCTGTGCGTAAAAGTCATAAAAATAGATATCTTCAATTTCCTTATTTGTAACGTGGCCTACTTGATATTGATATTTCAGTTTTTAGTGGGATTCATTTAAGGTCTTCCTTCAATAATAAATGAAAGATAATTCATTAAAATAGTTTCTATAAATAAAAGATATATCTGACTCTGAAAAATGTAATTTACTTTCCAGTCTTGACAGTGTGTCTTCTCCCAGTTCATCCAAATTGTGGTTCACACATGTTAATAATGGTTCCCTGAGCATCGTTTTACCAATAGAGGGCAGTAGAGTTTAGTGGAATTACATTACAAAGCAGACTACACTCACAAGAGCATCCACTCTCAATTATTTCTGTTTTAACCTACAACTAGAACACAGAGTAGCTCAGCAAAAATTTATACACTGATTTATGTTGCATGTTTTCAGACAAATTGTGTCACAAACTCATTTCTTCATATGCAGTCTCTTGTTTTGACTGTGGTTGCGCTTAATGCTGAGCAACCTGCCGCAGTCAGGCAGCAAGATAAAGAATGGCCCTTCTTTACCTACTGATTTCTGATATTGCTAATGATGCCCAGGCTGCAGACTGGAGTGAACATTAATGAAGGGTGCTGTGACACCAGAACCTCTAGGGGTTTTAGTTAAAAAGAGAGGCGAATGTGTACTGCCACTTAGGTGTACTTCCAGCTTGCCCTCTTCAACCATTATTGCTGATTTCACCTTGTGATTTTTTTTTAATACTGAACATTATTCGGCATGATCTTCCACTATGAAATACTTGACTCTTGTGGGAAGCTGCAAAGTAGTGCAGGAGCTAATGGTGATGTTGTTAGTCCAATTGTTGAAAGAAAGAAATGTCCTTCAGCCTTGGAATTGGGTTCCAGTGACCTATCAGATTTCCTCCCCTTCAGTCTTCCAGTGCTTTGAACTGCTGACATTGAGACACTGTGCAGTCAGGCACGACAGCTGTTTCTGCATCATCTAATACCAACACATGCTGTTTTAGACCATTTTGAGAAGGAAAGATAATGAAAGATTCAAAAATAATATTTGTTTTGGCATAGTTATCTTTATAATAAAATAGATGCCCTTGACCACGGAAATACTGGATTTTGAGATAGGGTTAAGTTTGTTGACAGACTACGTGTTGAGGTTTAAAAAGATCTGAGTGTTTTTTTAACTTTAAGCTGCTCCACAGATCCAACTAAAGGGTGACTGCACTTTGCCAGTGCGAAAAATATCAGCGCATTTTGTAACAGAGCATATTAATGATGTACGTCGCCAAGTGTATTTTGTAGAATTATAATACTGCCTTCATTTAGAAAATTCTAACACTGCTCACATCCTGCAGAATCGTCAATGGAAGCATCAAGTGGGAATGAGCAAGTCAAGTAAATCAACACAGGTGGATTTTGTAACTCACTTCAGCACCCACACCCCCACCCCACCACCACCCCACTACCACCTGACCAGGGCAGTCGGCTCTACGATACCTTTTTAGATACCTTTTGAGGGCAGCATGGTAGCACAGTGGTCAGCACAGTTGCTTCACAGCTCCAGGGTCCCAGGTTTAATTCCCAGCTTGGGTCACTGTCTGTCCGGAGTCACGTTCTCCCCATGTGTGCGTGGGTTTCCTCTGGTTGCTCCGGTTTCCTCCTACAGTCCAAAGATGTGCAAGTTAGGTGGATTGGCCATGATAAATTGCCCTTAGTGTCCAAAGGTTAGGTGGGGTTACTGAGTTACGGGGATAGGGTTGATGCGTGGGCTTAAGTGGGGTGCTCTTTCCAAGAGCCGGTGCAGACTTGATGGGCCGATGGCCTCCTGCACGGTAAATTCGATGAGATCTAGGAAGCATGTGGCCAAAGTCCAAAGTGCGCAGGCTGGAAGTCCACAAAGGGAAGAAAACCATATTGAAAGTATATTATAATCCCCCAGAAAAAAAGTTTTTCTGCTTCACCAATATTTACATTAAGTTAGTTACTCTTGATGTGTATGGTATTGCTGTACATGTGAAGTGGGTTTTTACACCGACCAGGCCAGTGATGAGAAAATAATTTTGTGACAACAACTTATTATGCAGTGCACTTTCTGAACTATTGCAAAGCAAACAAAAATAAAAATTCTTCCCTGCAACGTGTTCAAAGTATGTTTAAATATTCAATTGCAACCGAATCATTGAACCCAAAAGTAGCATTTAAACCTTTGCTATTTGAATAAATTTGATTGCAGTGAAAATATAGGTTAATGAATAAGGGCGCGATGATGATGTGATGTCTTTGCGATTATTCTGACTGCATCAACTTTGAGAGAGAAAAAACACATACTTTTCTAAATTGTTATTTCGAAGCTTAAATGTTGATGCATATTTTCATTTCCTTCAGAGTCTGCTAAGTGTTTCATCAGAACAGCTCCTGGTCTGTATGAAACTGTAGAGGTGACAGTAAAATACTTAGGTTGAGGCCAAGTAGTGGAGAAATTGCAGGTACTGATGTGTCTTTAAGTGACTGAGGGCAGTAGTCCAAAGTCTTCTGGACCAAGTGGCACCAGCTGCAGACAGATGGAGCATGTCTGGGCTCCATCACCCTCAGGTCTGCACCAGACAAGAATCTATATATTAGGGTGGGAGAATGGATAAGAAAGTAAGAAATGGCCACTGTGCTGTAAGGTGAAAATTGAAATGCATGTGGCATGCTGACATTTGAAATGATTTACGAGTGGCTATTATTAATTGTGCTTTAAAGTTTACATGTGATGCAATATAATTTAAAAGATGTAGAGGAAAAAATCATATGTAAACGATAATTAAGATCAATCGCGTACAGTTCTATAAAAGCGATCTCGGCCAAAGTATTTACAAAGTGTTCTGTTTTCTTTCTTTTTAAAAAAACACTCACTTTCCTATCATTGTTGATTTCACCGATGTTTATTTCGATCCCTGAATTTTAAAAAACATTGTCCAGAACCAATTTTTTTCTTTCCCCCTGTACATTGTTAAATCGCTTTTATCTGTATTGAAAAATCATCTTTAAGCCTGCATTTTAAATGTTATTCCAGAAATTATTAATCACACAGCAATCATTTTATGTTTACATTTTCTAACTGTGTGTTTCCAATGCTCTGTTTTGCTGTCTGTCACTTGCTGCTATTTTCACAATCCTTATCTGATATTTTACAGAAGTAAAATTAAGAATTATTATGCATTCAGGTGAAAGTCTTAATAATTGTTCTTCTGCTGAACTGCAGATGCTACAATGTATTGTACTGATATAAGTGAACACCAGTAACAAAGAAGCTCGAAGCTTAATCATAGTAAGATCTACTATTACTATTAATTCACTAATATAATCAACTTGAAAATGATTTTCTACTACCTATTTCCAAATTCTGATGTTTATTAGTGAGTCGTGAATAGAATTTTTAACTCAACGTAAGAAATAGGAGGAGCAGGTCACATGGCTCCTTGAGGCTGGTCCGTCATTCAGTAAGATTATGGCTGACTTGTCCTTGGCCTTTATCCCAATTTCCTGCCTGTTCCACATAAACGTTGGCTGGGATTTTCCACCAGCATGGGCGGGATGGGGAAATTTGGAGAGTGGCCAAACATCAAATGACTTCAAGAATCTGTCTGTCTTGGCCTTGAATATATTCAATGACTCTGCCTCATGAATTCCGAAGATTCACAAATCTCTCAGAGAGAAATTCATTCTCATCTTTGCTTAAATGGGTGTCCATTTAATTGGAAACTATGACCACTGGTCCTAAATTCACTGAGAAGGGGAAACATCCTATCAGCAGCTGTCAAGTCCCCTCAAAATCCTATCTACTTCTGTAGAATCGCTCCTTATTCTTCTAAATGCCAATGAGTGTAGCGGCCAATCTTCTCGGCTCAAACTCTCCTCACAAGAAAATGCCTTCATCGCTGGAATCAACCTAATAAACCTTCTAATATAAATATGTCTTTCCTCAAACAAGGCCAAAACTGTATGCAGTTATCTCAGAAGCTTTTCGCAGGAAGAAAAACCTTACAACCTGATCATGTCTATACTGACCATGAATTATGGCCGCCCCATATTGATTTTAAAAAATAGCAACACACTGCCTATTTACTTAATATCCTCCATTTGCTATCTGTGTGATAAGTGATGTATCTTCTGGCCAGGAAAGTAATACCTAACTAAAATTAATCTAGCACCAAATCTAACTGCAGGTGATTATCATTTAATGGATCATCGAAAAAAGACACACATATGGAATATAGAACATAGAGCATACAGTGCAGGAGGAGGCCATTCGGCCCAATGAGTCTGCACCGACCCATTTAATCCCTCAGTTCCACCCTATCCCCGTAACCCAATAACCCTTCCTAACCTTTTTGGTCACTAAGGGCAATTTATCATGGCCAATCCACCTAACCTGCACGTCTTTAGACTGTGGGAGGAAACCGGAGCACCCGAAGGAAACCTACGCTGACACGGGGAGAACGTGCAGACTCCGCACAGACAGTGACCCAGCAGGGTATCGAACCTTGGACCCTGGCGCTGTGAAGCCACAGTGCTATCCACTTGTGCTACCGTGCTGCCCGTGTTTGTTTGGTTCTGAAGCTTCACGGTCACGACAAACCACGATCATAAATCACAAACACCTGGGTTCTTCATGCATGTAAAATAATTCCTATAAGTTCCTGTTTATATATATGATCATGATACATACATTTATTTTGAGAGGCGAGTTTTGAAAACAAAATGGGGTAAATCTGCAACCTATTGAACATGAAGATAACGTAATTAGCTTTGTGGATGCAAAATACACATAATTCCCAAAGGTATTTGTTTTTATTCCAATCAGATTAACGTGATTGATACTACAAGACTGCAGTCACTTCAGAATTTTGTTCATGTATGATCATGATCACAGTTCTGTCTTTTGATCATCCTCCCAGGACTAGGGAATAATGCAGTGAAAACTGCTGTATTCCAAGTTGGGTTTGTGGAAATGAAGCAGAGAGCGGGGGGGGGGGGCTTCTTTCCATTCTCCCACCCATGAGCTTGGGTGTACAGTTAATTGTAAGCTATTCTTGCTGGCCTTACCATAATTCATTGAGTTGCACTGGAAAGTGCATGTGTGCGGTTGGTTGTGATCCCTTGGAGAGGCTGAGGTGCCTCAGGACCAAAACACAGTAGCTGTGCTGGAGTCTCGCTTGCCAGTGCTCTCTAGCACTGATCTCTCCGCTGTTACCCCAGCTCGCTGTCCAACCTCAGAATGGGAAATCCCTGATTCTACATTTTGCCATCAGGGGACTGAGCCATAGTCCAGCCCTCGTGGCTCAACCGCTTAAAAGGCAAACTCTTGTAATTGACAAGGATCCAGTGAAACCAGGACACCAGCACTTTCCCGCTGAGTCTGCTGGCACCTCACCAGAGTTATTGCAGGAGACAAGAGGAACAGCTGAGGAAACCCAAGAATTCCTTACTGCAAAGGTACTCATGTAAAATAATGATTTGGTTGAGATATCAAAGTGTCCAGATTACCTATCTGTGCCAGAGCACAAGTCAGCACTTTTAGGATGAAAATTGGGACAGGAGGGCATGAAAGTTAACAATCATTTTTTAAAAATATGGGTGTTGAAACTTTTAATGTCATATCTATATATATATATATATATACATCTCTATGCAAGCACTTTCTTACAAATGGTCAATTTTCAAATGTTGCCAAGATATTCTGTATGTCTTCATTTGTATATTCTAAACTCAAGTCAACCATATTCAAAGAAAAATGTTGCATGCCAGAAAGCAGAAATTATGATAAAATGGATTCAGATTTCTCACCAGGCAACTGACTTGCAGTTTAATACCCAACAAAGTCATGTAAAAATAGCAAACGTTACTGTGAAATCAGCAAAGGTTTTGAGGCCTCTTGAATGAAAAAATAACAAATAATTCTAATGCAAGGCTGCATATTTGCTGTAGCCACCTGTTAAACCTCTGAACGGGATAGAGTGAGTCTCTCCCAGAGGACTTGGCATAAAAATTATTTATAGGATGAAATTTTCCGAGACTCTGCTTTCAGCATCGGGCCTTCCAGGCAACAGATGGGGTTCGGAAAACCAGGCCCATGGCCATGTGTATCCAATTAACAGCACACCCAATTTCCCAACAGATGATTTTGGCTACAAAAAGGAAATTGCACTACCTGCATGCATCAGACTCATTTACATTAAATATTTGTTCTCATTATAACAATGCTGAAATTCCTGACTCACAACCCTAATGTGTAAATAGGGTTTGAACTCAACTAATGTTATGGTGACGTCTGGGCATTAAACTATCATTGTGCATGTCATGGCCACTATCCAAGTAGCAGTCAAAGTTCCTTCTTCTTGTAGTAGTCCACAGTATACGCAATGTTGAAAACAACAGAAACACTGCAAGGGGACAGCTCTTCGGAAACCAAGGCTAAGCCTAAGAATCTGTTCTTCCAGATCAGTTCCCTCTCCCTCTTCCTATGAGAAACAGATGACTTGCAGCTTTGACATATTGAAACAATGTGCCTAACAAAAGGTCATCAAACTGAAACGTAAACTCTGCTTCTATCTCTGCAGATGCTGTGTGATCTGCTGAGTATTTACAGCATTTTCTGTTTTTATTCCAAAGCACAGTGTTGGATGAAATGCTTCAAATGGTATCTCCCAGTGTGCACTAGAGTTCTTCATTTAGGTTTGTCATGATGACTCCAAATGTAATTGTGCAGAGGTGAGGCACACTTCTCATCACTTATATCAGCCTCAGCTGTAACCAGGTAGAAGGGATTTAGGTAACTGCATTGACTTGGTTGGTAACCTCACTCCATGCAATTTGCCACTGTGATTTTACTAGATGGTGGTTTCCAGCATCAACTAGATTCACTTGCTGCAGCGGGATCCTTGCATTCTTAGCATTAAAGGGAGACATGTTGCCCATGTGACTCCACGTTAATACTATGACTGGCTTCTTCACTTTCCTAACACTGCCGTAGGTTCCTTTTTTAATAGATAGTGGCCCTGCTTTGAAAGCTGCCGCGTTGCCAGATTTTCTGATCTTCAGCTCTCCATGCAAGTTCCTCTCTTGCCTGCAGTCTATTCAAGTTATGGAGAAGGATTGTCCCACTGGCAATTTGGGCCCTATCTACCTTCTGCACTGCCAGGTCCCAATGGGCAGCTCAATACTGCTAGTCCCATTGATAGAAATCAGGGCTATAGGATAGATTCTTCAGTGTGGCCAACGTAGATAGCTGACCCGATTTGAATATTAGCTTACATTGTTTTCAATTGTGAAGCATGTATTTTTCATACATTACTGACTCGAATCCAGCAGAATAGCGAGTGAAAGGTTTCTCCATTTAAAGTTTTTGTCCCTTTGGCACGTAAAATTGAACCGGGAAAACTTTCCTGCAAAACTCTTAATTTCCAGATATAAATGACTGCAAACAACTTCAGTTGTGTAAACTAGCATATAATGTTCGTGCAAAGCCAAACCTAAAATCTATGATAGCTTCTTAACACATTAAACAGTACTTAGTTTTAAATGTGTATTTGTGCAGCAGTCTGTTAGACTAATAATGTTATATGGAATATGGCAGTGTCAAAACCATCTTAAGCTCTTCTCCAGCTACGCCTTAATGCATTTCTGCAATTGTTAATGGCCTGCCCTAGAGAACATGTATTAAGGTAAAAATATTAGAAGCTTCTAATTCAAAATAAATCTACTTAGATGACCTTTCTTCAGTTATAATGTAGTTTATATTTTAAAAGCAGATGCATTGAACTGCAGTATTATTTTTCTTTAAATAATGCTTAACAATAGTAAAGATAAAATGGCAGCACCATTGTGGACTGAATTCAGTGTATGGTTTTAGCCATGGTGGATTATTAAAACTCATTTTAAAACCGCTTTTAATGTTAAGTATAATATACATAAGTTAATGTCGCACTCATTAAAGCAGGATGATGATATAAGCATTCAACTGATGTGCCAACAGTTGCCTTCCAGGCAAGAATGGAAGTAGATATAATAGACGTTGAACACTTACTAGCATTGTACAAAGTGTTTGTACAACAATTGATCACTGAAAGCAATTACCTTGCAAAAAAATTGCTTCCATTTATCAAGCAATTATTACATTTTTCAAAATTGTTCACCCTTGATCTGAACTTGCAGCAATAGTAATAGTGTAATCCCTGTATAATATCTTGTGGTGGATGAGGATTTTTATGTTTGAAATGAAACTGAATGTGCTGTTTCCCTGTGATGGTGGATATGAAAACCATTAATAATCTATGGTTTTCTTTCACTGTCATCTGATACATAAATTTTAAGAAATCGTGAACAAATTAGATGTTTCCGAAGCCCAATTACTACTGCAGCTATCCCACAGAACAATATACAATATTTCTATTTTAAAAAATTAAGAAACCTGAAACTTATTAAAGATCGAAACATCTTTTTACGTGCTCTGCTGGAATTTGCCAGGATAACTTTGTTGTCACTTTTAAGCTGTAAACATTTATTAGTTCATTGGTTACTACCTACTGAGGATTGTGTTTCTGTGACACAAACCTGTCTTCTCATCCTGTTCACATTAATTGTGTACTTAATCTTGTTCAATTAAGCATGTTCTTTTTTTAATTTAATTTAATATAATGTGTTATAGTCACACCAGCTATGGAGTAGTAGCATTGTTTTTCGAAAGCTGCTTTGTTTAATCTCTGTGAGGTCAAACATCTAATTGTCTGTTTCTCAATTACAAATTCTTTCAACATTTCACTTTGTTAATAGATAGATTTTATTTGTTCGACAATAGTAGTCCAGATTCTTTAATGTGAAAGAGGCCCAGCTTCTTCACCTCATACAAGTATACAATCTAAGGGTTTTTATTAAATTTTTACATTAGACAAACATATTTTTGTAGGTGCAACAGATACATTTCACACGTAGTTTGCTTGGAGACAGACAAATCTTATAAAAGCCAGAGATACTGCTGTGGCAGTACTTAAGTGGCTAATCCACATGACCTCTGACCTTCACCGTGTCATGTGACTATAGATTTTCAATACTCCTAGGATCTGTGTCACCCATAACATATTTTGCACCACATTTAGAACTTCTATCGGATGAATCTCTAAAGACTTGTGCATTGAAACAAATAGGAAAATATGGGATTGGGTTATGTATTCATTTTTTGAATGGTGGATGTTCTCTGATGAGAAATTGACAAAATGCACAAACTGGTATAAATTTAAAGAGGTGCTCTACTTTATACTATATGGCACAATAAAAGAAGTGGATGTAATTCATATTGGTACCCTTTTTAGATGATAATATGGTTCATTTCAAAGCTGTGGTGCATTTGCACTTGGCATACTTAGTCTATTTAAACACAAAAATAAAATCTCCCTGCATATCTTAAAATAACTATCTTAAATTGTTTGATGAATGTTTCATTAAAACGAGGGTTGAACTGCATAATTTAATATTCATGATCCTCAAAAGAAAAGGCCCATATGAAAGAGAAAGGCAAGGCAGTGATCAGCCTCTTCTGCAGTGCTGGGGGTAATTCCAAAGATAATCCACTTCCAGTTTAGTTCTGACATAAATTAACACTATCAACAGGCTAACTATTGCCTCTCGCTCTCATGCACCCATAATAGGCAAGTACCAGCAGGCTTAGTGGAAGGGGTAAGGCCAGTCTTGAAAAGAAGATTGCAAATCTTGGCAGACTTAAGATCACCCATGCTTTGGTCTTTCTTCTAATTAATCTAATTAAAGTTGAGTTGACCAACCTGCATATTAACGCATATTCATTTCTTGGTCCAACTATATGCAGAATTGGTGCCAGTTTATGTGTTACTTACTAACGTTTTGTCTAGGGTCGCAATTCTTAGCAGTGAGTGCCACTCTTCAGAATGCTCTAAAGTGCTCCACTGAATGCTGTGATGTGATTCTGCCTCAATGATTCCTTATATTGTGAGCTTGTAATTGACCCATATCTATTTCATAGGACACCTTTTTTTGAGGGCTGTAAATGTTATACTGTGGAACTCAAACCTTATATTAGCATGGTCAGTTATCAATTTGTGATCAGATGTTTCCTTCAGGGATACAAAATAAAACCGTAAGTATGTATAGCTTGAGCAGAATTCTTCCTGGAAGAGTTTTGCCTATCAAATAAATTCTGCTGAATGTTCTTATTGGAAGACGAAAGACGCACAGTGGAAACACCAGTGAATTTGAGCTCTGTTTCTATCCCACAACTGGACAGACTGAACAGAGACATAAAGACAAATGAAATAGTATGCCTGCCAAAGGTTATGGGTGGAAAGGAGTATTTATTGTGCTACTACTGTAATGACCTCTTAATATATCTGCTACACTAGAGGACAGTGATTAGCAGATTGCTCGGTCACGTTTGGGATCTGAATTTGTACATCAGCCAAAATGAACAGATAAAAATTTCTTCACCCTCCACTAGCTAAAAGGATCCTGTGCAAAATGACTTAGAATCATCAAATGGTCACATTCAGTCCATTGTGCCTGTGGCAACTCTTTGTAAGGGCAGCTAACCCCACTCCCCTGCTTTTTCACTGTCATCCTGCAAGTGTCTTCTCTTTAGATGCATATCCAATTTCCTTTTGAAAGCAACAGTTACCGGGCCACCACACTTTCAGGCAGTGCATTCCAAATCCTAACCACATGCTGCTTAAAAAATGTTTTTCCTCATGTTGTCTTTGGTTCTTTTGCCATTCACCTTTAATCGACTTCCTCTGGTTCTCAATCTTCCACCAGAGAGAACAGTTCTTTTATCTGGAGAGGCTGCTCTCTTTAGTCTATCTACGTAACTGAAGTCCCTCATCCCTGGAACAATTCGTAAGGTACAGGAGCAAAATTAGGCTATTCAGCCCATCGAGTCTGCTCCGCTATTCAATCATGGTTTATCTCATCCTGGCCTCAACTTCACCATCCTGCCCGTTCTCCATAACCCTTCAACCCATTACCAATTAAATTCTTGCAACTCTTTTCTGCAGCCTCTGTAAAACCTTCATATCCTTCCGAAAGTGTGGTGAGCAGAATTGTCACAACACTCCAGCTGAGTCCACAGTGTTTTCTGAAGGTTCACCATAACTTCCTTACTTCTGTTTTTGTAGCCTGCCTCTATTTATAAAGTCCAGGATCCCGTTTGCCTTATTAATTTCTTTCTCAACCTGCCACTTTCAATGATTTTCACACATATAACCCCATGTCTTTCTGCTTCTGCACCAATTTAGAACTGTATCCTATACTTACTGCTGCCTCTCCTCATTCCTTCTGCCAAAATGTATCCCGTCACACTTCTCTGCATTAAATTTAATCAGCCAAATGTATGCCCATTTCACCAGCCTGTCTTTCTTCTTGATGTCTGTCACTATCCTCCTCACAGTTCATAATACTTCCAAGTTTTGTATTATCGGCAAATTTTGAAATTGTGCCCTGCAAACCCACATCTTGGTCCCTTAATTGGATCAAGAAGAGCAGTGACCCTAATATCAACCTCTGGGGAACCCCACTATAAACCTCCAGTCTGAAAAGATGTACACCACGACACCATGCAGCCAAATCCAATCCATGCCTAGTGGAGTGGTGCAGAGACAACGATCTCTCCCTCAATGCCAGCAAAACTAAAGAGCTGGTCATTGACTTCAGGAAGCAAAGTACTGTACACTCCCCTGTCAGCATCAACGGGGCCGAGGTGGAGATGGTTAGCAGTTTCAAATTCCTAGGGGTGCACATCTCCAAAAATCTGTCCTGGTCTACTCACATTGACGCTACCACGAAGAAAGCACAAAAGCGCCTATACTTCCTCAGGAAACTAAGGAAATTTGGCATAGAACATAGAACATAGAACAATACAGCGCAGTACAGGCCCTTCGGCCCACGATGTTGCACCGAAACAAAAGCCATCTAACCTACACTATGCCATTATCATCCATATGTTTATCCAATAAACTTTTAAATGCCCTCAATGTTGGCGAGTTCACTACTGTAGCAGGTAGGGCATTCCACGGCCTCACTACTCTTTGCGTAAAGAACCTACCTCTGACCTCTGTCCTATATCTATTACCCCTCAGTTTAAAGTTATGTCCCCTCGTGCCAGCCATTTCCATCCGCGGGAGAAGGCTCTCACTGTCCACCCTATCCAGCCCCCTGATCATTTTGTATGCCTCTATTAAGTCTCCTCTTAACCTTCTTCTCTCCAACGAAAACAACCTCAAGTCCGTCAGCCTTTCCTCATAAGATTTACCCTCCATACCAGGCAACATCCTGGTAAATCTCCTCTGCACCCGCTCCAAAGCCTCCACGTCCTTCCTATAATGCGGTGACCAGAACTGTACGCAATACTCCAAATGCGGCCGGACCAGAGTTCTGTACAGCTGCAACATGACCTCCCGACTCCGGAACTCAATCCCTCTACCAATAAAGGCCAACACTCCATAGGCCTTCTTCACAACCCTATCAACCTGGGTGGCAACTTTCAGGGATCTATGTACATGGACACCTAGATCCCTCTGCTCAGCCACACTTTCAAGAACTTTACCATTAGCCAAATATTCCGCATTCCTGTTATTCCTTCCAAAGTGTATCACCTCACACTTCTCTACATTAAACTCCATTTGCCACCTCTCAGCCCAGCTCTGCAGCTTATCTATATCCCTCTGTAACCTGCTACATCCTTCCACACTATCGACAACACCACCGACTTTAGTATCGTCTGCAAATTTACTCACCCACCCTTCTGCGCCTTCCTCTAGGTCATTGATAAAAATGACAAACAGCAACGGCCCCAGAACAGATCCTTGTGGTACTCCACTTGTGACTGTACTCCATTCTGAACATTTCCCATCAACCACCACCCTCTGTCTTCTTTCAGCTAGCCAACTTCTGATCCACATCTCTGTTAGCAACTTTAGCAACTTTTACAGATGCACCATAGAAAGCATCATATCTGGCTGCATCACAGCCTGGTATGGCAACTGCTCGGCCCAGGAAGAAACTTCAGAGAGTCGTGAACACCGCCCAGTCCATCACACAAACCTGCCTCCCATCCATTGACTCCATCACACTTCCCGCTGCTTGGGGAAAGTGGGCAGCATAATCATAGACCCCTCCCACCCAGCTTACTCACTCTTCCAACTTCTTCCATCGGGCAGGAGATACAGAAGTCTGAGAACACGCACAAACAGACTCAAAAAACAACTTCTTTCCCGCTGTTACCAGACTCCTAAATGACCCTCTTATGACTGACCTCATTAACATTACACCCCTGTATGCTTCATCCGATGCCGGTGCTTATGTCGTTACATTGTGTACCTTATGTTGCCCTATTATGCATTTTCTTTTCTTCCCATGTACTTAATGATCTGTTGAGCTGCTCGCAGAAAAATTCTTTTCACTGTACCTCGGTACACATGACAATAAACAAATCCAATCCAATCCAATGCTGTCATTGTCCCTTTTATTCCATTGATTCTAACTTTTTTAACAAGCCTGTTATCAAATACCTTTTGGAAGTCCAGGCACACCGCATGATACTCGTCAACCCTGTCTGTTAACTCAGCAAATAACAGAATTAACTTTGTTAAGCAAAATGCGCCTTTAAAAAATCCATGCCAGATTCCCTTATTTAATCCTTAATTGTCCAAGTAACTGTCAATTTTGTTCCAGGTTATCATTTCGAAAAACTTTTCCACCACCAAGTTTAAATGCATTGACTTGCAGTTGCTGAGTCTATTCTTAAAACATTTTTTGAACAAGGGAGAAACATTTGCAATTTCTCCACTCCTCTGGCACCACACCTGTATCCAAGAAGGATTTGAAGATCATGGCCAGTGCCTCTACATTTTCCACTCTTACTTCCCTTAGTATCCTTGGGTGCATCAGATCTGGTCTGGAGACTTATCAACTTTAAGTACAGCCAGCTATTCTAATACCTTTTTGTCCATTTTTAGCCCATCCAGTATTTCAACTACCTTGGGCTGGATTCTCCATCTGCGGGATTCTCTGTTTTGCCAGCAGCGCGCACATGCCCACTAATATCCCTACGGCATGGGGTGCCCACAATGGGAAAACCCTATTGGCCAGCTGACGTGATGGAGGTTCCTGCACCAGAAAACGGATGCAGCAGGATGGAGAATCCCACCCCTCGTCTTTCACTATGACATTTGTAGCATCTTTTACCTTGGCAAAGATATATGCAAAGTATCCATTTACTATCTCAGCCATGCCCCTGTTTTCCATATTTATGATCGCCTTTTTGTCCCTAATTGACCACAGTCCTCCTTTTACCCCACTTCTACTTTTCTGTCTCTCCTCATACTTGCTATTTGCCTCCCCTTTTTTCACTTCCTTTCTGAATTTACTAAATTCAGCTTGTACCCAACTGTGTTACCAATTTGATATCTGTTAGACTTTGGGACCGTCATTGCCATTATCCTAACGAGCGATAGCCCAATGCACAAAACTTCATGCAATCTGATACAAATTGACAGTTTCTGATAGACCATCTTAATGTTTTGTATCGGGAGGACATACAACAGAATAATATTTCTGCCCTTCCAGATGTTGCAACAAATTGAAAATTGCTCTTCTACTTCAGAAATGAGGGGCGCGATCTAATGGCTTCGCGAGATTTACAACACTCATTACACCTTACAGGATCAAACGAGATCCCATGAGGTGTAACCATTTGGAAATCGCATTCAAATGGGCGGGATCCAGGTTTGCATAATTAAGTGTGCAGTTAAGCTCACTTATGTATGTTCTCGGAGGAGTTACCCAAGGCATGAGACCTAACAGCCATGGCCTCGCCTCGGAGACACCGAGCAGGCCCTGTTTCCCACTGGTTTCCACATACATGGACCAGGCGTACCAGCACTGGGGGGGGGTTCTCCCAGATGATCAGGGCCCCCCCGGGTGCTTGGGTGAACTCCTGTGCCACCTGGGTACCATGGTACTGCCAGCCAGGCACCTTGGCAGTGCCAACGGGGTCCCATACCAGCAATGCCAGGCTGCCCAGATGGCACTGCCAGGCTGGCAGTGCCAAGGTGCCCAGGTGCCATCTTGCCCATGCTAGGGATCAGGCCTGGGTATGCCCTGCCCTTATGAGATGGGGTGCGGGGCACTCAAGGACCCCATAAGTTCCGGCATTAGGGGGATCCTGAGGCCTCAGTGGAGGGTCCAGAGACCGGGGTGCCTAAAAATGGCACCCCGATCTCTTCCAGCTGAGCTCATTAGTGCAGGAAATGAGCCTAGATGAAGCTTCAGCTGAGTGTTCTGCTCCGAGGCCAAAAAATGAAGCTGAGTCACGATTAATAGTCGTTCTCGACGCTGCAAGCCAATTGGCTACAATGTTGGCTTATTTATGATCTAATATGAGCTCCAAATTGTCATCAGCATCACATAATTCTCATTCCTCATCTCTTTCAGCACCATAGCATGATTACTAACCACCCCTGAAGATTTATTTGTTTTGCATGAATAGTGAGGTATGATATCATCATTGATTAGTCGTTAAACATGTATAACTTTTGTGTTTTGAAGCCATTGTACAATATATCATGCAGATAATCACTGATAACTTAATTCCCAATTGAATGATTTACAGTTTGTCTGCTCCCTGCAGAAGTTTGCGACTTGTATTTTACTACACAGAATGCCGAAGTTTAGTTGATGAAATAAATGCCAGAGGATAGTCTGATTATATTAACAGGGTTTGGGTTTGGGATTATTTAGTTGGATAGAAGAAAGCATCTGTCACACTCCCATCGCCCAGCGCTGCCCTCCTCCCCGTTATCTAAAGAGCTGAGTTATTTTAATGTTTTAGCAATATTATGATATTGGCCTGGATTCTCCGGCCCCTGGCGCCGGCAATGCGGATCGTGATTGGGCGGAGAATCGGGATCTGTCCGGAATCGAGGTTCATGCCGGGCACTGAACCGACAGGCAGTAGGATCAGGGTTCTCGCCTGCGCACCAGCAGAAGAATGCTAATGGAGGCAGGTGGGTCCTAATTACCCATTTGCATCCACTTAGCCAGAATCTCCAGGCCATCATGTTTCTCCGATCTCCTGGGCCATGAATCACGTGGGTGGGATTCACTACAGGTATCACCAAACATGAACCTGACCTCGCAGTGGGCCAAGGGGGTAACTACTTAAAAGAGTTGCCCCAAAGTCCAGCCAGGGGCTACCGCTCCCCACAATGCACTACCTGCCCACCTCTTCCCAACCAGGCCCCCACCACCAACCCCGCCCCCCTCCCCCCCCATCCCTGGAGAGACTCTAAATAGAGATTCCCACCTCCCTCCCTCCCCTCCCACAGGGACCCTGAAATAGGGAGATTCCCCCCCCCACGGGGAGGCCCCCAAAAGGGACATTAACTAAAGGGACCCCACCCACAGATCTTCCCAGAGAAGAAGACCCTTGACTGGAAGCTAGAGAGCAGTCCAGACAGGGGCAGTGAAAATTAATCACAGTTGTAACTGCAAGCACCATGACTGGAAAGAGAACAGCTGTGACCAGTGTTTAAACCCCTTGGTTGCTTTAGCTGCAAGCCATTCGTTCGTTTCTCATGGGCTGTGATTGACAGCTTCCACAAAACAACTGTGAGCCTTGCTTCATTTATCATCTTCACTCTAAGTGCTGTAACCACAATGTTTACAAACATCAACCATATTAAAGAGATTCCAATGAAGCCCCTTCATGCTTGAGTGATTTTGAAGTGCTGAGCTGGAAATTGACAGCACTTAACAGACTGCATTTGGGACCTGTGCAGATATTCCTGCAACATGCCTTATGCTCCAGGGTGGACAGCAGTGCAAAGAACCCATCTATCAGATTGTTATTCCTTGTGCACAAGGCAATTATCTTCCCAACTCTTCTATATGGCTTAGAAAGTTGGACTACATACTGATGTCATCTCAAGACCATGGAGAGTTACCATCAACACTGTCTGAGATGGATTCTCTGCATCAGCTGAGAGGACAGGCGTACTAACATCCTTGAAAGAGCCAAGAGTACCAGAATTGAGGCCATGATCATTTGAAACCAACTCCGCTGGGCCTGCCACATACTTAGGATATCGAAGTCGGACTTCCGGTTGTGGCTATGCCTAGGTAGGTCGCACATTCGGCAGATCCCGCCGGGAACGGCCTTTTGGGCTCTTCAGAGGGGCCCCAACGGCAATTGTTCGACGGCTTCCAGTGTGGGACGGTGACAGCAAGGCCCCCCCGACAGTATATGGATTGGACCAGGAGTAGAGCGGTTAAAAAAGTGATCCTGGTGCAGCAGAAAGTGCGAGGGAGGAAAAGTAAGATGGCGGCGGGTGGAGACCAAGCAGCGTGGGCGCAGTGGTCGCAGGAGCAGCAGGAGTTTCTTAAACGCTGCTTTGAGGAGCTGAGGACAGAAATGCTGGCGCCAATGAAGGCGGCAATTGAGAAGCTTGTGGAGACCCAGAAGGACCAAGGTGCGGCGATCCGGGAGGTGCGGCAAAAAGCCTTGGAGAACGAGGGCGAGTTCTTGGGCCTGGCGGTGAAGGTGGAGGCGCACGAGGTGCTGCACAAGAGGTGAGAAAAATGTGAGGACCTGGAGAATAGATCGAGGAAGAAGAATCTTCAGATTCTGCGTCTCCCTGAAGGAGTGGAGGGGCCCGATGCCGGGGCATACATGAGCACGATGCTCAATTCGCTGATGGGCGCGGGAGCTTTCCCGAGGCCCCTGGAGCTGGATGGGGCTCATCGGGTCCTGGCAAGGAGACCCAAAGCCAACGAGCTGCCAAGGGCTGTAGTGGTGAGGTTCCACCGCTTTATGGATAGAGAGTGTGTCCTGAGATGGGCCAAAAAAGAGCGGAGCAGCAGGTGGGAGAACAAGGAGATCCGAATTTACCAGGACTGAAGTGCGGAGGTGGCGAAGGAGAGGGCTGGTTTCAACCGGGCTAAGGCTGCGCTCCATCGGAAGGGGGTGACGTTCGGGATGCTGCAGCCAGCGCGATTGTGGGTCACGTTCCAAAATCGGCACCACTATTTTGAAACGCCTGATGAGGCATGGAACTTTATCCGGACTGAAAAGTTGGACTGAAACTGAGAGTTTGTCGTGGGGGGATGTTTACTGTGTTTACCGCCTTTGGGGAATGTTCTTTTTGTTTTGGTGCTGGGTGAATGGATTTGATGTGGGGGCTGTGGGAGAGTGTGTGCGTCGGTGTTGGAGGGGCAGGGCCCCGCGGAGGAAGAGGGGGGGTGGGGGCCCGGGGATGGGGAGTTCGGGTAAGGCCGCAAAAAGCAGCTGCGCCAGAGGGGGCGGGGCCGGCTCAGGAAAGCGCGGACTTTTTTCCCGCGTTAGGGTAGGATGGGGGCGGGGCCGGGGGGGGAGGGCAGTGCTGGAGAGGAGTGCACACTGACTGCCAAGGGGTGGGGGGATTCTCACACTTGGGGGTCGATGGAATGGCGGGAGAGGCCGGGAGTGTCATGGGGGGAGCAAAATAGCTAGATGAGGATCTGGCGGGGGGAGGGGGGGAACTGGGTTGCTGCTGCATTGGGCAAAGGGGAGCTGGAAGTAGGAGAGGTAGCCGGGGCGGGAGTCTGCCGCCTAGGGGACAGGAGGGTGCGGGAGGCGCGGGCACGTGACTGGCCTTGAAAAGGAGATAGCTAGTCGGCGGGGGGGGGGGGGGGGGGGGGGGAGTAGCTCCCCAATCCGGCTGATAACGTGGAATGTGAGGGGCCTGAACGGGCCGGTCAAGAGGGCCCGGGTGTTTGCGCACTTAAAGGAACTGAAGGCAGACGTGGTTATGCTCCAGGAGACACATCTGAAGGTGGCAGATCAGGTTAGGCTGAGAAAGGGATGGGTAGGGCAGGTCGTTCATTCAGGGCTGGATGCGAAGAACAGAGGGGTTGCAATACTGGTGGGGAAGCGGGTGTCATTCGAGGCACTGAATATTGTAGCGGGTAACGGAGGTCGATATGTGATGGTGAGTGGTAGGTTACACGGGGTGTGGGTGGTACTGCTGAACGTATATGCCCCGAATTGGGATGATGCCGGATTTATGAAATGCATGCTGGGTCGGATTCCGGATCTGGAGGTGGGAAGCTTGATAATTGGGGGAGACTTCAACACGGTGCTGGACCCAGCACTGGACCGTTCTAGGTCCAGGACGGGTAAGAGGCCGGCTGCAGCCAAGGTGCTCAGGGGGTTTATGGACCAGATGGGGGGAGTGGATCCATGGAGGTTTGTCAGGCCGCTGGCCAGGGAATTTTCCTTCTTTTCCCACGTCCTACTCCCAGATTGACTTTTTCATTTTGAGTCGGGCGCTAATCCCGAAAGTGGAGGGAACGGAATATTCGCCCACAGCCATCTCGGACCATGCCTCGCATTGGGTGGGGCTTTAGTTGGGGGAGGAGAAGGACCAGCGCCCACTGTGGCGCTTCGATGTGGGACTGTTGGCGGATGAGGGGTTGTTTGGACGGGTGCGGGGGTGTATTGAAAGATACTTGGAGGCCAACGACAATCGGGAGGTGCAGGTGGGGGTAGTCTGGGAGGCGTTGAAGGCGGTGGTCAGGGGAGAGCTAATCTCCATTAGGGCCCACAGGGAGAAAAGAGAGGGGAGGCAGAGGTTGCTGGGGGAGATTTTAAGGGTGACAGGAGGTATGCAGAGGCCCCCGAGGAGGGGCTACTTCTGGAGCGACGGAACCGCCAGACGGAATTCGACCTGTTGACCACGGGGAAAGCAGAGGCACAGTGGAGGAAAGCGCAGGGGACGGCGTATGAGTATGGGGAGAAGGCGAGGCGGATGCTGGCACATGAGCTTCGTAAGAGGGAGGCAGCGAGGGAGATTGGTGGAGTTAAGGACAGAGGGGGGAATACGGTGCGGGTGGTGAGAATAAACAAGGTATTTAGGGACTTCTATGGGGATCTGTACAGGTCTGAGCCTCCAGCGGGGGAGGAGGGGATGCGACGATTCCTGGATCAGCTGAGGTTCCCGAGGGTGGAGGAGGAGGAGGTGGCTGGTTTGGGGGCGCCGATTGGGCTGGAGGAGCTGGTTAAAGGATTGGGGAGCATGCATGCGGGGAAGGCCCCGGGGCTGGATGGGTTCCCGGTTAAATTTTACAGGAAATATGTGGACCTGCTGGGCCCGTTGCTAGTGAGGACTTTTAATAAGGCGAGGGAGGGGGGGACCTTGCCCCCGACAATGTCCGGGGTGCCACGAACCGGCTGAGGTCGGAGTACCTTCGGCTGTACCGGGGACGAGGCAGGGGTGCCCCTTATCCCCCTTGTTGTTTGCACTGGCAATTGAGCCTCTGGCTATGGCACTGAAGGAGTCCAGGAAATGGAGGGGATTGGTCCGGGGAGAGAGGAACACCGGGTGTCGTTGTACGCCGATGTATGTTGCGGATCCAGTGGAGGGGATGGCGGAGATCATGCGGATCCTGAGGGAGTTTGGGAACTTTTCGGGGTATAAACTCAATGTAGGGAAGAATGAGTTCTTTGTGGTGCATTCAGGGGACCAGGGAAGGGGGATAAATGAGCTACCGCTGAAGAGGGCGGAAAGGAGCTTTCAGTATCTAGGGATCCATGTAGCTAGGAGTTGGGGGGCCCTGCACAAGCTCAATTTGACGCGGTTGGTGGAGCAGATGGAGGAGGATTTGAAAAGATGGGATATGCTGCCACTCTCACTAGCGGGTAGGGTGCAGTCGGTCAAAATGACGGTTCTCTTTGTGTTCCAGTGCCTTCCCATTTTGATCCCCAAGGCCTTTTTCAAACGGGTAAGCAGGAGCATCATGGGATTTGTGTGGGCGAATAAGACCCCGAGGGTGAAGAGAGTGTTTCTGGAACGTAGCAGGGACAGGGGGGGGCTGGCGCTGCCGAATTTGTGTGGCTATTATTGGGCTGCCAATGTGGCGATGATCCGTAAGTGGGTAATGGAGGGAGAGGGGGCGGCGTGGAAGAGGCTAGAGATGGCGACCTGTATGGGCATGAGCCTGAGGGTGCTGGTGACAGCACCGTTACCGCTCTCACCGACAAGGTACACCACGAGTCCGGTGGTGGACCTGAAGATCTGGGGGCAGTGGAGGCGACACAGGGGCGAAGTGGGAGCCTCAGTTTGGTCACCGATTCGGGAGAATCATTGGTTCGTCCCGGGAAGGATGGATGGGGAGTTTCGGAGCTGGCATCGGGCAGTGATTAGAAGAATGGGGGACCTGTTCATCGATGGGACGTTTGCGAGCCTAGGGGCGCGGGAGGAGAAGTTTGGGCTACCCCCGGGAAACGCTTTCAGGTACATGCAAGTGAGGGCGTTTGTGAGGTGGCAGGTGAGGGAATTCACGCTGCTCCCGGCACAGGGGATTCAGGAAAGGGTGATTTCGGGTGTATGGGTTGGAGAATGCAAGGTTTCGGCGATTTACCAGGAGCTGAAAGAAGAGGAGGAGGCACGGTGGCGGAGTTAAAGGGCAAGTGGGAGGAGGAGCTTGGGGAGGCGATAGATGAGGGTCTGTGGGCTGATGCCCTGAGTAGGGTTCATTCTTCCTCCTCTTGCGCCAGGCTCAGCCTAATACAGTTCAAAGTTAAACATAGAGCGCATATGACAGGGGCGAAGTTGAGTAGGTTCTTTGGGGTGGAGGACAGATGTGGGAGGTGCTCGGGGAGCCCAGCAAATCACGTCCATCTGTTCTGGTCGTACCCAGCGCTGGATGGGTTATGGAGGGGTTTTGCGAGGACTATGTCCAAGGTGGTGAACGCCCAGGTCAAGCCGAGCTGGGGATTGGCATTATTTGTATATCGGACGAGCCGGGAGTGCAGGAGGCGAAAGAGTCCGGTATTCTGGCCTTTGCGTCCCTGGTAGCCTGGCGGAGGTTTCTTTTGGGGTGGCGTTTGGGTGAAGGTGTTTTTTTCCCCTATTTGTGCTTTTAAATGTTATATGGGGGGGTTAATGTATAATTTCTGATTGTTGTGTTTTTGTTTCTCTTTTCTTGTTGGGGGGAGGGTTTGTTGAAAATTTGTTGAAAAATTTGAATAAATATATATTTTCTAAAAAAGGATATCGGAGTCCTGACTGCCAAAACAAATCTTCTTTGCCCAGCTCAAGGAAGGCTCCCGAACAAGAAGAGCATAAAGGAAACGCTCAAAAGACACCCTGAAGACCTGAGACACGGCTCAGAAGAGACCTAGTTTGAGGAACCTCCAGATTGAAGGGACACAATTCTTCGAGAACAGCTGATGGCAAGACGAAGCCCGGAAAAGGAGACTCAGAAAGGAATGCCAGCGATCTAGAGCCCGAGAACCAATCCCACCTCACGGAAACCCCGGCCAAGTGTGTGGTTGGAGGTGTGGCTCTACGATCAGGCTCATCAGCCACGCAAGGACCACAGGACCGATGACCAGGAACACAGAGTTCCTTAGGTGGACACGCATACTCGTTTGTGAATGATCGGCGAAGATGACTGATACACTTAGTGAGTTTGTTCTATAAACTCACTATCTACTGCAATTGGCGTAGACTGTCCCAAGTGTTTGAATGTTTGATATTCTCCGCAAGGAACTTCTTTTAAAAGTATGACAGGTGATTAGAACCATTGGACTCTTCATCCACAGGGTAAAATCCCCCAAGCCTCTGACCAGCAATATAAAATGAAAATCGCTTATTGTCACAAGTAGGCTTCAAATGAAGTTACTGTGAAAAGCCCCTAGTCGCTACATTCCGGCACCTGTTCGGGGATGCTGGTACGGGAATTGAACCGGGCTGCCGGCCTGCCTTGGTCTGCTTTAAAGGCCAGCTCTTTAACGCTGTGCTAAACCAGCCCCTATATCTTCACCCTTAACTTCCATCTCTGGGTAGTCAGCCCAACTGTGTTCTAATCTTCATTCTGAATAATCCCTATAAATCACTCTCTAATGTCTCTGCAAGGGGAATGGAGAATAAATATAGGGAAATCTTGCTACAACTGTACATGGCATTGATGACACCGCACCATAGAATACTATGTAGAGTTTTGGTCTTACTTAAGGAGGGATATACTTGCTTTAGAAGCAGCTCAGTGAGGGTTTACTGGGCTGATTCCTGTAATGAAGGGTTTGCTTATGAGGAAAGGGTGAGCAGATTGGGCCTATACTCATTTGAGTATAGAATTAAGAGTTGATCTTATTGAAGCATTTAGGTTTCTGAGGTGACTTGACAAGGTATACACTGATATGATGTTTCCCCTCTTGACGAATTCTAGATTTAGAGACCTTTGCTTAAAAATAAATGTAGAGGTAAGGAGGAATTTCTGAAATCCTCTTCCACAAAGAGCGGTGGAGGCTGAATCATTGAATATATTGAAGTCTGAATTAAACAGATTTTTGATCTACTAGGGAGTTGAGGGCAATCAGGAAAGTGGAGTTTAAAGCCACAATCAGATCAGCCTGAAGCAGAAGGCCCTGTTTCTTTATCAACTGAACTGAGGATGAGGGTGTGGAGAGGTTAGATTGCTGAGGTGCTGCGTTAAAAAATAATGATATGAGTGTAGTATTCAATTGTTTGGTGTTTGTTTGCATGTGTCTGTTCTCTATTTTCTATGTGTGATTAGCTAACCCTGAGTGTGGTCACTTGGAGAGGAAGACTATTGATGCTGGCTGCTATAAGCAATGGAGCAGACATTTCAAAAGCATTGTGAATAAAGTTCCTGCACATGTAAAACCTGAAGTGTATTATCTCCGAGGCATAAAATACAACAACCGGCAATGGAGAAAAGTTTGAATTTATTGACTCCTTCACCATCCCTTTCTTTGCTGGGACATCCACCCATGCCATGGGATTGATGAATTTTGGGTTTCAAAGACTTACTTTCTCACTCTGGGGATGGACAGTCTGGATGTAGCCGCGATCTACAAAAAGATGATCCTCTTACGTTGTCTCGGAGCAGAAGTCTAGAAACTATTTGAGCATCTCACCACAGACACCACTATGTTTGGTAAGGCAGTAAGTGCTCTCACGCTGGAGCAAAAAAGGTGCCAGAAATGCCAAGGACATGGTGAACCCATAGAATGATAGCATTGTGCCAATTTACTTCTACAAGTAAATTTGGTACAATAACCAGTGAACTGAATAATGACCAACTGAAAAAACATCAATGCCATTAATTGAGGAATTCCTACTCATAGAGGATGATGATTTAACCTTGGAAAAGCCATGACCTTGGCTGTCCAAATTGAATCTGCCGTGTTAGAAAATAATACAAAAATGCACCCTTAGACTGAGGGTTGCAGGTACAAACTTGCCCAACCAGCAAGGGTTATATACCAAGAGACTTCAGCAGTCTCATCAACACATGCCGCGCTGTGGTCAGCTACCCTCAAACATGTGCGCAAATTGTGGAAGTGCTCATTAATTCATCGCACCTTGCCCCCCTCAAAGAAAAAAATGTGACTCATTCTTGAAGTGGAGCTTCCGCAAGTCACAGAAAATGACTCAATCCAGTTGACATGTGGGACAGGCTGTTCCTGAGAGTTAGGTATGGCATGTGTAAACCATCACACGCAGTAAAGCACCAAGGTTATTTTAAGGAATGCTCAGTCGAGATCGCGGGTCTCTCAGTATTGCTTCTTGAGTTTGGTGCGAAAGTATCATATTGAATGACAAACTCTACTATCAGATTTATTTACAACTTTCTCTCGTTCGTGCAGCAGATGAACATATTCAAATACCAAATTGAATGCTGCAATGAGGATTATTATGATCTAGTTTGATGGTGGGTAATACAAAACATATTTGATGGCAATGATGACATGCAGAGTATTATACAATCTGTAGCTAGAACTTACTCTCCTCCCACTCCCCATTCCCTGACTCCCGCTATTGTTTGGCTCCTTCTTGTTTCAGATAATAATGGCAGAGATACCTGTTGCAAATCTCTCTAATGTTAATGGGAAATGTAATGTGAATGATCTCTCTCTGGTTGCCATGACATGCAGTCAATCCCAAGTGTCAGCATGCAGACCATAATGGGAGGATGGCAGGTGGTTCAGCTGGAATGTACACACTCCCTGAGGTTTTTACAGGTGCAGAGATTTGAAGCTGTGAGTGAAGGAACACTTCCAGTTAAAGGCTGGTGTGTAAGAAGCTCCTCATCATTGATGTTCAGCAACTCCATATGTTAACTGTGGGAGGGGTTGGTTATAAATGGCAGCCATGCTCAGCACAGTGTATTTTTGAATGGTGCTCGTCTCCTCCTGCTGTGCCTAGCTTGGTAAAGTTGTTAAACACATTATGGTACTGAGTTTCAGTTCATGAGGCCATGGAGTTGGCACTTGCTGCCTTGGCTGGTTTCTTCTTCTGGCTCTGATCATATCTCTTTGGGAATCTTCATCACTCTATCCCAAACAAATCGTTTCCCAACATGTGGCCCAGAAACATGTCCGCTGGTGGCTTTGTACATTTTCCAGTAATCGATATTCCACTTCTGTTCTCATTGCCAACTTCATGTGTGTCTGGTCCATTAAACTGTTTTAGGCATTCAAATACTCCAACTATATGCAGTTTCCGACTCTGCAAATGGGCAAGTTCTCGATGGGAGGCATTGACAACACCTGGACCTATCCTCATAACTGATGCCAGACTCCTCAATGTGGTCAATGCGAATGTGGTTGTACGGACAAGCCAGGCTTTATATGAAGATTGTGGCCAATTGGAAAATCTAGTCTGCTTGTTAATGTACTTCAAATTGGAGTTCTAGTTCCATCTGGCCAGTTTGGATCAGCTGATGGTTGGAACCATGAGAGCAAGATCTGGACCAGAAATTATACTAGAATGATCAATCTGCCCAGATACACGAGAGAATCAAAATCAGGGTTATGGAGAACGAGTAAGAGTGCACATCTAATTGGAAAGCTCATTCAAAGATCCAGCACAGGCACAATAGGCCGTACGATCTGTGCTATACGATTCAATGATTCAGCGGAGCTTTGAACGTATTGCCTCTGTTTGAAAGTTAATAACTGCTTTAACTGATGAACACAATACAGTTTTTTCTATATGGAGGAATGCAGCAAAGGGACAATTTTCCAAATGTACATTCTGAGCGTGAACCCTTGCCCACAAGGAAATATCAGGAAATTATAGGTTTGCTCTTTAATACTTTCATTAAAATGAATGGTCAGAAATTATGGGATGCCCTGATAATATTCCAGAGTCTGCTTCCATCTTGAATGTCTCCATACCAGAAGTGCTCATTGAGAACATCTTCCCCTGAATGTCTCTATGTGAAAAATTCAGGACGCAGATTCCAGGCATCAACAAGCAGCCAACAAACATTATTAACCTAATTTTCTCCTGCTATTTTTGTAACTTACAATTGAGCGGTTTATGAATGAGAAGTAATCGCTTGTAGGTGAGAATAACATTC